>NC_137471.1:178449817-179049817 GCF_964235325.1 Thermobia domestica | reverse complement strand
ATTTGCTACAGAAAGACTTCTGTACAAGAAATATATGTGTAAAAATAATTTACTTCAAAACAACACAAGGAAAGCAAAATTTATGACGTACGTAACTAAAACACAATATTATGTTACTAATATGAAGTCAATGGTGTGGAAATAGAGAAAAACAGACATTATGAAAGATCTGGGAATCACATTTGGTAGAAAGTAAAAATTTTGTCAACATAGAAATATATCACGGAAAGAGTAAGAAAGGACAATAGGCTTCATTTATTTATTTATTTATTATTACAGAACAATAGAATAAGTATTTATACAAATAACTTGTAAGAACTAAGGCTCTGTAATATGAAACAGTATATCTAAAACTTTGACTAACAGATTGACAGTATTCTTCTTACGGACGCGATGGTAGCGCCGCAAGAGATTTTTAGGACTTCTGCACTTTAGGACTTCTGCCTCGGTATGATTTTTAGGAGTTCTGCCGTTTAGGACTTCTGCCGCGATATGATTTTTAGGACTTGTGCCTTTTAGGACTTCTGCCATTTAGGACTTGTGCCGCGAAATAATTTTTAGGACTTGAGCATTTTAGGTCTAATGCCGTTTAGGACTTCTGCCTTTTAGGACTTCTGCCATTTAGGACTTCTGCCGGGTCCCCGTGTCAGAAACTCCTGGTAACCTGCTACTGATACGTGCTTTACCACTTAAAGCACGGAAGCATTTTCATCTTGTAGCTGGGCACTAAGAAGTGAAGGTTTGGCTTTCAACTGGATTTTTCTGTTAAATATATCTAAAAGTTGGAACAATGGTCTTTCTTATGTAAACCGATATGTAAAAATAACGGCTTTTTTACTCGGCAGTTTCTTTCCTATAAGTCTAAATATTACGTTTGCAAAACGCTTTTGTCACCACCATAAACTTTTACTAAAATGTTTTTGTTGTTGATCAATACTCTAATGCCTTTACAAAATAGTTCGACCTAAATAAACGCACTACGTTATATTGTGAAATAAAAGGTGGAATGTAGTGTTACTTTTACATTAAAGTTCAAATATCCAAAAAAAGTCTAGTTACTCCCGAACCCTTGTACTTCTATTCTAACTATCAATAAAGATTATTTCTTCAGAAATGGTGAGTCTTAGAAGGAGGCTATGAGAAAGAAGAGAAATAAACACAATGCAAAAACGAAACATGGATGCTGCACCATGACAATGATCCTAATTGTTTGACGCTTCTCACCAGAGAAATTTTCGCCAAGAACAATTCAACTCTTTTATCGCAACCACTATACTCACCTGAATTGGCATCTGAAGAATTTAGTGTATTCCCGAAGTTGAAATCCACCTTGAAAAGTCACCAATACATATAAAATTTAAGACAATCGCTACAAGATCTTTATGCTATTCTAAACTGTGATTACCAGCAGCAGAATACACTATAGGAAGAATGCATTAGTAATAGTAAAGGAAGCTATTTTGAAAGATATAAATCTCAATTTCCATTAGCCCTAAATACAATTATATTTAGAAAGACCAGTTTCCTTCTAGACAGGCTGTATTTAACTGTACAAAATAAGGGTAAGGAAAGAAAATGAAGCACGGAAGTCTTAGTGAAACATCCATAACCTGCTATATAGAATGTAACTTGGAAAACTGAATTTTCCATTTTATAATTTCTGCCTTTAATTAATCTTAGACAAATGGACTTCAGAGGGAGTGAATTAATTGTTTAGACTCAAACTTATCAATTTTTATAATGGTTATCCAGATAATTATTTAAAAGATCCAAGATTAAACTCTAATCGAAAGTTTATAAGATTGCATTAAAACTTACACGTAAATAAATTCAAATAGGCAAATTAATATTTAAGGAATTTATTTATGAATATGGAAAACGTATAAGCTATCTATAGACATCAATGTAGTGTAAAATTACCAAAAATATATGTAAATTCAAAACTTGCATGTAGTCTGACTCATAGCTTCGCGCCGTTTCAATACGGACACAGCTATTCGTTGGCCCATCAGCTGAGCCCTGGTTTGATCTGGAATATATAGAAAATTTGTTTACAGTGACTAGTTAGTACAGGTTGGTGAATGCTTTCTCACAAACAATAGTTCTAATAATTATATTACACTAAAGCCTATCTTGAACGAACACTTTATTGAACAGAAACTTGTGTTAAACGAAAATAATTCATGGTTCTATGAAGTCACCACCGAAAATTGAGTTAAATTCTCTTCATTAAACGGAAAATGAACTACGCGGACAACAGAAATCAAAATAAGACTCTCAACGGAAAATTTCAAGCTCCGGAAAGCAGCATTTAGTATGTTTTTAGACATTGTGTGAGAGGTTAGATGTATTTTTAGTGAAACAAACAGAGTGCAAACCGAAGCAGACACGACGGATATATGCTTTAGTTGGGAATTATACAGAATGTCTGAGAAAAGAAGATAAGACGGAGGAAGAAGAAAAAACATTGACTTGGAAGAAGAGTGTAGGCTAAAGAGTTATCAAGATTCTCTCAAAAGTTTAAAGAAACTGCAACATTTTGTCTTACGTTGAAGTGACACTAATGTGCTTAGTGTGGTTTCTCAAACTAAAGTCTTTGTGTACACTGAGCAGAGAAGCTGCGATGTATACAGAAAATCCCACTTGACTATTGGAAAAATTACGTTAACGTGTGTATAAGAGTTTTTTTTCGTTCATAGTAAGTCTTGTGTGTATTAAATCGTAATAGAAATAAATACTGTAAATTTACTAAGATACGTACAGTATCTTACTTTATCTCAGTATGTGCTATTATATGCATGCACTTATTTACATAGGCCTACCTTTGTTAAGCGGAAATCTATCTTTACCGGAAAATTTTGTAAGTCCCGTTCGATTCCGCTTTCTATGTATCTTATATCATATAAATGTGTGTGCATTTGGTTTATCGTACAGAAGTTTGTAGTTATATTATAAACGTATACTCACTTTGTAGTCAGGAGGAATCTAGAATGCACTGAGAAATATTTAATAAAAGGAAATGCAATTTTTGAACAATTATTGTTGGATTCAGGTGATTTTGAGTTTAATGTTCCATTCAGCAGCGAGCCTATATGAGAGGCGGACCTATTGATTAATGAAATCCAAACCACACGAGTTCCAGCTTGGAATCAAACTCCCGTCTCCCACGCCTAAGGCTATCCGCTTAGTCACGAAAGAGCTCAATTATTTTTGTGTGCATCCTTGAATTTAGCTTCTGTTCGAACTGGAGTATCTCATGCGCCATTAAAAGAATAGTTTGAGATGCAGGTCAAGAATATGAGCCTAGTACTTATCTCTACATACACGTTCCATTTGTCACAAAATACATTTTCAGTGTCTTCCACAATCGTATTTCGTACGCAAATGGGAGGAATTATGTTATTGGCAGAATAAACCACAACGTGTTCATTACGAGAGTGACCTAATCGTAAAAGCCACGGTCACAGGGTCAACTTTCGGAGCAGTGTTTCTTTTAAAAACAATCCACCTTATGCAGAGTCGTTTCAACGTATGATTAGCGTCATACCTAAAGGCATGATTACTGCAGGAAACATATGTTAGTCCAACACTTTAGTATAACACTAATCACGCTTCAGAATGACTTTGCATGAGGCCCAATATTTCCGGGTCATACATAACATTCCTGTGAACACTCCTTGTACTATTCTATTTATTATTATATTATCCTGCTGATGGGCACGTATGGTCTTTTGAGATCTCGCACGGTTTTTTAAATAAATATCTCATGTTTGATATGCTGCTTGATCATAGTCCTTGTGGCACCTAATTTCAGACTGTTTTGTAACAATATCATGGCTCATCTAAATTTATATTTTTTGTTTCTTTTTAGTTTGAAAGAAAATACGTACGTGGATGTGCACCTGGCGTCTTTTCGGACCCTTGGAATTAAACACTAAGTAGGATCATGCGTGAAATTTGTGGAAGACTTGCCTCCTTAACGGGACTTGTTTTTTCAATGGTTTCATTATGTTTTACAAGCTATAGGAAGTGTTCTAAACGTTAGGTAGTACATGAGAAAGTATGTGAGGGTTTTCCTGTAAGATGAATGACCTGTATCACATGACATATTTATAATAATACGTCGTTGTTATAATATGCAAAGGAAATGTATTATTAAAGTTGATTATGAAGTAATATTTTTTTTTTATTTACTCGCTTCCCTAGAAAGCTAGGTTTACGTAATGATTTTTATTCGCTCGCTTCCGTAGGAAAATCACTAGAACAGCTACACTGCGGTCATATTAAACATTTCATTGCATACGTCAGAATAACGTCATTTTATTTATTACAAAATATTATTTTTAACTGGATCGTATCTTTATTCTTTTGCTTCGATATGAAGTTTATTAGAACAGCTATTCTAAAAATAAAATCAGTCTCGAACTCAGCTTCGTTTTCATTGGACTTTTACTCCCTTGTATTATTTTTAGGGACCGTATCTTTTATTCTCTCGTAATAATTTATTCAAATAGAACAGTTATGTTGTGATCATATTAAAATTCCCCTGGAAACTCGTTTTTATAAAAAATGTTTGTTATTATATTAAAAGCCTGTTGATAAGTTTGATTTTGATTATATTAAAAATGCGTTATTGAAGTTGATTGTGAACATATTATTTATTTGCTTTTTACTGAGATTCGAAGGTCATCCACATAATGTGAAACAACTATGCTGTAATCATATTAAAAATTCGTTGTACAATCTTTGATTGTGATCTGATAAGCATTGTGGGAGGCAACAAAGTTTATTCATGGTGTTATAACCGCTACCAGGTTATAGAAGGATTTTTTGTGGACACTCTGTATATTTCGTCAAGACAGTGATCATTATTTTCGATTTATACTTTATTCTGCAACGCATATAAGTTCTTTCTTTGGTGGGAATTGCTTCTTTCCCACACAATTGGACAAAGAATTCTTTCATCGTTTTTTCATATATATATTTAAAACGTTGCTTTTGCTGAGAACATTTCGGTTAGTGACTAACCATTTCAGTGTTTCTCCCTGACTTATTATATGCACAGTATATATTCTGCAGTTATTTGGAACTGAATTAAGTGCTTTCTTTAATCGTTTATGGAAACATTACAATAGATTAGAGAAATACGGGCTGACCAGATGTCCCAGTAGCCGAAGTGGCACCAACTGCGTTGTATTCCAGCCCGTTATCTGTACTTTCTCACGCCAAAGTTATCGCAGTGTCTAGTGCATTATGGGCAGTTGACTAAAATTAACATAAATTGTTTTCCGTATTCTGTTTGTATGTGCATACAGGTGAGTAACTGAGTAATTTTTGAAATGTACTGCCAACACTTTTCTGTTGACCATTGCAACCCGTACCTTGAGCTTGGACGCTCGAGGAGTTTGACTACAGGTTTGGAAGATGCAACCACGCATCTCGCGTTGAACTTCAAACATAAGTTGTGTTAAGGGGCACAAGCTATTTAGCCGATGAAGGACGATTTCTTACGGCTAGCCCCAATCAGTGAAATCCCAGGTCCTCAGACCTTGTGCGTTTCAAAAGTTATATACGCGCCCTCCAATATCAGAATTCAACTGTGAAGACCTTCTTTTCGTTTATTTACTCAAGATTTACTTTTACGCTGCAGGATTGTTCAGCGTAACAATTGGGTTCATCGTGGGACGATCCAGACAACTTTTCCCCAGTGCGAATCCCCCAAGTGTGTTAATGGTGTGAGCAAAGTGTTTCTAGTGATACCTGAATTATAATCATATGTATATAGAAAGGGCTATATTTCCCGTAAAGGGCAAAACGTAATTTCAGCGGCAAAATTTATTAGTGTCCAGTGTTGTATTCATTTCTCTTCGTTATTTTTTTTCCAAAATAGTGTTCTAATAAATAAGTATAGTGTCAATTAATCCAGTGTGTTTTCGTTGTTTGTATGAGTGATATTTGTGTGCGTTATGGTCTGGATGACCGTCTGATCGTCCGTGAGGTTTTCGAGACGAGACACCCGAACCTCTCGGCGCCTAATGCTCATCTCATTATTGAGATCGACGAGCTTTTTGGGAAATAGTTTGTAACCTTTCTTGGAGAGGTCTTCGTCGTCCTGTCCAGGTAAGTTAAAGTATCAGGAGTATACTTATTGGTAATACCACGAGCCGAGGACAGCGATCAGATCAGAACTACAGGCGGTTACAAATAAATAGCTGCCCGAACATGGACCACGAACACCTAGTCGGTTACAAATAAATAGCTGCCCGAACATGGACCACGACCTCTAGTTGGTTACAAATAAATGGCGCCCGAACAGGGACCCGAATCGAGACCGTTGGTGCTCGAATACTTATAAGATCAATATTTTAATATACGATTTCTCTTTCAGCTTAGTACCAGTAATCTGAAAAAAAAAATCTCTTTCAGGTGATTTTAATCATGTTTTTGTGATAGCCTAGTTTATTTTTGTCCAAGATGGCAGAGCAGGAAGTAGATTTTCTTACTAAGATAGATATAAATTTTGATAAATTAAGGGAAAATATTATACAGGAACTTGAGAGATACTTAATAGAATGTAAAGAGTCCCGTGCTGAGAATAAAGAAAACCTAGCTAGATTAGAACGAAAAGTAGATGAGAATAAAGAAAATTTTGTTGAATTAGGTCAGAATATAGACGCTTTACGGGACGTGTTTTGTGAAAATAGTCAGCAAACTGAAAATGCTGAAAACAAAACACCGGAATGTGAACCCCAGTTACAGTTAGATGTTCCTACTGGATACAAAACACTGGAATTTGAGCCTCAGTTAGTGACTGATATTCCTAGCGTAAACAAAACATTGGAATTGGAACCTGAGCTAGAGACTAACATTGCTAATGAAAAGGAAAGACAGAAATCTAAATTCCAACCAGAGACAGGTAGTCTAAACCAACCTCGTAACAAATCTGGCAACGATTTTATCTATTCAGAATCTAGTGACGCCGCTAATAGTAGTAGTAGTGACAATTGCGAACATATGATTGTACACGACAGAGGTCGTAAGCGCACAAGAATTACTACCACAAACCACAGAGAGAAAAGGCGCAAACGAGATTACAGTTATAGCAATAGGCAAAGATACGCAGACCGGAGCGTAAACAATACGAAATTTAAAGGGAATCAGAACCAAGACCGCACACGAAAAGGTAGTAACAGAAACAGAAGGAGTCGTAAATCACGGCCACGTAGCCTGAGTTATCACAAACGAGATAGGAAACGCAACTTGTGTGAGAACATTAAGAGTATTTTTGTACATAGAGGTAAACATCGTAGAAATAAACGAACAGACTGCAGTTACCGAGGCAGAAACTGTAATCATAGGAAAAGAAAAAAAAAAAAAAAAAAAAAGTAACCAAGACTTTGTGTGTTGATACAAATTTTTCTTTCAGAAAAGCGACGCATTTCTAAGCGATAAACATGTATTCATTTTCTTTTTTTTTGCTTTTAGTTTTTGATCGGAACACCTGGATACGAAAAGAAGAACTACGTATTTCTTTTAAAACTCTTTTTTGCTTCCAGCCTTTAACTGTTCGGCAAAGAGTAGATAACATGTTTTTCTTTCCTTTTCTTGTTTCGATAAGGCAGTCGCCAGACGGTAGAACCACTTGTGTTTATGGTTACGAATAACGGGTGATATACAGCTGATTAATTCTTTTCTTTTTTCTGTCTTTGCTCTGTGTAGCACTTCACACCTCAGTCAGCTGTGTATGAGTGTTGCAAACCTTATCATTGACTTATTATTAGTTTAATGTCATTAATTTTTTCTTGTTTTCATTCCAGATGTTTGAATTTAGATCTTTTAGTAAATAATTAACGTAATCACATACGTAGAGGGACCGTATTTAGCCAAAAACGGTTTGATATCTTGGCGAGATATCCGTACCTCAGCTAGTGGGAAGATGTTTTGGCGTTATAATATATATTTTTATTGTATTTTAAATTTTAAATCCCTTTTTAGGATCCCTTCCCGCTTTCGAAATTCTTAAATATGTTATTACATGTTATTTAGAATTAATGTTTGATTTTCTTTTAGAAAAAAAATGTATCGAGATGCCCAGGATAAGAAAATTTTTAGTTGTTAGTTACGTATATATTTCTGTATTCGTAAATGAAACTTAGTACGTAATCTCATGCGTAGAATATGAAACTTTTCACTTATAATCAATGTTAAATTTATTTTTCAGTGTAAATCTTAGATTTTCGTTTTCATTTTGAAGTGTTTACTGTAATTTGATTGAACCTCATTTACGTCATTTACCCGATTTTGACGTATTTGAATTTCCAGGATGTGACATGATATATTTTGTTCGAAGAGAAAAGTTTAGAACGGAAAGTAGGCTAAGCCTTAAACAAGTGATAACAGACATTTCCTTGTTGGTAATAGAATGTGTAGGAATGTCGTGTGAATAGTATATTCTTCGAACGAAAGCAGTAATCTTTTTATTTTAGAAGGAACTATATGAACAGATATTCGATATGAACGGTCGTTTTTCTCCCATGTTAATATATATGCGGAAATATGTTTAACTTCTATATTTTCTTGTAATTTCTAATTAACATTTTTTTTCGTCTTCTCTAGACCACTGAACGACCGTAGGGAAACTTCTTCGGGTAGGATATTTTATGGGGATAAAGATAAATATTTTTTTAGGGAGGCAATTTTTCCTGGAATTGCAGATCTGTTGCAAAAATGGATGTGGCTAATCCATTGGATATTCCATAGCTAACTGTATTTTCGCCATCAATCGCAAAATATAGTTTTCATTTCTCTTCTTCCTTTATGGTACCCGTAACTAATCATGCGTATTCTTAAGGTTAAATATTTTGAGTATATTTTGTTTATAACATTTCAGTGTATATTTTAATGTTTATGAATCGTAACTATATTGTGTATTTGTATGCTAATGTGCTATAATGTTTAGTTTTACATTAATTTTGAAAAAGTTATATTTTAGTCACAGTATGTCCTAAAACTATTTGGAATTTTTTAGTAAAATTATTTTTGTTATGGAGGATTTAAAAAAAAAAAAAATCAACATGGCCAAAGGTTTTGGATAACGAACCTTTAGGTTTCAGCCATACTGCTAATGACGGATGATTTTCTTCAAAAATCGACATGGCCTATTATTTATGAGGTTTCAGCCGTCTCTGAGATATTGAAATAGAGCTTGAAAAATAAACTTATTTTCTTTCTTTCCAACAGCATGAAGCCATAATGTTTTATGAAAAATTACTTTGTCAATTATTTCGTATGCTCGATGACTGAATTTTAATATGTTAATAAGACCATTTTGAATATTTGTAGCGAAGATGCCTAAGGAAGCTTGTTACAGCTGTTTTGTAGGGAATTTAATTGGATGTTTCAGACCAACCAGAAAGTTGTAATGTCGTTGACTATATTTTTGTTTGTATCCCATGTTTTTCTTTTAGTAGGTCTCATGTATTTTGTCTTTTAGAGACATATTTTACGATGCTACGAGAGCATTTGTATTTTGTGTGTTTACACATTTTTCTAGGTGGAAGACGTATGTTATGTTCCAGGGAACATACGTGTATTTTACTGAATATTAGTGTTGATATTTCAGTTATGTATAGAAACATTTTGTGAGTGCCTATGGTTGCAGGCCGTTCCACGTTTCTAGTCTTGCCTCGCAGGTTTCGATGGCATATTGTGTGTGTAAGTACGTGTAGTATTACACATTTTTCCCACCTATGGTTTTGGTCAATTTATGGCGTAATGACCATTTATTTTCAGGAATGTTTGGACTAGTGAGTCAACTTCCTTGATTCAGACCTTTGAAAAACTTGGATCAATATTGAATAGTTTTCAACATTTTAATTAATAAAATTTTTGCAGATAATACCCATCTATTTTGGTAACCCTACAATGTTTACGTTTATGGAAGTGAACAACAACCATTATTTTAGGCTTAAGCTAATAATAACTTTGTTTCAGAATGAAACCATTTGTTGTATTGAGCATTATCGAACTAAAGTCTCGACGAGCAGATGGCATTTGATCTTATGGCGTGCCAAATTTTCTTCATACATGTCAACGAAATCACGATCTTTTCTTTGATATGCAGAATCATGCTTATTTCTTAGGATTACTATGAACGTCAATTTTGACACTTAAGTTTATTTTTTTTTATTTTTGAAAAACGATTTTTCGTTCTTTTCTGCCAAACAACACGAGGCACAGTTAAAAAAAAAAAAAAAAAAAGGGACATACAGGTGAAAATCTTATTTTGTTTATATATTGTCAGTTTATCATGTGTTTACATTTTCATTCATTTTACTTTTTCAATGATTTTCGTATTTTTCAAATATATTATAGTGATATCGAAACTTTGACAATACTTTTAATATTTTTAGTACGTTTAACATGTTTGCTATTTGCATAGTTACTCATATTTTAATATTTTAAATACAGATATCAGTATATTTACCAATTTTTATTCAGATATTTGATAATTCTTTAAGTCGATGTTTTCATGAATAGTTATTGTGTGTGTATATTTATTTCATATTGCACAAAATAAAGTGATCGAAACGGAACACTTAAACATTTTACGAAAAGAATTTATTAGTGTTTAAAAAAAAAAAAAGCATTTAAATAGCCCTATAACGTATTTACTTCATATTATATCAAATAAAGTGATCGAAACGGAACACTTAAACATTTTACAAAAAGTATTTGTGTTTTTTTTTTTTTAAAAAAATAAGAATTTTAATAGCCCTATAAACGCTTTCTGCGAACTTAAAAAAAAAAAAAAAAAAAAAGGTTATCATACAGGTGTTGTAACCGTACTTCGTTTCTCACACCGGTGTTAAAAAAAAATCTCCCCTTCTCCCCTCATCAACTCATCGTTGGAGAACCATGGAGGATATTCAACACATGGTTTCAACATGTGAAGTAACGGAAGATAAGGAAACTCAACTGCACCAATTGTTCAAGAGGATCTTATTACTTTATGGAACATTTGGATTGGACATTGCTCATGCAGGAACCTCATCATGTTGTAGTGAGTGAACAAGATATTTAACTATTTTAATAGCCCTTTTTCAGGTGAAAAACCATTCATCGTTTATATACGTAAGTCTCACACCATATGACAGTGTTGCCAACTAACTTATTTTAAATTTTCAGGTGAAAAACCTAATTTTATTCATATTTCGTCATACGGCCAAGGGTTCTCAACCTGTCCACGTGTGTACTTGACAGGTCGTTCCACGTTCAGACACCATATATAACCGCTACCAGGTTATAGAAGGATTTTTTGTGGACACTCTGTATATTTCGTCAAGACAGTGATCATTATTTTCGATTTATACTTTATTCTGCAACGCATATAAGTTCTTTCTTTGGTGGGAATTGCTTCTTTCCCACACAATTGGACAAAGAATTCCTTCATCGTTTTTTCATATATATATTTAAAACGTTGCTTTTGCTGAGAACATTTCGGTTAGTGACTAACCATTTCAGTGTTTCTCCCTGACTTATTATATGCACAGTATATATTCTGCAGTTATTTGGAACTGAATTAAGTGCTTTCTTTAATCGTTTATGGAAACATTACAATAGATTAGAGAAATACGGGCTGACCAGATGTCCCAGTAGCCGAAGTGGCACCAACTGCGTTGTATTCCAGCCCGTTATCTGTACTTTCTCACGCCAAAGTTATCGCAGTGTCTAGTGCATTATGGGCAGTTGACTAAAATTAACATAAATTGTTTTCCGTATTCTGTTTGTATGTGCATACAGGTGAGTAACTGAGTAATTTTTGAAATGTACTGCCAACACTTTTCTGTTGACCATTGCAACCCGTACCTTGAGCTTGGACGCTCGAGGAGTTTGACTACAGGTTTGGAAGATGCAACCACGCATCTCGCGTTGAACTTCAAACATAAGTTGTGTTAAGGGGCACAAGCTATTTAGCCGATGAAGGACGATTTCTTACGGCTAGCCCCAATCAGTGAAATCCCAGGTCCTCAGACCTTGTGCGTTTCAAAAGTTATATACGCGCCCTCCAATATCAGAATTCAACTGTGAAGACCTTCTTTTCGTTTATTTACTCAAGATTTACTTTTACGCTGCAGGATTGTTCAGCGTAACAATTGGGTTCATCGTGGGACGATCCAGACAACTTTTCCCCAGTGCGAATCCCCCAAGTGTGTTAATGGTGTGAGCAAAGTGTTTCTAGTGATACCTGAATTATAATCATATGTATATAGAAAGGGCTATATTTCCCGTAAAGGGCAAAACGTAATTTCGGCGGCAAAATTTATTAGTGTCCAGTGTTGTATTCATTTCTCTTCGTTATTTTTTTTCCAAAATAGTGTTCTAATAAATAAGTATAGTGTCAATTAATCCAGTGTGTTTTCGTTGTTTGTATGAGTGATATTTGTGTGCGTTATGGTCTGGATGACCGTCTGATCGTCCGTGAGGTTTTCGAGACGAGACACCCGAACCTCTCGGCGCCTAATGCTCATCTCATTATTGAGATCGACGAGCTTTTTGGGAAATAGTTTGTAACCTTTCTTGGAGAGGTCTTCGTCGTCCTGTCCAGGTAAGTTAAAGTATCAGGAGTATACTTATTGGTAATACCACGAGCCGAGGACAGCGATCAGATCAGAACTACAGGCGGTTACAAATAAATAGCTGCCCGAACATGGACCACGAACACCTAGTCGGTTACAAATAAATAGCTGCCCGAACATGGACCACGACCTCTAGTTGGTTACAGTGTACTTGGTTTCATTCCTCTTCTTTATGTGGGAGCTCTTGATGCTGGTACATATGCAGAGCATGGTCTTCGCACATCCTTCCTGGCTGAAGTTTGGAGACTAACTGAAGTTTTCGCAGGGTTTTGGAACCCGGACGGATGAGCAAAAGTGAAAGCTGGTGGTGTAGATTATTGACCTTAATGCTACGTAACATCACAGAATACCGGCGAATAATAGCAAACAAGTTTGGCACGACGGTGAGTACACATCACAGAATGCCGACGACTAATAGAAAAGAAGTTTTGCACCGCGTAAAGTGAACACGTGATTACCTTGTGGGTGGGTTATAATAGAAAAAGAATATACAGATGCATCATGCAGTCGTATGGGAAAAAGAATCATTGCAATAGTAATATTGAAGCATCATCATCTGATGCTAAAGAGGAAATATACGAATCCTCGTCAGATGAGGAATTTGATATTGATGCAATAGAATCACCAGTGCTAACAGATTCGGAAACCCCATCAGCATCTCCACCAATATTATCAAAAACACCGATATTTTGGAGATGAGACTTTTGTTGTAATAGTCAAAAAGTGTACCCTAAATGCACCAAAAATGCTATTGAAAAATGAAATTTTAACAAAGCATTAATGTGCGACGGATGTAGAGAAGGATCCTATCATGATTCTGCACATGATTGTATGAATGTATCCACAAAGTCATTGGAAACCCATGCCTAGTGTATTATAACAAGTCCTAGTTTTGAAGAGAATGTATTTTACTTTTATGCAAATACACACATTATTGGAATATTAACAACAGAAAAAATTCATAAAACAAATGTGGAAATTTTAAATGATACAGATTATCACCCCGTATTACAGGACGTTTTTTAAAGAAAAGACAGACGGAAATCGGACATACCGGATTGAAAAACCGTATTCGAATAGTGGAAATGCTTCATTTGTGTTATGTACGGCTGAAAATATTAATGTTAATTGTGTATTAAAAACAACAAAAGTATAGTTACGTGAGAATAATCCAATTTAATGCGTAGAATTCAAATGGAATATTCTTCATGATTCTACTCATCTTCATAATACTGGAACATTTGCAGCGAAGTACTTATCTCTTGATAAAACTCTTAGTGAACTTTTTGAAGTGTTTGAACAACAACATAGTGAAATAACATGTATATGCTTTATGCATAAAATTTTCGATCTTTTAAAAATACAGAATTTGTTGGACAAATTATACCATTTTTCATTCAGGGAACAAATGAAATTTCAGCATGCGAAAATCAGTGTATTATTAATATTCAAAGTTCTAAAATGTCTGATAACGAATTTATTATTCCTGAGTTTTGTCTAAGCGCATGCGATGATACAGTAAATTTCCGTTGCTTAGTAAAAGCACCAATAAAATATAATTTATTGTCATTAGGTTGCAAAAAAGAAATTGATTATTTAACATTAAATTTACACGGATTGAAGTAGGATAGTAAAACTTCATTTACTTTATCATCCATACGCAACCTTGTATATCAATTATGTACAAAGAATTCAATCTTTTATTGTACAGGTTTAGAGAAATCTCTTTGGATTAAGAGAATATTTGCATTAGATAATGTTATTGATTTAGAAACAAAACATTGTCCTTCACTAAATGAATTGTGTAGAAACACATTTAATGAATATTTTTTCACACAAATATTATAAATATAAAACAATGTACATATCGTAACGCACAAGAGTTGAATTATTGACGGAAATATGAAAGATGAACAGCATTAGCTAATGTATTATCAAGATTGTAGTGAGAAATTGTAAATAAAATGCAGAAATGTAATTTTTAAAATATTGTAAAAATAAAAAGTGTGTTTTTAAATGTATTTTTTTAAAATTATTTGTATATACTGAAAAATAAAAAATGTAAATATATAAAATAAAGAAAATTTATTTTGAAATTTTGTTTACATATTTATAAACATCATCCTTCTTTTTCAAATTTTTCATGTTAAATATTTTAAAATACTTTTGAAATAATTCCGTGCGAATAATATGACGCAAAAAAAAATAAAACAAAATATCCGCACAACACAGAATCATCGTCCTGATATTTCACTATTTGTAAAATACATTTTAGTATTTTTGATAAAAAGTTTATTTCCTTGAGAATGTCCATAGCAAGTCCATGAAAATAATATCCTTCTTTTTCTCATCGATGTAAATTGCAGCCCGGTGCGATCCACTTGAACCAGATGTATCAAGATTAATCACAAGTTCTACAGGTGGTTCTACCATTACAGAAAATTTGTTACTGGTGTAAATTCCCAGTAACACCTGTCATTTTATCAGTTAGTAACACTTTTAACAACTCATCTTTATACATGATGATTATTTTTCTTAATTGTAGTAGGTATGTAATTATCACTGTTATTCACATGTAAAGCATAATCATACATGTTTGGTGTTCCTATTCCAAAATGGGCCCAATCGAAGCAGCCGAAGAACAACAGAAGCGGGAGGGACGCAAAAACAGGAAAATTGTCAACTGCGGCAAAGGATTGTTTGAAGGAACCCTCAACTTCAGGGCAATAGAATGGTGGAAAAAGTGTGCAAAATTCGTTTAAGTTTTATTTATTTTTGACAATGTTGCCATTACTTTCAGGCCCCGAAAAAAATATGTTGTACATAAGGGTGTAACAAATTGTCAACAAAAAAATCAGCAATATGCACCCCCAAAAATTTTTTCTTACATTTTTTTGAAATTTTCAACATGCAAAAAAAGAAAATACGCATCGATAGTTTGGAAAAAATACAAATTTACCTCTAAATAGTACCTACAATCTGTGAAGGTTTCAAAATTTTTCGATCACCCCACGAAAATTTAAAAATATTCAATTTTGAGCATGTATGATAAAATAATTCGAAAGGGGAGGGGGTCAAAAATTTTTCGAGATATTTTTAGGTCAACGGTAATTTTTTGGATCAATAGCGACCAAATTTGGATCAGGGGCCGATTGCACTATCTTATTAGGAAAGACCTTTTATAATATTCTTTGAAAATTTCTTGAAGAAAATACTTTCTAGTTATTCCCTAAGTGTAAATACTTGTAGTATTTGAACAATATGTTTTGAAGAATTTCTTTAAGATGAGAATACTCTACATCGCCTTCGGGCCAGGTAAGGCCATTCACATTCTCACTTAGATACTTGTTTGTACTCATAATCGTCTCAGATAACATATTTAATGGATATGGAGGTTTAAATATCCAATTTTAAAAAATGAGAACGTCAGGATTTACAATTGTTAATTCCTTTACATAATGCATCATCATTATCGTGGAGAGCAGACAAGTGCACAACAACCCTCAATATACTTAACTGAATAAATTGAAAGGAGTTATCAGTATAAATGTTTCTATCTTTGTCTACTTGTGCTATGGAATAAAATTGTGCATACATAATACACGTAACAGGTTCAGCTAAAGTTTCTAAAACTATACTTGTAAATTTACAGGGGAATCACGAACTATATCCCATGTATTGTCGCCTAAAGTTCCTGTTGGAGACAGAATAAAAGCATACAAAGCATATCCTTCTGGGATTCATTCATCAAGAGTAACAGTATGTGAATAATTTAGATAATATATAGCTACTAGTATCTGATATCAGAGTATAGTAACTTAGAAGGAATAAATCATTATCAAAATTAGGGATAAGGGGGTTGGGACGAAATAATTTTGAGTCGACGTGTAATTGCAGTTTGTTAACGTTAAGGTTTCGAAACTCATAGGGATTAAGATGTGATTTCCCATTGAAGGCTGTGTTGGACGTGAATCCAATAACCAAACCCTTAGGAACATTACCCAGAAAGAGATTATCAAGTTTGTAAGAGTTTACTTGTGCAGGAATAGTCTTTAGATCTTGTCTCTTGTGGCAGGTAATTTGGTCGTTTCCGAAACCATTCGTATATAGGCCTGTGAGATATCGAAATTTCGATATCGACATTCGATATTTTTCTGATATTGATAGAATAGATATATCGATATCGACAATATCGATATCGACAATATCGGATATCGATATCAAATATTGACGATATCGATATCGTATATCGACAATATCGAATATCGATATCGACAATATCCAATATTGATATCGACAACATCAAATATGGATATTCAACATATTGATTGGTCTTGAATATTCATGTTGATATATACAATCTGGTCTCAAAACGTTTCAATGGGGGATATCTCAGAATACTTGTTAGTCACAGAAAACAGACTTGTGTTCCTTCTAATCCACCAGTCTTTCCTCAGAAAAAAGTTAATAAAATAGTCATTTAATTTCTTTCTCAGCTATCATATTGGTCATCATTGCGGACGTAATGAGAGTGAAACAGAATGACAGAATATGCGTGTTTTGTTTGTGTGTAGGTGTTTATTTCATGTATGTGCATTTGTGAATGTGCACGTGTGGCGGTATGCGTTTCAGAGAGAGAGAGAGAAGTTCTTTCTATAGCGTAACACGTGCGTGCGTTGTATTTTAAGCTCACACACAAACAATACTTAATCCAGATATGGACGATAGGGTCCGTGGCGGCTCAGTAGTAGAGCGTTCACCTCTGGTGCATGAGGTTCCCGGTTCAAACCCTGCTCTTGCCAAGTGAACTTTGTGGTGGACAAACACCGTTGCGTGGGTTTCCTCGGGGTCTCCCGTTTCCTTCCACTTTCTTCATTTCATCATTTTCATTCATTTCTCATTATCACTGTCTCCTTTAGTCTAACCGGCATAATCATTGGACGTAAAACTCAAAAATTTCATTTCATTTCAGATATGGACGAATGACGTACCCGATCAACAAAAGCAAAATCGGGGAATCCCCGTTTCTCTTTTGTGCTAATCATTTGATGTCTCACTGCAACAGGAAATCGATGCATATCTTTCAGTGCCATCTACAGACAGTGGTGCTATTCAGCCGGTTCGCCAGAACCAGTTGTTAATATATTTCGAGTTTGTTAAACCATTTGTTATACCCAGGCATAACAGTAAATTTTATCCAGTTATACCCAAGAACGAGCAAGTTTCAGTTTCTTTAGCTATGTTCTTAGAAATTCTGATAGCTATAGGGTTAGATATATGATCTCTCAGAATAAGGTATAAGCGATTTTTTCTTAATTTCAAATGGGCTGGTTAGATATCAAGAATGCAAACTGGGATCACATGAGTGCAATGGTGATTGTTATTTACATTTGAAACGCATACCATTATCAATAATTGTTGATCCATTGCTGGGTTAAGGTGTTTCCAATACTTCTTGACAAACATCTATTTTGGATAGTTCGTTTCCAAGATATTCGCAGTGCTACCTAATTTCGTCACAACACCTTATGTTAGGTTGCTGTGTAGGTCTCTACTTGTCACTTGTGGTATCCAGTGAAAAATTTGCCTTTGTCTATCTTGCATGATTTGCTTCCTAAGAGAGAAGGAGATAGAAAGGGGCCTAAATAAGGGCCCTGCAGACCCCGCATTGCGGGGGGCCCAGGCCGTCACGAGGCCCCCAAATTGTGATGTAAGTCCTAGAAAAGGGGCCCCATTCCACGTTGTCTGCGGGATGGCCCCCAAGCCCTTAGTTACGCCACTGGAGAGAGATATCTTTCTATGTATCCATCTACTATCTCTCATATATATATATATATATATATATATATATATAACAAGTCACCAAAAATTAGAATAGCACCACTGCCTACAGATATGAAATAAAACCTCATTCACTGGACGAAATCTCATGACAGTGAATTTCCAAAATTAGCTCTTCTGGCTCGTAAGTATTTGTGTAGGTACCAGCGTTCTATCGGAAAGTGGATGTAATAGTTGTGGATGCAATATCGTAACTGATGCTCATACTTCACTTACAGGTAGTACAGAAGATGCGAAACAACTGATTTTCTTTCCATGAACAAAAGAGCTCGTTCCTAAATAGCAGTGTCATGAACTTCAATGCATCATACATTTCTAGTTGAAAACTCAGTGCTAATAGGCATATTTCTAAACAAGACAGTTATTGTTCATTTTTCTCTGTGTGTGTCATGCATGTGTTTGTGTTCTTATAAGTTAATCCGTTGGCTTTACAAATTTAACACTTGGACTTATTCTTTTGTTGTGTTCTATTTTAATGTTCATATAAAAAACACACGATCAATCGAGATCTCTTTCATGTTATTATTAAATTGATAATCTTTTTGTATTAAAGAGCTTTACGCAAAGACGTGAACATGAATTTAAGAGGTTTCTTGTTATTGGTTTTGTGCAAACTCATATCTAAAAGTGTTCATGTTTTTATTAAATTTAGGCTAAACCTTACGTCCTATATCATTATTCAGTTCTGCTTATGAAATTAATTTAGAGAGGTTCTAAGTCATTCCTAATAACAATGTACCTAATAATGCATATTCTAATACTTAAGCAAATCCAAAGAAATAGGGAAGTATTAATACTACCTAAACAGAATATGTAGGTCTGTGTAGTGAAATGACAGAATGGAGGCTTTTGTTTGTTTTAGTGGGCTGAATTACGTGGCTCAACTTACATCTAGTAACCACATACAAATAAACGGAAAATTACTACTTTGCACAAAAAACTAGTAAATTCTTGTTTTCCTGTCTGTTTAGATTTAAGCAAATTTTAGCACAGGCATTTGATGTTTCACACGCAATGGCAATACAGCATAAACATTAATTGTAGTGAGGATATCAAGTTGACTCGATGAAGGAATGCAGCCATGTTAATGATGAAAAATATTTTGGAAGGCATAGCTCCCTGGGTCTGCACTGGTTTTGGCTTTATCTTCGAAAGGAACATCACTTCTTCCCAATACAATTTCTGCACAAAGTTTGGTTTGATTCGGTGAAGAAGTGTAGCCGATAATATAAGTTAAATACACAATATTTAGGTGGATTAAGTAGACGTAGAAACATCCCTACCCCACCGCCACCGACATGGACTATCTTCAAAAGGAACCGTACTAATCCTCTGTAAATTTGGTTACATTCTCTTAAGAAATGAAGTCAAAAGGGAAAACGAAATATTAACATGGAATGTTGGGAAGCATAGTCCCCAAGCCCAACATTAATTTGACTCATGAAACGGGGCGTTTTTCTGACTCATACGAGTATCGTGCAGTTTGGTTTCATTCGGTTAAAAAATGCAAATGCACCTACTATCGCGAGCCAAAAAGCGTTATATATATACGGTATATATATAAAGCAAAACTTGCCGCAATTTTTTCGAGGAAGTGTGAAACACCAATATCGAATATCGACGATATCGATATATCGACGTCGATATTTTTGCGATATCGATGACCAATATAAGATGATATCGATATCGACGATATCGATATGTCGTCATATCGCACAGCCCTATTCGTATATTTAATTACGTAGCTAAATCTACAGCTACATCAATGGGTCGTACTTAAGAAAAACTTCCTCAAGTGCAACTTTATAACTTGCATTTTCAGGAGACATTAAGCTAAAATTATCTCTACTACGGTGTAATTTTACACGTAAACTTACTTTATTGTTAAGCATACGATCTAAACTTACAATATCAGTATAAAGACGTCCGTACATTTAAAAAGATTTACTATTTTTCACCTTATTAGAACGTTTTACAAAACCAGCATTTTCATTATTTATTAAAATATTTTGCAGTATTTTTATGCTACATTGCACATGCTAAAGATGTCTCAGAAACATCATAAGAATAATTTAGTAATGTTTCAATGTATACATGATAAGGATAAGATCCTGATGATGAACTAATTAATTTATCGTTTAACGAAATATCAATTTGACTAAATAACGAATGTAGAAAATTATTTACTGGTGCAACAGTGTCATCTTCAGTTAAATTTGCATCATCAGCTTTTGTAATTTTAGAACCTACATTAATTTATAGATATACAGAATGAATAAATTCACCTATTTCTCTAGGAATAATAAATTTAATAGGTCCTGAGGCTAATGGAGAAATAGGACGATATTCAACATTTGTAGGTGCTTCAATAACTGTTTGTGTCATAGGTATATTAAAGAAATCATATTCATTGGTACAGCATTCAGAACTATCTGAATTTAGGAGCGACATTATGAAAAGCTATCGTTTATATGCTTCCTTTTGCGTGACCGTCTCTTACCGCTACCAGTTAGCAACTATCCAACTTTATTAATGGGTTTTGTCTTTAAACTATCACCAGCTTCTTTGACACGTGCGCGAACAGATTCTTTAAATAGACAATTTTCCAATACATCACTTGCAACTTGGATACCCGTTTGTAATGCGTGACACCCTACAGTGTTTGCACCTTATTTAACAAATGGTATAACAAAACGAAATAACCGCTTAAAGAAACTACCTATACATTGTCCGGTTTGATATACAGGTCCTGAAAAATATGGTATTCCACGTCCACGATGATAAGAAAACCGCCTTAATCTAATGTTTATTGTTATTTAACAGATACAGGAGAACGTTTAAAATGTAGTGTTGCGGTCAGCGTCCCAGATCGAAATGGCAAATTTCGCCCTGCATGATCTCTTAATTGTATTTCCATTGTGCTAAACAAAATTTTGCAAGTGGCATATAATGAATATCTTCAAAGGTAATTCTTGTACTTTTCCGTATTTAATATCAGAGATTGAAGCTATATGTAATAATGTTGATTTTGTATCGCCTACAAATTGATATTTTATAATACCTGTATAAATAAAAATTTGATGTGGATATCCAATATCTATGTATGGTTGTTTGAATCCGCGACGTTCTTTTACAAGATCCGATTTTTAAGAAAAACCTAATTGTAAAGCTAATGGAGATGATAATGTAACTGATTCTACACGTTCATCGCATTCGACATGTACACGACTCCAAAAGTGCATTACCACCTGCAATTCTCCTTTTCCTGCAATAGCAGCCAACCCAAAACGCCGGCGGTTGGGTTGGTTGCAAATTTGAAAGGCGTTGGACTATACCTCAATTTTGTCACAAATATATCAGTGTGGCAAACTGCAAATAAGAGAATAAAACAAATTGTTAAGAATGACAATTTTATTATTGTGACGGATGACATCAAAAGTTACAAAATGACTTACTTAAGCAGTTCAAACAAGATGAATGCCAAGAAACAGATATAAGAAGAAAGCATTTTTTTTCTTTCCTTCCTCTGGTGGTCCAACTACGTTTGTGGTAGACAAGATCGTTCCGTGGGTTTTCTCAGGGAACTCTCGCTTCTTCCCACTTTTCAATCCACCAATTCCTCTATTATTATTGACTTGGTTCAATCATTGGGTGCAGTGGCTCAGTAGTAGGGCGCTTCCTCTGGTGGGCCAACTACGTTTGAGGTGGACAAGATTGTATACTTGGGTTTCCTTAAGGTACTCCCGCTTCCTCCCGCATTTTATTCCACTAATTCATCTGTTATCATTGATTACCTTAATCATTGGACGCGGTGTCTCAATGGTAGAGCGCTTCCTCTGGTGGACCAAGTAAGTTTGTAGTGGACAAGATCGTATCTGTGGGTTTTGACAGGGTACTCCCGCTTCCTCCCACATTTCATTTCACCAATACCTTTACTATCATTGATTTACTTTAAGCATTGGGCGCGGTGGGTTAGTGATAGGGCGCTTCCTCTGATGGGCCAAGTAAGTTTGTGGTGGTCAAGATCGTATTCGTGGTTTTTCTCAGGATTCTCCTGCTTCTTCCCACTTTTCATTTCACCAATTCCTCTATTATTATTTACTTGCTTTAATCATTGGGAGCGGTCGCTCAGTGGTAGAACGCTTCATCTGATGCGTTGGGTCCTTACTGTTTCGATCCCGGTGCGGGTAAACTTGTGATGGAGAAGATTTTATCCGTGATTTTTCAGAGTATTCCACTATTATCATTGACTTGGTTCAATCATTGGACGCAGTGGCTCAGTGGTAAAGCGCTTCCTCATGTGAGCCAACTACGTTTGTGGTGGACAAGATCGTATCCGTGGGTTTTCCCAAGGTACTCCTGCTTCTTCCCACTTTTCATTCCACCAATTCCTCTAATATTGTTGACCTACCTTAATCATTGGGCACGGCAGCTTAGTGGTAGAGCGCTTTCTCTGGTGCGTGGGGTCCTTAATGTTTTGATCCCAGTCCTGATATGTTTGTGGTAGACAAGATCGTTCCGTGGGTTTTCTCAGGGTACTCCCGCTTCCTCCCACATTTCATTCCACCAATTCTTCTATTATCATTGACTTGCTTTAATCATTGGGCGCAGTGGCTCAGTGGTAGGGCGTTTCCTCTGGTGGGCCAACTACGTTTGTATTAGACAAGATTGTATCCGTGGGTTTCCTTAAGGTACTCCCGCTTCCTTCCGCATTTTATTCCACTAATTCATCTGTTATCATTGATTACCTTAATCATTGGACGCGGTGTCTCAATGGTAGAGCGCTTCCTCTGGTGGACCAAGTAAGTTTGTAGTGGACAAGATCGTATCTGTGGGTTTTGACAGGGGACTCCCGCTTCCTCCCACATTTCATTTCACCAATACCTTTACTATCATTGATTTACTTTAAGCATTGGGCGCGGTGGGTTAGTGATAGGGCGCTTCCTCTGATGGGCCAAGTAAGTTTGTGGTGGTCAAGATCGTATTCGTGGTTTTTCTCAGGATTCTCCTGCTTCTTCCCACTTTTCATATCACCAATTCCTCTATTATTATTTACTTGCTTTAATCATTGGGAGCGGTCGCTCAGTGGTAGAGCGCTTCCTCTGGTGCGTGGGGTCTTTATTGTTTCGATCCCCGGTCAAGTAAGATTGTTGTGAACAAGATCGTATCCGTGGGTTTTCTCAAGGTTCTCGTGCTTCTTCCCACATTTCATTCAACCAATTCTTCTATCATCATTGACTTGCTTTAATCATTGGAGAGGTCTTGGTCCCTTGGTGATGTGAGAAATCAGATTCGGTCCCAAGCATTTGGGTTGTGATGTAAACCTTTGCTGTGGTTCAATCTCAGTATTTTATTACGCGAGATAAAACCATCCATACAGCTGTAGATGTTGTTCTATCTTGCGCAACCAGGTATTGATATTGAGCCAACTCGGAACCTCGTTTCTGGCGCTTTGAGGCCAGGAACCGATTTCGGACATTACGCTGTCCTCAAAGGACTAGGATCTTTCCAATGTTACCATCCGCGTCCAACAACCCCATGTTTAAAAGAGGAATAGAAAGGACCCGTGTCTAAAACTTCCGGATCCAGTTGCTTGAGGTTCAAGGCTATGGATCGATTTCTGACATCAGAATTGTGCTCAACGGATTAAAACCTTTCAAATGCCGCCAACGTCGTCCAACAACTTCATCTTTAATACGTGAATAGAAGGGACCCGAATCCCTAACGTCAGGACCCCATTCCTTGAGCTTCGTGGCCTGGGCCAGACTTCTCATATTACTACTGCACTCAGGGGACCCGGACCTTTCCAACGCTACCACTCGCGTCCAGCAACTCCATTTCTAAGATGGTCGTCCGGACGTAGGAGAATCGACTCCATGCTTTTTTCATAATTATTCTCCAAATGGATTTGTATACAAGGTAGTTTGCAAGTTTAGCAGCAGGTCTAAAATAAGCCTCTTGAGAGCGGCTCTTATTTGTTAAAGAATACATAACGATCGCTTTGGCTGTTGCAATGGTCTGCCCAAGAAGCTTCGTAAAAAAAACAGCGCAGCATAACAACAAAAAGGTGTTTCTGTTATATGTTAAAAATAAAAGCACAGAAAGGAAAAGTCAAAGTTTTGTAAGGTGAGTGTCGGGGAACGCCGAATTCTACTTCGCCCCGGGCAACGAAATATCTAGCTACGGCTCTGAGCTTCAACACTTATCGGTCTTTCAGAGTCTCATCCCTTACCTACAACAACGTAGTTTGATTAACATGTTATACCAGAACATGTTAAAAGGTTGTAAAGAACCTGTGAGTGTGGCTTATTGATAGTTATGCAATATGTTGACACAGTACTAGTCTTCAGTTCAGCAACGAAGGTGCCCTTAGGCGATCACGTTGCTCCCTACTTTTGTCTGTGCCTTGTAAATCGTAACACTGTGTTTAAAGGCAAACAGAAACAACGCCAGTTGTTTAGTAGTTCTTTGTAGAACAACTCATAAGGCGTTTGTGTCTTTTACACAAATACTTTTTGCCAGATTGCTGTTTGAAGCCTTTGTGCATTATATACTATAAAACAACATATACAGGTTCAGACAGATGCACAGAAAGTTTAAAGAAGGGTCAAAATATCTTTATTATTCAGATGCTTTATTATTATTATTATTGTTATTATTATTAATATTTTCTTAAGTACAGAGATGCAAAGAACAAGAACTCCGTCACCATTAACATGGAAACAAAAATGACTTCGAATTGGAAATAATATATCAATGCTTTTAATTTCGGGGAGAGGCTATAGGCCAGGGACGGATCCAGGGAGCGATGGGTACAATCGTCCCCCTCGCACGGAAGAGGAAGCTTTCTTATTTTATATATAAATAAAACCCATCCCAGAATTTGGAGCTCTTAAAACTAGCTAAGTAGCAGTATTACAATCCATGCCCCCCCAGAAGTCCGTTCTGGATCCGCCCCTGCTACAGGGGTACTTTAGGTTTCACTACTTTTCCCTGCAATTCACGCTCATTGTTGGATAAGTATTATACTTTATTATATTATTTGTCAAATTCAGCGAAATAGTTTTACCACAGTGGCAAATTCAACAATTAGGTTTAGGAAAAACTACGCATTGGTTTAAACACACACAGAAAGAGAGAGTCCATTTGTTCAGGATGTTTTTTGAGGTTCGCGGCGTCTCCCAGGAAGAAATCTTGCTGAAACATATGTTAGTTTTAACAAGGAACGTAAATGGGCATCCGGTATATCAGTACTTCAAATGAAAGGCAAAATGAAAAGAGAGACAAAGATGAGTGTATTTTCCTATACTGTGTTTTCGGCATTGAAGAGTACCGTTACTGTTTCACTGATCTACTGTACGCACTTCTGCGTTTTACTAACCAAGCTCCAATCATGCTATATATACCATATATCGGCTAGGTCGAATCTGCTTGCAATGCGCCTTTTCTTCAAGGAACTTTTTTTATTATTACACGCTCAGAAACAAGGATAATGACCCGAAACCTGAGAAGATCTGGAGAATGACCCAGTAACAATAAACTGACAGAGGGAAGGAAAGACAAAAGTGGAAAACTATTGTAATCCAAAGTCGAGGCATTTTTTCTTGCAATAACCGACCCTTCAAGTCGGGGGAAGTTTCTTGAAATAATAGTAATATATTTTTAACTTGCTCCTTATTTTAGCTTACGTAGTAATTTAAGACATTCATCAATTTACATTGCATTTCCATGTTTGCACTGCACTGCATTCCCATTTGCACTGCAAACTGCGATGCGATACTCCATTTTAAATAGCAAGGAGATTCCTGACCAGTTGTTCTTTCAGAAAAAAATGTTCCGGGCGGGGGGGCACTGCTGGTACTATTCTATTCATTATTGTATTATAGACGTATCATTTTGGTCTCCTCCGGGGGGCACTCTCAGAGCTCTGGAGGGCAGTGCCCCCAAAAACCAATCTCGAAGAAATACTGTTCCTGACACCAAGATAAGCCAAAAGGTAGTAACTAACCTGGCTGCACAAATGCTTAATTTCGGAGTTATAGGCTGCCAAAAGCATGAAGAAATGAACTTTAAAGGTCCATAGCTCCAAAACTAGGCGACCTACCGTAGTAGGGTTAAGAGCTTTTTTAGGAACTAGTACGTGCGCTATCCAAATATCCATGTTTCAGAATTCTGCCATACTTGTGCAACAATTTTTATACAAGTATTTGGTGAGTACTTCAAATTTTATGCACAAAGTTCCTCTCTAAAAATTGTCGCGTGTGTACTTTAGATTCTGAAACATTGTATTTTTTGATAGCGCACATATTAGTTTCTAAATGAAGTCTTAACCCGACTACGATAGGTAGAGATGCGCACGAGACAAGATTTGAGGCTGTCTCGTCTCAAGAATGTGCTGTAAAAGTGATGTCTCGACTCGAAAAATGTATTCTTTTCTATTGGAAGAGCTGTATCTCGACTCGAAATTTGTCAGGTAAATTCTGTCTCGACTCGTTTCGTGCGCATCCCTAACGATAGGCTCCATAGTTTTAGAGCTATGGACCCTTAAAGCCGGAGATCCAGGATATGATCAAAGGAGCGACTAAATCACAGTTTGCCGGTTTATCCAGTTTAAAGCAGGATTGAAGCCTATTTTATCCAGCGTATACGTAAGTGTCAAGAGGGCTGTAGCTCCACTTGGATATAGACCTGTATAATATAGGGTAACTTCAGCAAATAACGCCAGTCGGGTAAAAACGCCATTTAAAACTTTCCACAGTGCTAGCATGAACACTTGGTTCGTAAGGTGACCGCTTATGGGTGTTTGATAAACAGTGATGTCTGTTGTCTTTGTAGACACAAAGACTAGAGGTCAGCCAGGCGTCAATAAAAAGAAAGCATTGAACAAATGTTGACGTGACAGCCGCGGTGCCGAGAAAACAGTTAACACATTTTTAATGCTTCAAACGAGGAAGGCGAATTGTTTGGGTAAAAGTAAGATTTTACTATTACTAAAGGTATGCGTTGATAGGGCTGTACTTGCATAATATTATGATGTAGATAAAATATGCAGGACCTCTATTCTTAATATAGAAATAATGACCAAAACAAAGTATATTGCTGCTGGAAATAACGCCACTATCGCGTCAGGAAATAACGCCACGCCATCTAATCGATAATCCAAACTAATACTAGTGTTATTTTTTTCTTTGTCGTAGTGGTTGAGCCGGAAGAGCCTGGTTTTATGCTTTCTTAACAAGACATTCGAATACCGTGTGCAGAAAGTCGAGGAACTTGAGCTATGGTAAACGCTTGTGTTTCAACAGAACTATAGTGAAAGAATTGTACGATATACGCTATTGGGAAATACACTTTATGCTATGAACCTTTTGTGACAATTATCAACTTATTTACAATGCAGATTAAATGCTGGGATATAACTAACGTACAACAGTAGCCTAAAAATTCTGGCATAGAAAGGGAGCAAGCAAGTACTTAATGCCGCACATGGTGAAAAATGTGAAACTGTGATTGTTATTGCGTGCATTAATGCATCAGGTTCAAATCAGATCCCTCGGATGGTGTTATACAAGGGAAAAAAAGAAACAAAAATAGTTTGGTGATGATCTTCCTCCAGTAACACCTATGCAATGAGACCTAAAGGCTATGTTACAAAGGAAGAATTCCGTAAATTTCTGGAACATTTCGAATCTCTGGCTGAGCACTGCTTATTGTAGATTGCAGTAGATAGTCATGGTTTCTACGAGCGCATTTCCCCTTCCACCCCCTAACTACCAAAAAATTATGAACCCACCACTAACCATTACACTTTAACACAGAAGGAGCCAACTAATTATACAAACTTACACGCGCAAAGTATCCCCATAACTACAATGTTAAAGTGAGATCGCATAGGCTTTTATGACATTTAAAATCATAAAAACTTACAACTAAAAGAAAGAATTTGTCTAGATCACTGTTTCTTTAATGGAAACACAAAATTTTATATATTTTTTGGTGAATATCGCCCCAACCATCGCGACATCCTGTGAGCACCATCCATATATTTGTGCCCTCCGATTTCAAAAAATAAAAAAATGCATTTATCTTAGGTCCATAGGATTCATTTCCTCATTTTCATTTCTTTTTATTTTTTCTAGATTTAAGATTTCCAAATCTATATTATCAGATTCTTCTTCGCATATTTGTAGCTTTTCAGTTTGTTGTCTTATTCGTTTTCGTAATTGTCTAATGCTAACATTTAAACGTCTCTTTCTTAACTTTAATTGAGATATTTTCACTTCTATAGCATCATTGTTCGATGTATTAGCTAAGGACTCTAAGAAATTATACATTCTCTGTTGTGAAGAACTCATCAGACTGAAAGCAGCTTAGATATGCATAGTTGTTTTATAGACTAAGAAACAAGTTGGACTAAAGCCAAGGTTATCCACTTCCATTGTAATTCAGAAACCTATATGAGGATGATTCCGCATGCAAGTTGTGTACGTGACTTCCATATGAACATAGCTGTAGTAACAATGTAAAGGAGAACTTGTTTCTTTTTAAGTCACAAGTTGCATTCCCTCAGGCATACATGTTTTTCTTTTCTTTCTTTTTAATAGTCAAGCAGTATATGGAAGTGTAGTAATAACAATACCAATCCTGTCACGTCACGTTACATAGTCACGTTATGCAGTTACAATTTTCTCTCTCTTCGCAATCGAAAAAGTTTTAAACTTTTTAGTTGTAACGTGATGATTTTTACCTTCACGTGACAAACAGGGTTGGAAACTAATTCTTTTTATCATGTTTTTCCAGAATTGTTAAAATTACGAATTAAGCTCTGAAATTATTACGAATGAACTAGTACCAAATAAGGTAAACATGATATTTTTTTGGAAACGATAACCAACCCTGACATCAATGGCGGCTCATGAGGTGAAATATCTCCAGATCGTTATAACTTTGTTGTTTATTAACCGATTTTCAAAATTCAAACGACAATCGATAAAGAAAAAAAATGCTATTTTTTTGATTGTATTGTGGGTTACATACCTCCAAGGATACTATTCCGAATTTGTTATATCTCCGTTGTTTATTAACCGATTTTCAAAATTCAAACGGCATTCAATAGAGAAATAAATTGCCTATCTATTGAATGTTTTATAAATTGCATAACTCTAAGGATACAATTACAAAAAACTCAAATAAATCCCTTATTTATATATGTATCTTTAAAATTCAAATGACATTATGTTCTATATGTCTAAAGGTCTTAGTTTTTTATAGTCTTGATACTATAAAAACACTTATACACTTAAAACATACTTAAAATTACAAGTTCAGATATTGATAATGAAATCATAAAACCACTTATCCACTTAAAACATACTTAAAATTACAAGTTTTATTTTTGTTATTTTTTGGATTCATTTCTAAAGTAAAACTGATGTATTTTATAACCATTATCTAAATCTTTCAAACCTTCATACTTAACAAACAGCTTACTCTTTTTCAAATCTTTCAATACTTGCTCAGTTTCATCATTATATCTTTGTGGTAATAACGTCTTATATTTCTCATCTAAATGTACTAAAACTCTTTGACCATAACGCTGTGTTTGAATCAATTTGCATAATGTTATCTCGTACGCTTTACCTTTTTCTAACTCATCTATGCGAAGGAATCTCAATGCTTTAACATCATTTTTTTATTCAAATAATTATCCATAGTTTGTTATAAGGAAAATGTTCGTTTTATGAGAAATTCATAAAACCAATCCTTATTTACATACAGAAAATTTACATAAAATTTACATACAGAACTCAACAGTTGGATAATTATCTTTTAAACCAGTGTATTTGATTTTTATTCCATCTTTAACGATCTCATCAATCATTTTATCTGTTAAGTGTTTTGTAAATCTAGGTGGAAGAAATATCTTAAACTCTTCACATTCAACTAAAATGCTCTTTCCAAAGTTAGTTTTGATCTTTTCCATTTTCACAATCTTATATTCTGTATTTAATTCTAATTCTCTTAATCCATTAACTTGTTTTTGTTCAAGACTTCCAAGTTTATTTAAAAGCTCAATATGACTTGACATCGTATTTATTATATAGAAAATCAATGAACACTCTTCAATTTTTATCTTCACCAAAAATATTTAATCATTTTTTATCAATTTTGTTTATGGAAAAACTTTAATAAAACAATACAAACATACATTTAACTATCTAAAACTCTTCTACTACTTTCTCATTCTTAGGGTCATATGTAAAGTTCTTTTGTCCAATTAAAATCGCATAACATATAATATTAGCAGCCACAGCTTCTCCAAAGTCTACTACAATCTTTATGTTTGTTTTCTCATTTACCGATACATTCTTCCTCTTACTACAATTAATCACATACATTGGTCTGTTATCTATAAACTCTTTAGGGTCATAGTACATTTCGGTGTTACCACATGTTATTCTCTTAAATGCAGTATAGTCTTCGTACATCTTAAAATAATCCTTGTTAGCAATATCTAAGTTTCTTGATTCTTTAGGAAATACCTCATTCCTTCCATTCTTAAGATAGATATTCTTTACCTTACAATGATCAAACTTACTTGCATCTGCTGTTTGTTTGCCACTTCTATCAGTTTGGAACATTACAACTACGAAATCAGGCATATCAAATTGTCTAGAATTAAATTGAGTAGTGACATTAAACTCTAAGAGAGAACCTAAAACAATCTTCTGAACACATTGATAAGTATGGAATGAGAACATGATTTTAGGTTCTTTAAGAATATTCAACTTTAACTTGTTTTCATAATTACATTCGTATTCAACAATAGGCATTCTTATCTCCATACTTTTTATTGTTATTTTTCCACCATGAGGAGCTGCTGCACCTGCTCCTGATCCAGCCCATTTGTACAAGACATCGTTATTGTTGTTAGCTTTTGTAAATGTTATTCTCAATCCACCTTTCCACATAACCTCTTTATAATCACTTAAAAATCCTGGAATTAATTTTAATGGATACAAAACACTAAAGTCCTTTCTCAGACCAAGTTTATCATCTGTTTCAAATCCTGCTTGTTTTAAATATTCAACTTCTGGTTTGGAAATCTTTAATGTTCCAATAGCTGTAGATGTTATTCCTGGTAGCTCAATCTTATCTATAACAACTCCATGCTTTCTAACCTCAATTTGAGAAAAGAAGAATGAGAAGAAGTTATCTACAAGTTTTATAGTATCATTTGCACCAAATGTTCCTCCAACTGATGCACCAACAACTTCAAAAGTCATATGACAATCTGCTTTGTGTTGATGTACGAACCCATCCCCCACATCGAAAACGAACTCAATATCTTTGTTAGCTTCATTCAAATTATTAAATGTTCTTGTGTTAGCCTTAAAGCTCTGTAACTCGTAACTCTCAACACTATCCATTTATTATAAAGAAAATCTTGAAACAACGCTTTTATGGGATATACCCATAAAAGAATCATACATAATAACAATTAAAAACTTATAATCCCCATCCTAACTTAACCTTAGCATTCATAGCAGTACCAACCCCAAAAGCAGCTAATCGTTCACCAATTGGCGCATCACTACTAAATGCTCTTTTCCATGATTTAGTTTCTAGTTCCTTATCTGCAATATGTCTCGACTCTCTATCTTTATTGTCTCTGTAGTATATATCGTGTTCTTTACAAGCCTCATCTAATGGGTTAATAACTTCATCACCTCTTTCTAACCTTTCTTGAAGCTTAGTCCCAGGCCCGCAAAATCTGAAACCTGGAATATGTAATTCAAATGGGAGTTTATTAATCAAATAATTTACTAATCCTTTTCCAAGCTTCTCATCATTCCAGAATCGTGGTGGTAATGTATTTAAGATCTTAATCAAATTACCTATACCTTTTGGATCATTAAGAATAAATTGTGAAAGCTTATTATTAATCATACTCACTATACCTACTTTCTCATTATAAAAGTTATTATTACCAGACTTTTCTTCTCCATTTATAACTATTAACCGATCAATTAACTTTCTCACATCATCCATCCATATATATTCTTTAGCTATCTCTGTATATTGTTTAATTCCTTCACCAGTCCTTTTAGGAGTTGGAGGTAAAGATGGTTTAATATAATTATCCCAAATAGGCTTGATAATATTAATGTACTTAGAACCTCTATTAGATGCTAATTTTTTATCTCGATTATATTTTAGGAAGGCAGCATCTGATTCTATTATTATTTCCTTGTACTGTTCAAAATCGTCATCATCATAATCTTCAATGGTTTTATTAGTATTCATCGTTAACAACTCCCATAGAACTTCTGTTCCTTTATAAGTTTTACCATTAATTATCAAATCATTACCATTCACTTTAACTTCAGAATTTCCTACCTTATTTATTATTTTTCCATCTTCTTCTACAGTTCTTATTCCAAATACAATATCATTTCTTTTACAATAATATTTCGTTGCAATCTTATCAAATGATTGTGCTGTTGTTAAAGGTTCTACTCCTTCCACTTTGTCTTTAATTTGTTTTCTCATTTGTTTTATTTCTCCCGTTATAGGTGTATCACTACTACTTGGAGAACTATCATAAATTATCTTTTTAGGTGTTTCTAGTAGACTAGGATCTATTGAAGCCGTCTTATGTACAACTGGAACAAGTTCAGTTATTAGATTTTTATTTTGTTCTGCTACTTCTTTGATCTCACTTCCCAAGTTTTGAATAGCATCAATTACAGGTTGTTTTTGTGTTTTAAATTTATCATATATACCTGCTCTTTCTTTCTTCCAAGATTTGAAGCCCTTTATCAAGAACTCCTTTAACTTGATATTCTTATTAATATCTTTCTCATCCATTTATTATATAGAAAACGAACAAACGTCAATAAACGTCAAAGAACATAAATAAACGTCAATAAACATCTAACGTTTAAGAAGTGTTTTATCTTGTTCCTATACTTACCATTGTTTACATTCCTTGTCATATCAATTACTATAAAACCATAATCTTCTTGCCAACATTTTGAACATATCTCTTTAAATTTATCATAAGACATATCTCCTCCAACAAACTCATTATACACATGTTTAAGATTAGTATCATCTTGTCTGAATATGCATAGGAAGTTAACGTTATCTCTTATAAGTTGTTTAGGCACTTTTGAATATGTTTGTGCAAGATAGAAACAGTCTAAATGTCTATGCCTACCTCTTGTAAAGTAATTTCTAACAGTATCTTGATTCTCTGAAATGTAATCATCATACACAACGACAGAGTATTCTTCACATTCATCAATAGGTACAATAGAATAATTACCGCTTAAGAACGTCGCTATTTGTTTATTGAATTTTTGTTCTGCTTTTTCAAATCGATCTTTTAACTGCTCATACTTTGGCTGATTCATGCTTTTAGAATATATGTAGAAGTAATTATTGTTTAACCAACCTGGCTGTAATAAAAAATTAAATAGCAAAAACGTCTTACCACTCCCAGATGAACCTACGATAAGGCATCGAACATCATCAGGTATAAGCTCTCCATTTCTTTTCTTAACTGTTGTTTCTTTTATCATCTCTTGTACATCCCAATTAATAGTTTTCTTACTCATTTATTATAGAGAAAATCGACTCTTTTATGATCTTATATATTTAAGTTGTTCTCTGATCTTAAGCAACGTATCTTTTATATATTCGCTATCCATTTCACCATTTAGTGTTATTATCATCTCTAACTGTTCTTTAAATGAGTTAATACAAGTGACAATTGTTTTATATTCATCTTTTCTTTTGCTTATGTTTAACTTAGTAGACAAACCTGTTATTATAGCACTTCCAGTTGCAAGAGACGTTCTTAATATCGAGTAAATTGTTACAAATATAAAAATATTAATAAACCCAGTTGTTGCAGAAAGTATAACTGACAAGGTGATCAAAGTGTAGTATGCATACTTAACAATTCATAGTTTCTCTTTTTCTTCTTTAAACTGTATTCTAACTTTTGAATGACATCTTCAATTAACTTGATTACTTTCTCTCTTGGAATATCTCTAGGTATATGAAACTCATTCATTTATTATATAATAAATGGCTAAGGTATTTAAGCTAACGAGTGATACTTCTGTTTTAAAGAAGAAACTCCATTATGAATTAGACAACAGTAGCAACTACTTAAGTATAGGACTAGTTGGGTTTTACAGTACATATCTAACCCCAAACATAACAACAGAAAAAACAGTTTCTCATATGGTGATAGACAAGTTTTTATACCAGAAGGGCAATACAGCTTAAACCGTCTTAATGAATATTTAAGATCTCAATCCATCAACATAACATTATCAGAAGATCATTTAAGAAATAGAGTTAAAATAGAAACTGATAGTAATGATGTTACAATTAGGGGTATAGGTACTGTCCTCGGGTTTAATGTTTTTGAAGTTTTAGAAAAGAATAATACACATATTGGAAGTAAGTTGCCAAAGTTTCATCCGTTTGATACTATAAATGTTCACTGTAATATAGCAGATGGCATGTTTGTTAAAGATACAGAATACACACATAGAGAAACAGGGATCATAGCATCATTTAAAACAGATGCCGAGTTTAAACATAGCATCATTTACGAACCTACTTATCCATTATTTTTCCCTATATCCAAAGAGAAGGTTGACAATTTTGAGATAAGGATAACAGATGAGAATGATTCCTTAATTGATTTTGGTGGAGCAACAACAACTGTATTTTTACAAACTAAGATTTTCTCTTAAATAAATAGGAAGATGTGTTCTATTAAAGGTTGTATGTTTAGTGTTCCTTATAACGAACTAAAGGATCTAAATATTGATCATGTATTAACAAAGAAACAACTTAGTGATAAATCTAAGAAAATTAAAGAAGGTAAAGGAATGAATTTAACTTTAACTACAGCACAAATGAAAAAGATTAAGAAAGAGCATATGGGCGGTTTTATCTTTACAATTACAGCCATTTTAGCACCTTTAGGAGCAGTTGGCTCATTAGCAGGTGGTGCAGCAGTGATTACTAAAACTGTACTGGATGCTAAGAAGAATAAACAAGAACTTGAAGAACAAAAAAGACACAATATGGCTATGGAAGAAAAGCAGGGAGCAGGTAAACCAAGGAAGTCGAAAAACTAAAACCATTGACCAACTTCGATATAGAGAGGTTGGTTAAAGAATTAAAGATAAAACGATTTAGAGGTGTATTTATGAGTGATGAACTTCCACAAAAACCGTATGTAAATGAGTGTGGTATAGTTAACCTTGATAAATCAGAAAACATTGGTACTCATTGGATATGCTATTGGAAAGATAACAACATAAAGTACGTGTTCGATTCTTATGGTGGTGTTCCTCCTAAGCAGCTAGTACAATATCTTGGTACCAAAAACTTATTTTACAATGACGAACGAATACAAGACTTTAATTCAGTTATATGTGGTCATCTTTGTGTTAAGGTTTTAAATCTTCTAAATCAAGGGTATTCTTTTAGTGATGTTATGTATATGATTAAAAATGATTAAATATTATTAAGTTTAAGTACTTTTATAGTTTATATCCATAAAAGTTTTGTTTAAGATAAATATGGAAGCTATACACAATAGATTTTTAGATTATTTCGAGAAGCATGAGGATGAACTAGATGCACTAGATAGATTTAATTTTTATCAGTATTTTAAGTATGTTAGTAAGATAGACTTAAAAGATAAAAACAACGTATATACAGTTATTGATGTTTGGAGAGTGTTAATACCTAAAATTTTGTACACAGAGGAAGAGTTTGTAAAGTTACGTCCAATAATTACCTTAAAGGAGCTGTTGTCAAATTATAGCTCTAGACCATTAAAATGCAGTAATTGTGGTTGTAAGTCATTAACAAAAGGTAGGAGTACACATATTTGCGATAATTGTTTTGTAGCGAATGGTTTTGTTTACAGTACTAATGAAGGAATAAGAGCTTGCGTAAGAAAACCATGGTATGACACTATAAAAAGATTTAAGTTACAGTTATCTCGTTTGCAAGCTTTACAGGATAGAATTATTCCTGAAGATGTGTTCAAGGTGTTAAATGATGAATTTAGGGATATATCAAAACATTTAATATCAACAAAAGATGCTCTAGAAGTACTAAAGAAAAACAAATACACAAAATATTATGATGATGTTTATTTAATACACTATCACCTTACCGATCAAAAACCATTAAACTTACGACATATGGAAGAAACACTTAAAAACGACTTCGAAAACTTATACAAAACCTTTAAAGAACTGTATCCAAAAAGAGTATTGTTTATTAACTTGAAATGTGTATTGTACCATCTGTTGAAAAAGCACGATGTTCATGTTGATATTGATTTTAAGCACTCATCTAAACAAACAGAGATGTTAAAGAAATGTTTTGAAAAATTAGGATGGACATTTTCTTTATAATAAATGAGTATGGATATATTTGGTAATGTTAAAGATAGAAAAGATAATGTTGATATTAGTGAAGAAAAATTAAAATTGTTGGAGAATTTAAATGATGTTGTTAGCGTAAGTCAGCTTAGATCGATAGAAGCCCAATTAGAGAACGATAGAAAACGATTTGAAGATGCATTAGAAACGTTACAAGACACATACGTCAAGAAAGAAGATATTGAAAAGATTAGGATGGATACTACGAAATTGGTTATGCAGAAAGAAACCATGCCTCTACTATATCGATTAAGAGCTAAAAACGTTAAGGAACCAATCTTTGGAATATTTAATCTCTCTAACGGTTACAAATTTCTCTATAATGGGAAAATAATGCACATGGACTTAAGTTTGGATAAATACTTTCTAGAGATATATTTGGGTGATACTTTGATTGAAACTTTACCTTTTAACTTTAACAAGAACGATATAATTACAATTAAACCAAATAAAAATTCAGCTATGGAAGAAGGGCAATTATTGTTTGTTGTAATGTACATAGAAAGAGAACTTTCCTAAAGACGTATAATTTTTAGGTAATGGTAGATTTTATTTTTTTTTCGTTGATTTTCTATACAATAAATAATGATGATGTATTGTGTTAAGTCTAAGAAATTGACAGGTACGGAGAAAGATACCATTAGAATAGAACAAACAAAGAATGGAACATATCTAAAGAAAGGTATTTGTTCTGTATGTGGTGTTACTAAAACTCAATTCGTTAAAAAGCCTGATTGACTAGAAGAAGGTAAAGGTGTTAGAGAAGACATTATAGAAGAAATTCACAAACCATCTAGAAAAAACTTTGACAGATTAAGTGTGGTTATAAAAGGTATCGATGATCTTTGGCAAGCTGATCTTGTAGAAATGGATAGTGGAGTATTAAAAGGTGTTTCCAAATTAAATAAAAGTTATAAGTATTTGCTAACGATTATAGATGTGTTTTCTAAATATGCGTTTGCTGTTCCTGTTAAAGATAAGAGTGGTAAGAATGTTACAGAAGCATTCGAATCCATATTAAGAACGAGAAAACCTAGTAACTTACAAACTGATCAAGGTAAAGAGTTTTACAATAAAGAGTTTAAGAAGTTAATGGAGGAAAATAAGATTAATCATTACTCAACCTATAGTGGTAAGAAAGCTTCTGTTGTTGAAAGATTCAATAGAACACTTAAACAAAACATATGGAAAAGGTTCACAACACAAGGAAATTATAAATGGATAGAGATATTAGCAACATTTGTTAGTGAGTATAATAATAGAGTACATAGAACAATTGGTTTAAAACCTATAGAAGTTAATAAGAAGAATGAGCAAACAATATTGGAGAAAGTTTATCAAAAAGAATATAAGCGTGTTAAGCCCAAATACAAGTTAGGTGATCATGTTCGTATAAGTAAGTCGAAAGGGTTATTTGAAAAAGGATATACACCTAATTGGTCAACAGAAGTATTTGTTATTAGTGAAGTTATTCCATCCAATCCGCCTACATATAGAATTAAAGATTTAGAAGAAGAGGATGTGCAAGGTAGATTTTACGAACCAGAACTATTAAAGACGAAACATAAAGATGAATACTTGGTGGAGAAAGTGTTGAGAAAGAAAGGTAACAAAGTATACGTTAAATGGCTAGGGTTTGATGATTCGCATAATAGTTGGATAGATAAAAGTAATGTTGTAGTGTAAATATAAATGTTGTCTTTTATGGTTATTCCATTAAAGGCTAGCAAACCGTTACTCTCTGTGTTAGATATTATGTAAGGGTTTAACGATTTCGAAAGAGTTAATACTTGATATGACAAGATGGTGAAATGAGAATTTATTTGTGTGGGTAAAAACTTCGAAAATGATTAAATTAACATTTTTATATAATAAATATGAGTATTATGGATAATTTGTATAGTTTAATTGATATTTGTTATGAACAGATTAAAGGTAATTATTGGTATGGTGTTTTTGGTGATTTTAAATTGATTATAGATAAGAGTACAGGATATTTCAATGCTACTAAGTTGTGTCAAGATGGTGGAAAAAAATTTAAACATTGGCTGAGAAATAAAGAATCAGCAACACTAATAAAAAGATTAGAAGAAGAGCATCAATCTCAAAAAATATATTACGTGGTTAGTGGAGGAAGTCAAAGGATAATCAGTGGTACATATGTTCATCCAGACTTGTTCCAAGAAATAAAAAGACGGTCTCAATTGAAAAAAGGTAATGATAAGTCATGTTTTGTTTATATAGCAACTACCAAACAGCACCAAGAGAAGAATATATATAAAGTGGGTTATACAAAAAACCTTGAACAACGCTTAGGTCAGTTTAATGAGTTTAGACTTGACTTCGAGCTATTTTATTATGAAGAAACGTATAAGACAAATGATGCTAAAAAGTTAGAGTCACTTGTGCATAAACAATTAGATGAATTTAAATATAAAGGTGAATTTTTCAAGTGTGAACTCAACACGATCAAAGAAGTTATAGAAGAAATTCAAGATGATGAAGTAATCGAAAAATTAAAAGGATTGGAGTTAAAAGTTGAATAGTTATGTAAGGGTGTAACGATTTCGAAAATGAAGTTAAAAATAAAGATTTTCCATATAATAAATATGGGTACTATGGATAATTTGTATAGTTTAAATGATATTTGCTATGAACAGATTAAAGGTAATTATTGGTATGGTGTTTTTGGTGATTTTAAATTGATTATAGATAAGAGTACAGGATATTCCAATGCTACTAAGTTGTGTCAAGATGGTGGTAAAGAGTTTAAAAATTGGTTTCAAAATAAAGAATCTAAAGAACTAATAGCATACATTTCTAGCGCTGGTAATCCAGCTGTGGAAATTATTAGAAAAGTAGCAGGTGGCAAAGGCGAAATATGGAATGAATTAAGAGGAACATATGTTTGTAAAGAACTGATTCTAGATATATCTAGATGGTTATCTCCAGAGTTTTATCTTAAATGCAATCAAATCATTATCAATTACTTCGTTAAAGACTTTCAACAGCTATACCTTACTAACAACGATCAACTTCAAACAAGACTACAAGAAATAGAACAACAAATGAATGAATTACGTATAAACAATGAGAAACAAGAAAAAGAAATAAATCATCTTAAAACAATCGCAGCACCATATACAAACGATAATTCAAAAGATAATTATCTAATCATATACAAGAAGAACAAACTTAATGATCCTTTCCCTTATTGTGCTATTCGCTGTCAGAAGAGAAGCCTATATAAGCCTCTTAATGAAGCAGAAGAAAAATATCCAAATCATGTAATAATATATGAAAAGTTTAGAGATCCTAACAGTATTAAGCTATTCAACCTAATGCAGCAAGAACTAGATATTCGTAAAGGTAAGGGTAATGAGTTTTGGACGCCACTATCAGAAGAAGAATTGATTAAAGAAATTGATTGTTTATATGATAGGTTGTTATCTGATAATTAAGATTAATATTAGATAATTAAAGTTACAACTTTTATAATATAATAATCATAAAAGATAATTAAGGTTAATATTAAATAATTAAGGTTACGACTTTTATGATATAATAGTCATAAAAGGTAATTAGTTAAACATTAAACAAACCATCTGCTGTAACATCGAATGCTAAATTCAATATACCACCTAAATCAGGATTATTACGGTATTTTCTTATTATAACCCTCCAATCTACATAATGTCTAAATAAATATATAAACTCTACAGAGAGGTGTTGATAAATTGAGATGTTATGCCAATGAACTCTGTCTTTAAACTCTGCAATAAATCCTTCTGTTAAATTTTGAAATATTGAAATTATTTCCCAATCTACTTTGTCAGCGTAATCTCTTGTAAGGTTTTCTGATAATTGTTGAGTTCCAGATAAGCGTTACCAAGAAACTTTATCTGCATGTTCTCGTATAAAGGCTTCAGAGAGTTTGTTTCCATAAGATATAGCATCAAAATCAACTTTGTCTATAAACTCATTAATAAATTCTTCAGATAGGTTTTGATTATACGATACTTCTTTCCAATCAACTCTACCTGCAAATTCTCTTATAAAGTCTTCTGATAAGTCTTGGCTTCCTGAAATAATCTCCCAATCAACTTTATCAGCTAATTCTCTTATAAACTCTTCCGATAACTTTTTCCATAAACATATTTCAATCAAATTAACTTTCTGCAGATATTTGCGTATGAAGTCTTCTGTAATGTGATCATAGTTATATTCCTAGTCATAATCATCATAACCTATAGATAACCATTGTTCATCAGTCAGTGAATCTAATATCTCATCTGACAAATTCATAACATGTGCATAGAGAATGTTTTGTGTAAGAAATGAGTTGTTTTCTTTAGTGGCTTTCTTGAACAAATGATCTAACATACCTATGGACACGCTAAAATTTATTTTTTCTTCATCATTATAACCACCAATATCTAAATATTTACATACACAATCAGATATAGGTTTGTAAGATAATATTTCCTTTGCACTAGTCATGTTTGTTTTTATTCTTAGATTTTAAATTTATTTCATTTTTTTGTTGGTTTTCTATATAATAAATATGGGGAAAGAATTTGATTTATTACATGATAGACTTAAACTAATTCATCATGATTTCAAACTCTTAGCAGCACTACTAGAAAAGCAAATACTGTTAAAGGAAAAAGAATTATTAATAACACAGCAAAAAACATCTGATTTGAATAGTGATGATGAATATAAATATGGTAGTGATGATTATGATGATGATGATGATGGTGAGTAAGTTTACAAAAATGATTTAATTTTAATATGTGTATATGTGACATTGGTGGGTTATTCCCATGAAAGTCCTGTTCTAATACATAATGCTAATAGGCATCGAGATTTCCCAGGTCACATGAATATTAGCTGTTGTGTTAGTTAACAAAAATGAATTAAAAATTTTGATGAAGATGAAGATTGAAGAGTGATTATTTTCTATATAATAAATAGGATGAATAATTATAATAAATTTACTGTAGTGGAGTTAAGGCGACAATGTAAAGAAAAGGGAATCAAAAGATATTCTCGATTAAGAAAAGCAGAACTAATAAACCTTCTTAAACAACATGACGATGAACAAAGCAGAAAACAGATTAGAGATATATTCCCATTTAAACAAGAAGTATTTGAAGAACCATGAATCAAAGTTGAATCAGTACCAATTGATTTAAAGCTCAAAGAAACAACAATTAAATCAAGATTAGAAACATGGGAATTTACAACAGATTACAAACCACAAGATCCACTTGAACAATATATTACTGCAACATCTAAAGCTATATTAAACAGATTACAAATTAGCTTAAGTAAACATAGTTCATTGAAAGCTAATCTTTATATAAGTTGTACATATAAGAAAGGTAAAGAAACTCAAAACTTCTATTTTAACACTGAAAACCAAGAAATATATCAATCAAGTAATTTAAAAGAAGAAATAACTAAAATGAAACAAAGATTTAGAACAAGAATGGATGAGTTCCAAGCTAGAGGTTCTCGTTGGGCTCTTATAAACATTAACTTTTTACAACTAGCAATCGTCAAAGATACACCATATAGAGGATCAACATATATAGATCTGCCTGATAAAATTAAAAATAAACAAGCAGTCATAAATGTAGAGAACGAAGATGAAAAATGTTTCTTATATTCAATCGCTTCTGCATTATATCCTGTTGAAAAAGATCCACAACGACCACCGAAGTATAAGCATGTTGTTATAGACTTAGAAAAAAAATTAAAAGGCATCAATTATCCTGTAAAACTATGCGATATTCCAAGAGCTGAAAAATTACTTAATATTTCTATAAATGTTTATGCATATGATAAAGACTATTCAATCTATATACTACATCACACACAAAACAAGCAAGAAAATCATGTCAATTTATTATATATAAAAGAACAAAATGAAGAGCAAGTTAAAACACATTATTGTTGGATTAAGGATTTAAGCAGACTAGTATGTACGCAATTAACTAAAAAGAGAGCTCGAAAATATTTATGTGATAGATGTTTGTTATACTTTTACTCACAAGACGCTTTAAATAAACATGAGCAAGATTGTTCGTTAAATGAACCAGTAAAAATAATAATGCCTGAAAAAGGTAAATGTGTTGAATTTAAAAACTACCAATACACAATGAAAATGCCATTTGTGATTTATGCTGATTTTGAATGTTTGTTACATAAAATTATGGGTTGTGAAGAATGTTATCCAGATAACGAGCCATATACGAAAAAATATCAACAACATAAGCCATCTGGATTTTGTTATTATGTAGTAAAGAGCGATGGAAGTAAAACTAATCCTGTTTTGTATAGAGGTAAGAACGCTGCTAATAAATTTATAAGACTGTTAACAAAAGAAGCTAAACATATATCGAACATATACAAACAAAATAACGAATTACCATTAACAAAAAGTCAGAGAAAAGAGTTCAATTAATCTAAATGTTGTTATTACTGTAAGCAGGAGTATACTAAAGAAAATCATAATGTTAAGCATCACGATCATATAACAGGAAAATTTGTAATTTACTGGTTCATTACTATGTAATAACTGCAATTTAAAAGTCAAAGTACCAAAGTTTGTACCAGTAATCATACATAACTTGACAGGATATGACTCTCACTTGTTTATTAAAGAACTTGGATGTAATAAAGAAGAAATAGATCTAATACCCAATAACGAGGAAAGATACATATCATTCAGTAAAAAGGTTGGAACTATTAAATTGAAATTTGTAGATTCATTTAGATTTATGGCTTCTAGTTTAGACAAATTATCATCAAACTTGAAATCTGAGCAAATGATACATACACAACACTTTAATCCTAATCAAGAACAGTTTCAACTTGTAATAAGAAAAGGTGTTTACCCATATGATTATGTTAACAATTGGGATAGGTTTAGAGAAAGAAAATTACCGTTAAAGGAAGCATTCTGCAACAAGCTTATGAACACACATATAAGTGATGAAGATTATGAACATGCAAAGAAAGTATGGGAAACATTTGACATTAAGAATCTCGGATAATACCATGATTTATATTTGAAAACAGATGTATTATTGTTAGCAGATGTATTTGAGAACTTTAGAGAAACATGTATTAAAGCTTATGATCTGGATCCTGCTTGGTATATGACGGCACCAGGTTTAGCTTGGGATGCAATCTTAAAGATGACAAATATGAAATTAGAATTGTTGTGGGATTATGATATGGTATTAATCGTAGAGAAAGGTATAAGAGGTGGGATTAGTCAGTGCTCAAAAAGATATGTTAAAGCAAATAATAAGTATATGGATGATTATGATAAGAATAAAGAAGATTCTTACTTAATGTATCTAGATGCCAATAACTTGTATGTGTAGGCGATGAGCCAATATCTACCGTATAAGGGATTTAGATGGTTAAGTGAAGATGAGATAAGAGAAATAGATTTTACAAGTGTAACTGATAATTCTGATACTGGTTACATATTAGAAGTTGATCTTAAATATCCTAAAAAATTACATGACTATCACAAAGACTATCCATTAGCTCCTCAAAATATATGTCCGTCTGGTTCAAAACAATCGAAGCTATTAACAACCCTATATAACAAAGAAAAATATGTAATTCACTATCGAAACCTAAAACAGTGTCTTTCACTTGGATTAAAACTTAACAAGATACATCGAGTAATAGAGTTCGAACAATCAGATTGGTTAAATAAATATATTGATTTAAACACACAGATGAGAACAAAAGCAACAAATGATTTTGAAAAAGACTTCTATAAGCTCATGAATAATTCAGTATTTGGGAAGACTATGGAAAATATTAGAAAGAGAGTTAATATCAAACTTGTAAGTGATGAGAAAAAATACGAGAAACTTGTAGCAAAACCGAATTATAAGAGTACTACAGTTTTTACGGAAAATTTAGTAGCAGTTCACATGAACAAGGTTAAAGTGCAATTTAACAAACCGATTTATGTTGGTATGTCAATCCTAGATTTGTCAAAATATTTAATGTACGATTTCCATTATAATGTGATGAAACCTAAGTATCAAGACAAAATAGAAGTATGTTATACAGATACCGATACCATATCCATATCCAAACAGAAGATGTGTACGAGGACATGAAAAATTATATTGATTACTTCGATACCAGTGATTACCCTAAAGATAACAAATATAAGATACCACAAATCAATAAGAAAATACTTGGTAAGATGAAGGATGAAATTAAAGGTACAATCATAGAAGAGTTTGTGGGTTTAAGAAGTAAGATGTACAGTATAAAAGCACCTCAAATAGATTTAACAGATAAAGACTTTAAAGGTAAGTTCGATAAAGAAAAGTGTTGTAAGAAAGCTAAAGGTGTTAAGAAGAGTGTCGTGTATAAAGAACTTACATTTAACGAATATAAGGACTGTTTGATTAGCCAAAGAGAATATTATAAGAAGATGAATTTGATTAGAAGTTATAAGCACGATTTGTACAGTATAGAAGTAAATAAGTTAGCTTTAAGTTGTGTGGATGATAAAAGATGTGTTTTAAAGAATGGGATAGTACTCTACCATGGGGGCATTATAAGTTAGAAGAGTTGTAGTTTTAGATGTAAGTTTTAGATGTAAGTTTTTAGATGTAAGTTTTATGATTTTAAATGTCATAAAAGCCAGTGCACAAGGTACAATACTCAATATACTTTGCGCTCTGTAACTTTGAATAATTAGTTGGCTCCTTCTGCGTTAAAGTGTGATGGTTAGTGGTGGGTTCATAATTTTTTGGTAGTTAGGGGGTGGAAGGGGAAATGCGCTCGTAGTAACCATGACTATCTACTGATTGCCATCGCAGTCATCATGATATTACCATTTTAAATGCTGCTGAGATCATGTATATTAAACTGCTGTGATTGTCTGTACATTGAACCCATGAACTTCAACCGCTGGACAAGAGCTTCTTCCAATCACAAAAATTGTACTGCTATGAAGCAGTTGACAGTTATCGACGAATGCATCCCGGAACAACACTTGGGAAGCTAGTTTCCAAAATTGTTTTCACAGGCATGGTTCCGTTCAGGAACAACTCAGAACACAATTTCAGGCTTCAGCGCAACAACGCATCCTTTTAACAAAAATGCTATACCCGATGTCGCTTTTCCCCCCAAATGACGTCTCAAAGAACAGCAACCTCCAGCAACGCTTCCAAGGACATGACCAGCCTCCATCTCTCCTTCAACACCACCGAGTGCCCACACCATCCGCAAGCTTTTGTCTACAGCTAAAATAACTAGGAGCAAATCTCATCCCAGGGGGCGTTCTCTTACTGCCAGAGGAGAATTGGTAACACTGACTGACCCTTTTACTTCTTCCAGCACGAAGAAACAATCATCTTCTAGAAAGACGAAGGATGGAGATATGGTTACTGTGGAGGATATTACTATGATCTCAGGGATCTTAAAACGTGGATTCAATGTATTGATTGCAAGATTTGGTTTCACGAATTATGTGAATCTGCCAACATTGTTAAATGTTGCTTCCGAACGTTGTGTGATGCTAGTTCGCATTGTTGTCTGGCTCCGACGAGCAGTGTTCCATATGACTGCAGCTGTTAGGTTTGGCGATTCTCAATCATCAGAAGATTTATCGGTTAACGACATGTACTGTACGACGACTATGAGTTTTGTGTATGAGCAAAGCATGTAGCACATTGCCAAGAACATTGTTTAGTTGTGTTCAAAATGAATTTTGTTACGATTCCAACACCTTTCTGTTGTTCTAAGCTAGTGGCGTTATTTGCCGACACCTCTGGTAATAACGCCATCTCATACTCACTCCGATTCTCAGCGCATTGTGGTCGACATTGTATGTGTAGGATCTTTGTTTTCTCATTGCATTATTGCGGAGAGTTCACTTCATCTTCCATGTAATTTGGACGGTTCTAGGTATAAACATACTTTAATACCAGAACAATATGTTGAATTGGTGGCGTTATTTGCCGAAGTTACCCTATATATATATATATATATATATATATATATATATATATATATATATTTAAAACTGATTCTGAGGGATTAGTTTCTTCAAAATTATTTTTAAAAATATGTGAAGAGTTTTGAGACATTCGAGTCGAATCAAGAGTTTTACGAGCAGTCTCGATTCGATTCGAATTTTACAAATTGTATGTCGACTCGTGCGCATCCCTACTTCTCGGTTTGGTTTGATATTTGATATTGAATGAGCTGTGAGCCAAGCCGCACAAGTCATTGACAACCGTAGACCCAGGCAGAACAGTTTCAAACATGTTTGCCTGCAACCCTTTAACTTTTATCAAATTTTGGAAGAAGCACGAATACGTGCTCATCCGGAACTCAAACTCAGAACCTCGTGAACCATGTCCTTGTGTCCTAGATTTCGCGACTACCGAAATCGGCAGTCAACTAGTTTTTAGTATTCAGACGCAAACCCCCTATCTTTCAAGTTTAATAACAGAATTAATTAATTAATTAATTAATTAATTAATTAATAATAATAATAATAATAATAATAATAATAAGTTATAGTGGAAGTAGCAACATTGATAATAATTATATTGTTTATGTAGAATAAGTTAAAACAGAACTTGAAACTACACACAAGATTTGGCTCCATTTGGTTAGTTTTGGCTCAACTCGACTCGAAATTCGATCCAAATTCGAGTCGAGTTGGAAGAAATTTTTCAAGTCGAAGTCTCGAGTCGAGCTAAAAGATGTCTGTTTCGAGTCGAATCAAGATTCAAAAAAACTCGCTCGAACTCTCTCGTGCCCATCTCTAACCACCGCCCCTGAGTGCAGTAGTAATGTCAGATATCAGGGCCAGGCCACGAAGCTCAAGGAATAGCTTCCTGACGTTATGGGCTCGGGTCTCTTCTATTCACCTATTAAACATGACGTTGTTGGAGGGCGTTGGCGACATTTGAAAGGTTTTGATACGTTGAGCACAATTGTAATATCATAAATCGATCCCTTGCCTTGAACCTCAAGAAACTGGGTCCGAAAGTTTTAGACACGAGTCCTTTCTATTCCCCTTTTAAACATGGGGTTGTTGGACGCGGATGGTAACATTGGAAAGATCCTAGTCCTCTGAGGACAGCGTAATGTCTGAAATCGGTTCCTGGCCTCAAAGCGCCAGAAATGAGGTTCCGAATTGGCTCAATATCAATACCTGGTTGCGCAATATAGAACAACATTTATAGCTATATGGATGGTTTTATCTCGCGTAATAAAATACTGAGATTGAACCACAGCAAAGGTTTACATCACAACCCAAATGCTTGGGACCGAATCTGATTTCTGACATAACCGCAATGCTCAAGGGATCAAGACCTCTCCAATGATTAAAGAAAGTAAATGATGATAGAAGAATTGTTTGAATGAAATGTAGGAGGAAGCGGGAGTACACTGGGAAAACCCACGGATATGACCTTGTCCACCACAAATTTACCAGACCGGAAATCGAAACAATAAGGACCCCGTGCACCAGAGAAAAGAGCTCTACCACTGAGCTACAGCGCCCAACGATTAAAGCGTCAATGACAATAGAGAAACTGGTGGAATGGAAAGTGTGAAGAAGCGGAAGTAACCTGAGAAAAACCACAAATATGATATTGTCCACAACAAGCTTACTTGACCGGGATCGAAAAAGTAAAGACCCCACGCGCCAGAAGAAACGCTCTACCACTGAGACACCGCTCCCAATCATTAAAGCAAGTAAATGATAATAGAGGAATTGCTAGAATGAAAAGTGGGAAGAAGCGGACGTACCTGGAGAAAACCAAAGGATACGATTTTGTCCACCAGAAACTTACTTGGCCGGGGATCAAAAGAATAAGGACGCCATGCACAAGAAAAGTGATCTACGACTGAGCCACAGTGCCCAATGATTAGAGTAATTCAGTGATAATAGAGGCATTGATGGAATGAAATGTCCTGCCCACCACACAACTTACTTGACTGCGGGATGAAACAATAAGGACCCCGTTCACGAGACGAAGCGCTCTACCACTGAGCCACCACCGGCAATGATTCCAGCAAGTGAATGATAATATAAGAATTGATCGAATGAAACATGTGAAGAAGCGGGAGCACCCTGAGAAACCCCACGGCTACGATCTTCTCCACCACAAACTTACTTTGCCCACCAGAGGGAGCGCTCTACCACTGAATCATTGAGCCCAATGATTAAAGTAAGTCAATGATAACAGAGGAATTGGTGGAATGAAAAGTGGGAAGAGACGGGAGTACGATGAGAGAACCCACGGATACGATCTTGTTCCCCACAAATGTAGTTGGCCCACCAGAGGAAGCGCTTTACCACTGAGCCACTGCGCAAAATGATTGAACAAAGTCAATGATCATAGAAGATTTGGTGGAATGAAATGTGGGGTGATGCGGGAGCACTCTGACAAAACCCACGGATAAGATCTTGTCCACCACAAATTTACTAGCCCGGGGTTCGAAACAGTAAGGACCAAGCGCACCACATGAAGCGTTCTACCACTGAGCCAGCGGACCCAATGATTTAAGCAAGTAAATGATAAGAGAGCAATTGGTTTAACGAAAAGTGGGAAGGAGCGGGAGTACCGTGAGGAAACTTACGGATAGGATCTTGTCCTGCAAAAACTTACTTCGCCCACCAGATGAAGCCCTCTACCACTGAGCCACTGCGCCCAGTGATTGAAGCAATCAAAAATTATAGATGCATTGGTTGAATGGAATGTAGAAGGAAGCGGGAGTACCCTGAAAAAACCCAAAAATACGATATTGTACACGACAAACTTACTTGGTCCACCAGAAGAAAAACTCTACCAGTTACCCACTGCGTCCAATGATTGAAGAGAGTCAATGATAATAGAAGAATTGGTGGAATGAAATAAGAAAGGAAGCGGGAGTACCCTGTCAATACCCACGGATACGATTTTGTCCACCAAAAACATACTTGTCACACCAGACGAAACGCTCTACCACTCAGCTACCGCGCCCAATGATTGAAGCAAGTCGATGATAATAGAGGAACTGGTGTAATCAAAAATGGGAAGAAGCGGGGGTACCCTGACAAAACCCACGAATACGATCTTGGGACCATTACAAACTTACTTGGCACACCACACGAAGCGCTCTACCACTGAGCCAGAGCGTCCAATGATTAAAGTAGGTCAATGATAATAGAAGGATTGGTGAAATGAAATGTGGGAGGAAGAGGGAATACCCTGAAAAACACATGGATACCATCTAGTCCATCACAAACTTACTTGGCCCCCTCAGATGAAGCGCTTTACCACTGACCCACTGCACCCAATGATTGAAGCAAGTCAATCATAATAGAAGATTTGGTGGGAAAAAATTGGACGAAAGCGGGAGTGCCCTGACACAACCCACGGATACTACCTTGTCCACCACAAATTTATCACGCAAGGGATCGAAATAGTAAGGACCCCACGCATCAGAGAAAGCGTTGTACCACTGAGCCACCATGCCCAATGCTTAAACGAAGTCAATGATAAAAGAGGAATTGATGGAGTGAAAAGTGGGAAGAAGCGGAAATACCCTGAGAAAACCCACGGGTACGATCCTGCCCACCACACAACTTAATTGGTTGCGGATCGAAACAATAAGGACCACACGCACGAGACGGAGCGCTCTACATCTGAGCCACCGAGCGCAATGATTCCAGCAAGTGAATGATAATACCAGAATTGATTGAATGGAACGTGGGAAGAAGCGAGAGTACCCTGAGAAAACCCACGTATACGATCTTGTCCACCACTAACGTAGTTGGCCCACCAGATGAAGCGCTCTAGCACTGAGCCACTGCACCCAATGATTGAAGCAAGTCGATGATAATAGAGGAACTGGTGGAATCAAAAATGTGAAGAAGCGGGGGTACCCTGAGAAAACCCACTGATACGATCTTGTCCACCACAAACCTAGTTGGCTCACCAGAAGAAGCGCTCTACCACTGACCCACCCCGCCCAATGATTTAAGCAAGTCAGTGAGAGTACAGGAGTTGCTGGAATGAAAAGTGGGAAGAAACAGGAGTACACTGAGAAAACCCACGGATACGATCTTGTCTAACATAAAGTTGCTTGGCCGACCAGAGGAAGCGATCTACCACGGAACCACTGCGCTCAATGATTGAAGCTAGTCAATAATAATAATAGAAGAATTGGTGGATTGAAATGTGGAAGGAAGCTGGAGTACCCTGACAAAACCCACGGATACGATCTTGTCCACCAAAAACAAACTTGTACCCACCATACGAAGCCCTCTACCACTGAGCTACCGCGCCCAATGATTAAGGTAGGTCAATGATAATAGAGAAATTGGTGGAATGTAAAGTGGGAAGAAACTAGAGTACCCTCAGAAAACCCACGGATACGATCTTGTCCACCACAAACGTAGTTGGCCCACCAGAGGAAGCTCTCTACCACTGAGCCACTGCACCCAATGATTGAACCAACTCAATGATAATAGAAAAATTGGTGGATTGAAATCTTGAAGGAAACAGAAGTACGCTGACAAAACCCACGAATACGATCCTGTACACAACAAACTTACTAGGTCCAGCAGAGGAAACACTCTATCAGTGAGCCACTGCGTCCAATGATGATGAGAGTCAATGATAATAGAAGAATTGGTGGAATGAAATATGCAAGGAAGCGGGAGTATACTGTCAAAACCCACGGATACGATCTTGTCCACGAAAAACATACTTGTCAACACCAGACGAAGCGCTCTACCACTGAGATACCGCGTCCTATGGTTAAGGCAGGTCAATGATAATTGAGAAATTGGTGGAATGAAAAGTGGGAACAATCGGAAGTACCCTGACTTAACCCTCGAATACGATCTTATCAATTACAAACCTACTTCGCCCACCAGAGGAAGCGCTCTAGCACTGAGCCACTGCACCCATTGATTGAAGCAAGTCAACGACTATAGATGAATTGGTGGAATGAACTGTGGGAGGAAGCGGTTGTATCCTGACAACAACCATGGATACGATCCTGTCCAACACAAACTTACTTGGCCCACCAGAGGAAGCGCTCTACCACTCAGCCACCACGGCCAATCATTGAAGCAAGTCAATCATAATAGAAGAGTTCGTGCGATGAAATGCGGGAAAAAGCGGGAGTACGCTGACAAAACCCACGGATACTATCTTGTCCACCACAAATTTATCATACACTAAGGACCACACGCACCGGAAAAAGCGTTGTACCATTGAGCCACCATGCCCAATAATTGAACGAAGTCAATGCTAAAAGAGGAATGTGGAGTGAAAAGTGGGAAGAAGCGGGAATAATCTGAGAAAACCCACGGATACGATCCTGTCCACCACATAACTTAAAAGGCTGCGGATGGAAACAATAAGAACACCACGCACGAGAGGAAGCGCTATAGCACTGAGCCACCGCGGCAAGGGTTCCAACAAGTGAATGATAATACATGAATTGATTGAATGAAACGTGGGAAGAAGCGGGAGCACCCTGAGAAAACCCACAGATGCGATTTTCTCCACCACAAACTTACTTTGCCCACCAGAGGAAGCGCTCCATCACTGTGCCGCTGCGCCTAATGATTGAACCAAGTCAATGATAATGAAGGAATTGGTGGAATGAAAAATGGGAAGAAGCGGGAGTACCGTGAGAAAAGCCACGGATACGATCTTGTCCACCACAAACGTAGTTGGCCCACCAGAGGAAGCGCTCTACCACTGAGCCACTGCGCCCAATGATTGAATCAAGTCAATGATAATAGTGGAATTGGTAGAAAGAAAAGTGGGAAGAAGCGAGAGTACCCTGAGAAAACCCAAGTATACAATCTTGTCCACCTCAAACGTAGTTGGCCCACCAGAGGAAGCGCCCTACCACTGAGCCACTGCACCCAATGATTGAAATAAGTCAATAATAATAGAGGAATTGGTGGATTGAAAAGTGGGAAGAAGCGGGAGTACCCTGAGAAAACCCACGGAATGATCTTGTCTACCACAAACGTAGTTGGACCACCAGAGGATTCGCTCTACCACTGAGACACTGCGCCCAATGATTGAACCAAGTCAATGATAATAGAAGATTTTGTGGAATGAAATATGGGAGGAAGCGGGAGTACTCTGAAAAAACACGGATAAAATCTTCTCCATCACAAGTTTACCCGCACCGGGATCGAAACAGTAAGGACCCAACGCATCAGATGAAGCGTTCTACCACTGAGCCAGCGCGCCCAATGATTTAAGCAAGTAAATTGTAATAGAAGAATTGGTGGAACGAAAATTGGAAGGAAGCGGGGGTAACGTGAGGGAACCCATGGATACGATCTTGTTGTGCACAACTTTCCTCTCCCACCAGATGAAGCGCTGTAGCACTGGGCAAATGCACCCAATGATTGAAGCAAGTCAACGATTATAGATGAATTGGTGGAATGGAATGTGGGAGGGAGGAAGAGTATCATGAAGAAACCATGGATACGACCTTGTCTACCACAAACTTACTTGGCCCACCAGAGGAAACCCTCTACCACTCAGCCACACCGCCGAATGATTAAAGCAAGTCAATAATAATAATAGAAGAATTGGATGGATTGAAATGTGGAAGGAAGCGGGAGTAACCTGACAAAACCCACGGATACAATCTCGTACACGGCAAACTTACTTGTTCCACCAGAGGAAGGGCTCTACCACTGAGCCACTGCGGTTTATGATTGAAGAGAATCAACGGTAGTAGAAGAATTGGTGGAATGAAATATACAAGGAAGCGGGAGTACCCTGTCAAAACGCACGGATAAGATCTTGTCCACCAAAAACATACTTGGCCCACCAGACGAAGCGCGCTAGTACTGAGTTTCCGCGCCCAATGATTAAGGTAGATCATTGATAATAGGGAAGTTGGTGGAATGAAAAGTGGGAAGGAACGGGAGTACCCTGAGTAAACCCACGGATACGATCTTGTACACCACAATCTTACTTGGCACACCACACGAAGCGCTCTACCACTGAGTCACTTCGCTCAATGATTGAAGCAAGTCATTGATAATAGAAGAATTGGTGGAATGAAATGTGGCAGGAAGCGAGAGTACCCTGAAACACCCATGGATACGATCTTGTCGATCACAAACTTACTTTTCCCACCAGAGGAAGCGCTTTACCACTGACCCACTGCGCCCAATGATTGAAGCAAGTCAATGATAATAGAAGAGTTGGTGGAATGAAATTTGGGCGAAAGCGGAAGTACGCTGACAAAACCCACGGATACTATCTTGTCCACCACAAATTTATCACGCAGGGGATCGAAACAGTAAGGACCTCAAGCACCAGAGGAAGCGTTGTACCACTGAGCCACCGTGCCCAATGATTGAACGAAGCCAATTATAAAAGAGGAATTGGTAGTGTAAAAAGTGGGAAGTTGCGGGTGTACCCTGAGGAAACCCACAGATACAATCTCATCCACCTCAAACTTAATTTGTCCACCAGACGAAGCGCTCTACCGCTGAGCCACCGCGCGCAATAATTAAACCCAGTCAATAATAATAGAGGAATTTGTGGAATGAAACGTGATAAGAAGCGGGATACCCTGAGAAAAACCACGGATATTATCTTGTGCACTACAAATTTCCTTGGGTGGGGTTCGAAACAATACGACCCCACGCAAAAGAGGAAGCCGTCTACCGCTGAGCTGTCGCGCCGAATGATGAAAAGAAGTCAATGATAAAAGAGGAATTGGTGGAATGGAAAGTGGGAACAAGTGGGAGTACCCTGAGAACACCCACGGATACTCCTCACCACACAACTTATTTTGCTGGGGAACAAAACAATAAATACCCCATCCACAAGAGGAAGCGCTTTACCACTGAGCCACCGCGTCCAATGATTAGAGCAAGTCAATGATAATAGAAGAATTGATGGAGTGAAAAATGTCAAGAAGCGGGAGAAACTTTGAGAGAAGCTACGGATACGATTTTGTCCACCGCAAATTTAATTGGCCGGGGATCGAGACAATAAAAGCCCCACGCGCCAAGATAAGCGGTCTGCCATTGAGCCACCGCACCCAACAAGAACAAGAAAATTGGAAGGTACTAGGAAACATTTTAAGAACCAATATCTTTCGGGTAAAGACCACCGCTCGATGATCGTCTTTTAATAACTTCATGTAAAGAAAGGACTGATAAATCTCTCTCCTATATTGTCTTTTTCAAACCACATACCTTATCCGGATATTATCCTTTATTCTTCATCCGGATTTAATCAGTTATCCGAATGTTCTATTATCCAGATATTATCCGTTATTTTAATTTTGTAAATTATGCGGATAAATCCATTATCCGGATATTATCTGTCATCCGGATATTGTCCCTTATCCATCATGCGGATAGTATCCGTTATCTGGATATTATCCGCCATTCGTTATCCGGATATTATCCGTCATCCGTTATCCTGATATTATCCGTCATCCGTTTTGTTATCTTTCAACCGTATATTACAAATACGGATAAATTTCTATCCGATGCCAGTAGAAAAATTATCCAGATGTGGCAATACCTAATCAGCATTGTCAGGAGCAAACACGAGCTAAATATCTTCAAAGTCTGCTACACAAGAGCGGGGTCGGATCCAGGGGGCGATCATGGCGATTGCCTCCCAGAAAGGGAATATTTCTTATTTTATATATAAATAAAACCCATTCCAGAGTTTGGAGCTCTTAAAAGTAGCTCTAAGTAGGAGTATTACATACCACCGAGCCCCCAGAAGTCCATCGTAGATCCGCCTCTGGACAAGAGAGTGGGAAACACTTATTATTCACATTCAGTTCGCACATCTCAACAAACAAACAATATTTTCTTTCACTTCTGCATTCTACTACTGCATTCTACTGAACTGTAACGACCTTTTATGTTTAAAAATAATTATACATTTTTCCAATAATTGTCAATGTTCATAAGTTCAGTAATTCACCACGAATAGAGTCAACTAGAAGTGTTTTTGTAACGAAGTAATTACAAAATGAACTGTGAAATATCTTCTCACCAATTGTCGAGAGTTAATAGTCGACAAACTTTGCTGTTTCGTTTACCGATTACCTCGAAACCGCGGTAGCCAGAATTAGCCCAGGATAGGGGACTTATATTAAGAAAATGAAAATCTCAGGAAAATGCAGAAGTCTTTTAGTCTGAGAGAAAAAGGTAATGAAATCTCCAATTTCCAGTTCTGTTAGTCTTGTAGCTCTTAGTCCGTACCAAAGTACTGGTAGAAATATGGCCAATGAATTATGACTATTTTGTAGAATATTCTACTTTAAAATCATAGGAAATTCATCTTCCGGCTTGTTTGGTTATGAAAAGTTATAGAGTGTATTGGTAAACTATGTAAAGTATATGTACTGTCGCTGATTTGTGATAATAATCAGAAACCGATGTAAAAGGTAAATTACAGTAATAGTTTTCTGTTAATTTTTATTTTCAAGGGGAGACGGAAAACCTACTTTTATCTTAACATTTGGGATCACAACCATACCCCTCAACATTGAATACGGAAATGGAGAACTTATTTTGAATTTGATTGTTGGTTCCAGTATATTTCAGGCATCACTTCTTGGACCTGGGCCTGTGATATGTCGGTATATTGCTATCGCCGATATCTATATTAAAATATATCAACCTTCGATATCGCGAATATATGGACATGAATATATCATTCCAAATTTTCGATATTGATATTCGGGAGGCGGCGAGCTATAAGGGACCCCTAAGACTTACGATGGATGAAGAAATTAAACTTACTTTTTACAATATTGTTTTGTAATCATAACATCTTTATTACCACAAATTGCAATGTAAATACATCCACTTGCAAATTTGCAATATTATATGGTATAATTTCTTAGGCGAAAGAACTTTTCTGTTCCCTGAAAAAAGAAACAAAAAATCTCGTGCAGAAGCAAGTGCTTCAAACTTTGAACTAGAATTTACCATAAGTTTTTTATTCTCTCTCTTGGAGATTTCCACCTCTTTTGGCCATTGGGACCGCTCATTTACGAAACGTGTTCACATGATCGCTACATGCATTCTTGCTCTTAGACAGTCAGGGATTTTGAAAAGGAAAAGACTAATAATAATAATAATAATAATAATAATAATAATAATAATAATAATAATAATAATAATAATAATTTCTTTACAACTAGGGTCTCATTTCTTTATCTTGCATGAGACGGCCGCAAGTATGCTACGCCACTGGTGTCCCCTATTCTGTGTTTGTCTCTTTTTCGTTTTGTTTCTCTATTTGTTTTTGCGCTGTTAAGCTTTTATATGAAACCTTGATATTATATAACTTTTTCTTTTTATGAGTTTTTTTGGTGTGGTATGGGAGAAGAGAGAAATGCTTTCTCCTTATATCTGTTTCCTGACATTCGTCTTGTTTGAACTGCTGAAGTAAATCATTTTGTAACTTTGGATGTCATCCAACTCCATCACAATAATAAAATTGTCATTTCCAAAAATTTGTTTTATTCTCTTATTTGCAGTTTCCCACACTGATATATTTCTGATAAAATTGAGGTTTAGTCCAACGGCTTTCGAATTAGCAATCAATCCAACCGCCAAGTTTTGGGTTGCTTGCTATTGCAGGAAAAGGAGAATTGCAGGTGGTAATGCATTTTTGGAGTCGTGTATAGAATATTTTAAAAACTAAATCTTATAAATATTGATACTGTTTTTAATTCACCTATTAAGTGATGAATGGTTAAATAATATCCAACAATAACTTTACTTTTCATATGCTCTGCATTTTTAAATGCGTACAATATAACATTTCTCCTTCGGTAACACCGTAACATGTTAATGTAATATCTACTTCACTTAGCCCCACGTAACAATCGCATTGTGATAATCGTATATAATTTTGTAATTTCATAATGAAATGTATTTGACTATTTGTAGGATATACATTTCTACAGCGTTTGAAACTAATGTAATGTAAGAGCTATCATCAATACCTTCAGAAATCATTTTCGTTTAAACTGAAGTGTTAGGTTTGAAGTTCCAAAACAAACTAGTATATTTAACGCGTGTTCTTTTTTAAGTTTACTTATATCGTATCAAGATATTTCTTTTCAAATTTAACATAATGCGGTGTGTAAAACAAAAGATTTTACAAGAGCGTGTTGTACATTACATACAGTAAGTTTTCGAACTATCGGTGCTATATTTTGTTGTTGTTTTAGTATATCAACGCATACATTAATTGTGTTGTTAATATTATAATCTAAATTACGTGGAAATTCCCCACGTGTTTATATCAAATGAACATTTCTAACTTTTGTGTATACAACATTTTTAATATCACGTATATTTTCATTAATAAATCCAAAAATGTGTTGTAATACCGTTGTAATACCAACCATACATTTATCTTCTAATTTTAAAGAATGTTTTATAACAACTTGATTTTTATTTTGAAAATATTGTAATATACGAACATTCTTAGGAATCAACTGAAGAACAGATTCAATAGAAGAATATCATCTCGGTGTTATTGGAACACGATGACGTTCAACTTTATCATCGAAACTGTAGTAATTATATTTTTTCATTTTTACCAACATTATAAAAACTCCACGGAATATTAGTGTTAATGCAACATCCCATTCTCCACGATTTAAATCAATAGGTTTTGCTAATTTAACTCGAAATGAAGCTTTAGAATTATTATCAAATGTTTACTACTTACATTTGAAAGAAGGGTAACTTAAAAGTCGTGTGTAAAGTTTGAATTCATCTTGAGTACTGAATAGAATTTGATCTAATCTACGAATTAATAATTGACCGAAATCACAGGCATTCTACATTCATTCACACATTTTTACGTTTTAATTCTTTTTAAGTTAAATAGGGTTTATTTGAATTTGTAATTTGTTTTTGTAATTTTTGTCCATAAAATGTACTTTTAATTTCTTCACCATTCCAATTTTTTAATTTATAAGTTACAGGATTTGATTTAATACGTTCATCAGCAATAAATATTTATGTTTCAACTTTGTAAATATCCCTTTTCTAATATATGTTTATACTTACTAATACGGACATATCACCCGGACCATATTTACAACTTATATTGTTTTCATTCATTCTTTTTCCGTATAATGTTTCCCGTACTTGATTATACTGGGATTATTTACTTGTGGAGGTGATATTTTAATACTTGAATAATATGATTGATTATAATTATCTACAATTTGATCCGAGAGATTAATATATCGATAAGTATTCTTTGCAGTAAAGTAACGATATAATTTTGCTTTTAATGTTCATATAAATCGTTCTGCTAACGCACTTTTAATTTAAGATTAACACTATAATGATTAATTTCGTATTCTTTAAACAATTATTATTCATGACGGTTATAAAATTTACCAAATCAATATGCCTGTATGTTAAACACGGGTAGCTTGATTTTTTTAATTTTTTTCCTATGATGTTTTTCATTTCAGGAACTTTCTTTGTTTTTAAGGGAACATAATATGCATAACGTAAAAATTTCAATACCACATAATATATATCTATAATTATTATTATACTTTGCAATCTTTTGCAAATCTGTTAAATTCATCTGCAATGTTTTATTTGGTACATTAACGTAATATTTTTTGCTTGAAAAACTTTACGAGCTGTTGATTGTAATGTATAAGTATCTTGAGAAACTAATCATGTTTTAATTTCTTTTTAGGCAACTTTGTTTTACAATATAATGTTGATATATTTGATGAGGAATCAGGAGTTGAATAATCGTAATATATATTTGATAATTTTGCCATTTTTACGTACTATATTCTTTCCAATGTTTAAATAAATTAGCTACTGTTGCACGACTACATTTTTTTTACATTACGACTACGTTGTCTTTTTCTACTACAGTTTTGATGCTGGTGTGCTAATGGGTATACCAATAAATTCTTTAGGAACATAAGGATCTTCTAATAAATTTTTAAATTCATGAGTACTTATATTATTTATTCATTGTTTCCTTGTAGGAACAACATCATAATATTTGAACCGGGTATTGCTTTTCCTTGGATACGCACTGTACCAGACTTATCCCAATCGATTTTATCACAACTTGTGAATTGTTTTTATAACACTAGTTAACAAATTTAAACTTTTTGTTTGTTAGATGAGAAAAATCACATGATCTTAAAGGAACTTTTTGCGCTGAATTCGAATATGCACTCGGTTTCTCTCCATCACGTACAGTTTTCCCGTAACAGAGGGATTTTCGGGAAATTCCCTCAAAATTTCCCTTTTTTCAGATATTTTATTCCCCTAGCTCCTGTCCCCTTACATATAGTAACATAGAAATTATACCTAAGTATACCTTGATTTATATTTAATAAACCCTAAAAGTTTCGTAAAAATCGCTTTGTTCTTTCTAGAGAAATAAATATATTTGTATGTATACTGTGTGCACTGTTTATTGCATCTGATAGTAATGCTTTCAGATCTCCTGAGTTGGGGTAATAACGATTTGCTTTATTACTACAAACACAGACATAAAAATGAATATTTACAATAGTCAACAACACACTTGTATTGCTCTCTGTAAATTAGAAACGTGTATAAAAATAGAATGTACTTCCAACGTATATTTTTTTAAACGTACAGTATATGTATATCTTAATACATATATATACAATTCTCCAAGTTTTTTCGTTTTGTTCATGAAATGGTTATCAATATTTGTTATCAAATGTAACAGAATGCAAAAGAAAGAAAGAATGGAATACAGACTCGTGCTACGTCACTTTGCTTGTATGGGCCAAAGGGAAACGGAGGTTCATGAAATTTGCTGTACCAATGGTGTGGAGAGAACCCACCAACCATCTGGATGATTGTTATTTTTGTCTCACAGTAGTTAAGGGACATTATAAAAAAACAAATACACAATAAGTTATCCCAACGTTAAATCCGCAATTAGACCTATTCTGCACGGGGATGAACTTCCACTTCCCGAGCCCCCTACCTACTGGGAAGAGATATGGCCAAAAGACTCTGATGATCATGACCTTGATGAACCATCGACATCAACATGTACATCCAAGGATCCAACGTTCATCCCTGACTGTGTTCGCGAGCCACATTTGATTCGGCAATGTGAACTTAATGACCTAGTCCGTGATTTGCACCTGACAAAACAAGAGGCGGAACTTCTGGGATCAAGGCTCCAGCAGTGGAACTTATTGGATGCAGAAACGAACATATCAGTGTACAGGAAAAGGCATGTTCAATTTTCAAGCTATTTCTCAATGCAAGATAATGTGTGCGTATGTACGGATATAAATGGGTTGATGGCGGAGCTAGGAATTCCTTACGTTCCAGAAGAATGGAGGTTATTTATCGACGCGTCAAAGGTCAGCCTTAAAGCTGTCCTTTTACATAATGGAAATAAAAAACCTTCTATACCACTTGCGCACTCAGTGAAGATTAACGAATCCTATGACACCATGTCAACTTTGCTAAATCTTATAAATTATAAGGACCATTGTTGGCAAATATGTTGTGATCTCAAGGTAGTTGGTATTTTATTAGAACTGCAGTGCGGTTACACGAAGTACCAATGTTTTTTATGTTTATGGGATAGCCGAGCTGATGACAAACATTTTGAAGTGAAGGAATGGGAACCTAGAGTGAATTACGTACCTGGAGAATGCAACGTCAAATACGCTCCTTTGGTAGATCCTAATAAGATATTACTACCGCCACTTCATATCAAGTTAGGACTTATGAAAAACTTTGTCAAAGCCATGGACACATCTGGTGAAGGTTTCAAGTATTTGTGAGATAAGTTCCCTAACCTGAGTGATGCTAAGATTTCAGCGGGAGTGTTTATTGGTCCCCAAATTAGGAAATTAATGCTTGATGATAGCTTTGACAGCAAGTTAAACAGTGCTGAGCTAGCTGCCTGGACAGCATTTAAGTGTGTTGTGCGCAACTTTCTGGGCAATAACAAAGCTGAGAGTTACACAGAAATCGTACAGGACATGATACAGAAATACAAAGAGTTGGGTTGTAGGATGTCTTTAAAAATCCACTTTTTGCACTCCCACCTCAGCTTCATTCCTGCTAACCTAGGTGCTCTCAGCGACGAACAGGGGGAAAGATTCCACCAAGATATAATGGCAATGGAGAAAAGTACCAGGGACGATGGGATCCTCCAATGATGAGGGACTATTGTTGGGGTCTTGTTAGAGAATGCAACATTTCTTACAAAAGAAGGAAGTAGTGTACGTTTTTGTAACCCAATGGAAGTTTCATATATTGTGATAGTTTTGATTGTCTTTTCATGACCTTTTGGTACATTTGTATTATTGTTTATTGTAAATTGTCACACTTGTAAATCATATTGTATTATATTTTATATATGTGTTTGTGGTAATAAAGAAAAACGTTTTACCTCAACTTAAGAGATCTGAAAGCATTACTATAAGGTGCAATAAACAGTACACACAGTATACATACAAACATATTTATTTCTCTAGAAAGAATAAAGCGATTATTACGAAACTTGGAGGGTTTGTTAAATATGAATCAAAGTATACTTAGGTATAATTTCTATGTTAATATATGCAAGGGGACAAGATCTTGGGGTGTAAAATAAACGAAAAGGGAAACTTTTGAGGGATTTTCCCGAAAATCCCTGTGTTACGGGAAAATCGTACGTGATGGAGAAAAACCGAGTGCATATTCGAATTCAGCGCAAAAAGTTCCTTTAAGAACAGGTATTTCCTTTTATGTAACGAAACCTTTGTTAACTAGTGTAATAGATTTGTTTTCCTTCGTAGTGTTTTCGGTACTGTTTTTAAAATGTCTGGTACAAATGGTAAAATAGAAGTATTGTTATCATGGTGGAAATTGATGATAATTTTTCTTTTTCTTCCTTTTCTTCTGAATAACATGTAATGTAATAGGTTTATGTGAAGATGAAGCATACGGTAAATGATGCTATCCTTGTTGATGTAATTGCCACTTTTGTTGTACACTATGATCATAACGTCTTGAAATATTACTCACTTCTTCATCTAAACGTGACTGACGTGAATCTATGGATTTAAGATAGGATCGAATTTTATTTATATCAATTTCAGCAACTAAAATTATTTTACGTAATTCTGGCATAGTTAAGAACACTTTTGTCTACTGCTGCAAGAAGTTGTCCCAAGATTAATAGTAGGAACCTTTTCATACTAACAATTTCTCCTTTAGTGTCGTACGTCGTTGAGATAAAGCCCGTAAGATGTTTTATGTCTACGTAAACGTTGCTTCTGACGAGAATTTAAAGGGATGTTTCTTTTATTATGTTTTCAACTACTTAAGAAATTGTTCTTATTGAATCCCTAAAGCATTTTGTAAAATTTGGTTTCGTTTTGTACCCTTGCATTCGCACAGAGCGTGTTGTAGTGTAGTTTCACCTTCAACATCTTGACTCAGACTGAACAAAAATTTATGTGTGCAAGTCCTTTACGTTAGTGTACACGTGCATGATTTCGTTAGGAAAAATATTTGTACATATTCGCAATGCATCATTTGTTTTCTGTGTTAAGTCAAATAATAAGTGTTAGGCTCACGTGTTACTTCCTCGAACACATTTACGATTTCCTTACTATATCGAGGCATTATTTTCCTAGCTAAATTATGTATTTGTAATATATCACGAGAATTTTGAAATAATATAATGTAATGTGCATTTAAATTATTATCACGTGCATGTTTTCCTTTTGGAAACAAATTTTGAATAATAAATATTACAATCAACTTTTTACGATCTGCATACTTTGTAAATAAATTAGCAACATTAAAATTGGTTTCTGACATTAAATCATCAAGTATTAATAAAGCATTTTCTTTATTTTCAAAATTACCCACGTCGGGTTTCCCCTCCACAAGACGTATTTTTGAATATAAGTTAATTATTTACTGAGCAAACTGTATATTTACGTTAAAATTCAACGAAAATATTACTCAGCAAATAATTAGTATATATTTAATTATACAAAATCAAAGCTTCTACTTTCGGAAAAAACGTATTTTTGCATGTACATCTAATGTTATTACTGCGCCATAACACCATACTATATCATTAAATTTTATACTAAATGTTTGATCTCGTTCATTAAGTAATCGATTTCAAAACATGTTTTCGCAGCCCTTGACGTACCGGCGATTAAAATAGTAGAGGGATGTTGAAACTTAACATCTTGTACTTAAATGAATACATACAATAAAGCATTTGCTTTATATACACACCCCCATACAGAAAGAAAAATACTGGGATATAAGAATATTAAACTTGAAAAGACTAGTTTTAACATTGACTTTCCATGGTAAAGAAGAAAAAAAAACAAAAACAGATTCAATAAATAATTAGCAAGACTTTCCTTAGAAAAGGAGAATATAAACAATTACGAGTTTGCGCAGCAATCGCTAGGTAAAAAATAACAAATGATCCACCAAGAAAGAATTAAATTAAGAATAAATTAGCAATAAATTAAAAATAAATTAGTAATGAATAATTTGAAAGGAGAATTCGAAACAAATTCATACCGCACGAAAAGAGATATACATACAACTCACATTCACTCGTTTGTGGGGTTATAACCGTAGGGCACGCTTGCATGTTTTCGTATCTGCTCATCGTCAGTCACGTCATGTTCGTCAATACGTTTACTTTTTTGACTGCACATTATGTCTTTGTCCCAGTACAGCCAAAGATGCTGAACCTTGGTCTTCGAACGATACTATTTGGGTTTTCTATTACTCTGGACTCTAATTGTTGAGACACTAATTTATAGAAACCCTCAAAGTTAAATTTCTGAGAGGTCCTATCATTCAGTGTAAACCCTCTAATTTTCAGTATGTGTCGTACATCCCCTTGGGCATTAATTAGCCTATATGTATAAATTTTTGCTTCTAATCCGAGAAATGTAAACTCCCAACCTTCTGGAATTTCATGTTAGATCACCTATTTCAATTCTAACTGGTAACAAATCTTTTTCTGTATAAACATGTCACTATCGGTGTCACAGTAGATTGGTCTGTCTGGTCCTATAGTCGTCAGTAGTTTGTACAGTTCAAGCCTAGCCCACGAAGTAACAAATGCGCCTTGCATTACATTAGAAAACTGTATAGGTATGTTTTCAGTTTCCAGTCTCTGTAAGTGATAATTAAATGATCATGATTTATTGGGACCACACGTTGAATTTCATACCTTGCCATTGTTAAATATCTGAGAAACGTAGCCTCATCACTAACAATTACACTATATGACATATCAGTGCGCTGCCACCATTTACCATACAATGAATTGAGGTAAAGTTTTCAAATTGCCTTAATCCTGGGTTCGTCCTAATGTTATCATAATTCAACTGTATGCCTTCATGGACCTAATATTTATCGATAAATTTTTGTCTGTATTCTTCAGTTTTAGAATAAATAGGAAAACCAAAGGCTTCCTGCTTCATCTAAAGGAAGGAATTCACATAAGTTCCGAACGAATCACCTGAATTTCCCTCTTCAGGATCCATAAGTTCGAATTCACAAATTTCGTTTATATCGAGTATTTTGTAACCTTTTTGAAGAGCAAGGTGTAACTCTGCAGTACAAAATGTCTCTGTGAGAGCACACTCAGCGTCACTATAAATACAATCAATAGTCTTGTCCTCATCCATATATGTTCGGCAAAGACCGAAAAGTAATCGGCCCCCCGCAACGTACGGCGGCATTGGAAAATACAAGTCTTTTGGAGGCAATATAGTGCATTTCACTAGACCATGAATAGTTTACACATCTGGAAAGTCCTGTCCCGTATGTATCTTACCTGAATTAACCGGCATATGTTTACGTGACATCATATATGTATAAAGGCTTGTGATATCTAAATATTTCAACATTTCACTACTCCTACAATTGACGTAAGTTCGAAAAGCTTCAGTGCGGCCACCGTTGTAACAATATTTGGAAATAAAAAAATCAGGTACAATATTACAACATTCTTTAATAAACCTTTGTACGTCCTTATCCGTCTTTACCTTCACATCCCAAGAACATGCCCATATTTTGTATAAGTTTTACCTATACACTTCACGTACTTCCTTCGCGGCATTGTTTGTTCGTATCTTTGTTCCATCGTATTGTACGAGTCTTGAAGGTTATGCAAAATGGCGTCGCGGTTAAGGGGGAAACTCTCTTATAAGAATGTCGGTAACAACCCATAAAGTCGAAGGCAGCGTTGAGTCCTTGGTGCCTTCCATCGACCTTGTATGATCTGTCAGGAAAGTAAATGTACACCTATTTTTCGAGTCTGGCATTCCTGCGCTCCATCCGTGGAGAGTATGAGAATTAAATCGATCAAATGTTTACTGAGGGGCAAAAAGAAAAGCTTAATCTGAATAAGACATTGCAGAGGGGCACAAGCTGTGAATACGAATAGTGCATTGTGTAAATAAAAGACGACACGAAAGAGAAAGCCAGAAACAGCTGTTAAACTTACAAAAGAAGAGTAAAAATTGTCGAAGTGGGAACATAAAACACAAATACAACAAATACGCCGACAACTAAACGGTCACCATGCCATGATCTTGGTGTAGTGGTTAAGGTGCTGGCTTACAAATGCAAAGGACGCAAGTTCTAATCTTAAGCGAGTACATTTTTAAAAATTTTTGTTAATAATACATACAACTCATGAGAGATGGTAAAAGAGGTCGTATTTAGTTTTTCGTAGCAATTATTATTGGTAATGTTTAGTACTGATAATACTTTTTGTCTTTGCGTATTGCTTTTATTCTTTTCTTCATTTCCAAAGAGAAGAATATCCGAACAAATGCCACCAAAATTCCTCATATTTTGAATGTAAACGCCATTTGCAATTAGTGAAGAATAAAAATTGAACGTTCCGATGTAGCTGCAAAAAGTAAAAAGAAAAACATGGAAGTGGACCATACTCATGGTTATTAAAAATACAATTTCTACATGCCTTACACCTCCCGACCACGTTTCTACGTTAGCAAGTAAGAGGTTTGTTTTTAGGTTAGGTTGGTCAATACGTTTTGCGAAGGGGCTCGGTTTAGCTCTGACGCACCCACAGGTGCGAGAAGGGAGATAAACACTTTTTCTCTCTCCCTCTGCGTGTCTACTTATCTATCTATTTGTATATATATAACGCTATTTGTGAATGCCATAACCACCCTAATTTTCAGCGGATTGAGACGAAACTTGGCACAAACATTAATTGTTGAAATATCTTGATGAGTTCGTTAACCAGAATAATCAGATAAAAATGTTCAAAATGGTGGCCCTTCAAACTCTTAAAAAGTTCCAAGGGAACCAAATTTCGCCCATAAATAGGTATTCAGAAAGTTTGAATAAATTTTCCTCTTTTACTGAAATATTTGTGTGCAGAAACTTATTGAAATATTGGACCCGATTAATCGCCTAAAGAAGGTTCACGCCCTTTCGCTACGGTCAGGTATTTTTTTTTAATTTTTGCAGAAGGGGGTTATTTTCCTATCGGAACAAGATGATTGTTACTGATGATATGAAATTACACATTGAAAGTGAAGTAACTTGTGTAACGTGTTATTTGAAAAAATAATATAATAAATGTGCATTCCTCTAACACAGAGAACTCATGTATTTTGAGTTCGGGAGCCTGAATGGCGAGGAGTGTTATTTGATTTGCTTTTTAGTAACACATTGCATTGTAAATAAAGGTAGGCACCATTAGTGGTAAGTAAAATAATAATAATAATAATAATAATAATAATAATAATAATAATAATAATAATAATAATAATAATAATAATAATAGGTGTTGTTTGTGGCAAGGTAATATCTTAATCAATTCTTCTTCAAACGTAACGATTGTAACGCCATATCTCCCTTACAAACAAAATATTAGCAATTTATATCGAGAGAACGAGAAACTGTAGAGCGATGGGAGCAACGTTGGACAGTATGCACTCATAGTACTCAGAAAAGTAGGCAATTTCAATGCAAAAGGAACGAAGAGTCATTGTCATGGGTAGCCATGGGGCCACGGCAGAGCCCTCTTTAGGCAAAGTGTCAATAACTTATATCGAGAGGTGATACTGGGATGGGACCAACTTTGGACACCGTAGACCCATAAAACGCATCGAAAAAAATAGGGGGGGGGGGCGCCAGCCAGCCTTACTTATTTCCACATAATAATATAAAATTATGTTGTCGAAATACACACACGAGTTAGCTACTAATATTTCATATTATTATTATTATTATCGACAGCGTCTTTTCATTACGTGTGCGTGTTTGACATGAAGCCAAAGTGAAGATCCATCATTCGTAGAAAGAATAATAGTCAGTTACTTTAACTGTGAACGACAGCGAAAAATACGAAAAGAGTGGACTACCTGTAGCGTAAAGAAGCAATATTTTCTCTCAAATGGATAAAAAATCAAGCCGAGATTAATTCGAACTCGCATGGACGGCGCGAAAAGCCAGTGCTTTGTCCACTTTTTTTTTAACTGACTCACTGAACGTGTTTCAGTAACTTACTTATTGCTAATTTTACTTGCTTCACTCGTTTAACTTGCTTTTTCTAATAACTTATAACGACAGAGACACGAACACAGAAACATCGAGAAAAGTTAAAAATCATAGATGCTCTCCCGCTGAGAATCGAACCCGGAACTCCATACACCAAAGGCGCACGTGCTAGCGACTAGACCAGCGGGAAGGGCACCACTCTCTCCCTGTGTCGTTAGGGATTACGACCACTGTCTATCCAGCTATCACTTCTGTGGGTTGTATACTATGATCACATGTTTCTTATCTGCTGCAAGAGTAAAACCTACATTATATGTAATACATGAGGTATTTAAACCTACATGATCTTCATATAATGTAATAAAAGGGTCATGCTGGGAATAAGAAAAAGAACATTCCTTGGACAAAACGGAAACTATTGGCATCAGAAATATTTATCTACGAGGCATGCGCAGTAGTATATTTCAGAATAGTTACTGTTTTGTTCAGTAAACGAAGAAAGGGGTATAAGAAAGCAAATATGTCGCGTCAACGAGATCGACCAGATTTGACAGGGGCGGAAGCAGATGTATAGTAATACAACAACTTCGCTCAGTTGATACGAGCCGAGCCGGTTGATATCACTACACGAGTTGGTCTTCTGCTTGGGCTCAAGAATTCGACCGTGCAGGTCTCAGCCTTAATTTTAAGAACTACAGTATAATTTTAAGTACTACAAGAAAAATACCTTTGACTCGACTCGGATTGAACTCGAGTCGAGTCGAATTTTGGCTCGACTCCTGTTCATCCCTATTCGTATTTCTATTTTGTTTCCACTTCAACAATTTCTACTCTTTTTTTCTTCGTTTACTTATTGTTTCTGGATTTCTCTGTCGGTGTCGTCCTTTATTAACACCATGCACTATTCTTATTCCCAGCTTGTGACCCGCTTCAATGTCTTATTCAGTTTAGGCTTTTCTCCTTACATTGACTTGACATGTGATTGATTTAATTCTCACTTTCCGCGCACGACCGATGAAAATGTTTTATTATTATTATTATTATTATTATTATTATTATTATTATTATTATTATTATTATTATTATTATACTATTGAACTTGCACGGCGAAATTACTGTATAATACGATATCATATCAGTAATTTTATTCCTTTGTATGTTATTTAATTTATTAATGGGCACTAAATTGTCTCCAGATCAACGAAAAAATTAACTACGGCATGCACTTTGGTGAAAATATCATTACATGAACATGTTTGGAACGAACCAATAATCTTATTGCAACGATATTTCCACCAAAGTGCATGCCGTAGTTAATTTATTCGTTGATCTGGAGACAATTTAGGGCCATTAATAAACTAAATAACATACAATGGAGTAAAATTACAGAAATGATAACGTATTATACAGTAATTTCGCCGTGCAAGTTCAATAGTATAATAATAATAATAATAATAATAATAATAATAATAATAATAATAATAATAATAATAATAATAAAACATTTTCATCGGTCGTGCGCGGAAAGTGAGAATTAAATCAATCACATGTGAAGTCAATGTAAGAAGAAAAGCCTAAACTGAATAAGACATTGAAGCGGGTCACAAGCTGGGAATAAGAATAGTGCACGGTGTAAATAAAGGACGACACCGAAAGAGAAATCCAGAAACAGCAGGTAAAAGGAGAAAAAAGAGATACATTGTTGAAGTGGAAACATAAAATACAAACACGAATAGGGATGAGCACAAGTCGAGCCAAAATTCAATTCAACTCGAGTACAATTTGAGTCGAGTCAAAGGTAATTTTCTTGAATTGAGTTCCGAGCCAAGTCGCTGTTTTCGAGGTCGAGTTTCGAGTTGAGTCGAGTTTTATAATGGCTCTCTCGCTCGTTCAGCTCGTTTTAACTCGTTTTGAAATATTGGCCTGATCAGACTGGAAAGCAAAAGCCATGACAAATGTAAGCAGTAATGTGGAATACTTTTAGTGTTGCTCACGACAGAGGTGCGTCTCATCTCGTAATTTTAGTGCATCTCGTGGGGCAATTTTAGTGTATCTCGTCTCGTCTAGGTTACGAGAAGACAAGAGTTTACTATTATTATTATTATTATTATTATTATTAATATTACGAGACAGCCTCAAATGTCGTAATCACCAATATAAGTATATACTGTAGTTCTTAAAATCAAGGCTGAGATCTGCACGGTCGAATTCTTGAGCCCAAGCAGAAGACCAACTCGGGTAGTGATATCAACCGACTCGGCTCGTATCAACTGAGCGAACAGCTCGAGTCGGCTCGGTTGGGATGAGCCAATGACCCTAGCCGGCTTAGTAGGAACAAGCCATCGACTCAGCTCAATTGAGCCGATGGCTCGAGCTTTCTCGGTTGGGATGGGACACCTACTCGGCTCATGTGAACCGGTTCGAGCCACCTAAGTTGAAACTAGTTCATCAGCACGTTTCGACTCAGCTCAACTAAGCCGATGGCTCAAATCGGCTCGGTGTGGTGAGCTGTTGGCTCGGCTCACTTCTCGATTTGGTTCGATATTGAATGAGCTGTAAGCCGAGCCGCTTGAGCCGTTGAGAAGCCCAAACCCGGTCCCAGCTGTTTTGAATATGTTTGGATGAAGCCTATAACTTTTAACAATTTTTTGCTCGAGCCCGAATACTTGCCCCTTCGGAACTCAAACCCAGAACGTGACCGATGTCCTTGCCTCCTGAAGACTTCCAGACGACCGAGATTGACAGTGAATTAGCTTTTACTAGTCAGATACAAACCGTATATCTTTTAAAGATTATACATGGAGTTGATATAATAATAATAATAATAATAATAATAATAATAATAATAATAATAATAATAATAATAATAATAATAATAATAATAATAATAATAATAATAGTTTTAAACTTGCCCTGAAATTTGGCAAAACTTACTTAAAAGTAGAGATTTCGGGGAAAGGGTTCCGTACCTTCAAGACACACCTCTGCAACTACCAACATTTTAAACTAGAACCTTTTATTGAAGTTTCATGTAGAAAGTATGTTTTGAGGAAAATAACTGTAATAAATATAACTGAATATCACGCGACAGTAAGGCATATAATAAACTAATTTTTAGAATATGCAGAGGTAAATATAAAAGCTTTGCTACAAAAATACCTCCACAGAGCATAATTCAATGAGCTCTGAAATACAATGCAACGAAATAGCCTATGAGATTCAGTCTACAGAGCTATTGTTACTTAAAGAATGGACATACACTATTTCGAGAATCGAGACAAGACGGGAAATGTTTACGATACTTTTCGTCTCCGCTCGATTCTCATCTCCAAAGAGAGACGAAAATTTTGATTTAGCCCTGACCCGTCTCGAATGTAAAATGTTAATTCTCATGTTATTTTATTTGTTTTAGAAACGAGATGAGAAACTCCTCGTGAGCAACATTAAACCAAACCGAAATATTCTTTCCAAATGTCACGTTTCTGCTTGTAATGGTATGACCTGAGCGATAATTTAGCTTCTAGCTTTTAATCTTCTACGAGATAATAATAATTATTATTATTACTATTATTATTCCTGAAGATTTGATAGTTAAAGTATTGAAACATCCGAGTATTCAAATATCTGAATATAATAAAACGTATGTTATCGCTGATCAATCGCCATCAAAAATTCTAAAGTAAGAAAAAAAATTGCAACGTGCATTCGCAGAAGCACCTTGACCACTGAACCGCGATCGCTACGCGGTAAACGATCCGTCTTTAGTCTGGTTACGTTAGGTTTCTTTGTCTCCGCTTGCAAAGTTGTATGTTATATTTTTCGATTCAAAATGTCTTTCGTATTTCTTTTATGAAGTCGGCAAAGTTTATATTAATAACTTGAGTTTTTGTTAAACCACTGGTTCATAAGTTCGTTATTTCTCCACACGAAACTACAAATATGACAGATTGAATTCTCATACTTCCCATTTCTTTCAAAGCAGTCGCCACTACCTGGTCAAAGACTTATTTCCGCCACGATTCATATTAACCAAAATAAATTCATTTTTCGGAAGCGGAACTTTCACTTTCCGGGTTTTCGCAAAATTATGGAATTCAGTTATACTCCGGAATTCAGAAGAATTTCGGAACTCGGAAAGAATCCGCAATTTAGAAAATTCCGGAATTGAGAAAAACTCCGACTTTCGAAAAAATCCGGATTTTCCGAATTCCGGAATGTTAACGAAATCAGAAATTTCTAAATTCCGGATTTTTCCGAATTCCGAAATTATTACAAAATTGGAATTTTCCGAATTCCGGAATTTGTCCGGCTTTACTTTCGGGAGTCCGAAAACTAATAATTCCGGAACGGGCTATCCCTAGTTTATACACAACCTTTCAGAACACTAAGCTAGTAGCTGTCTACAAACAAACAAGTAATGCAAAGCATGTTGTATACTGCAATACGTCATGTATTAAAATCCGACACCATGACCCTTTTATTACATTATATGAAGAGCATGTAGGTCTAAATACCTCATGTATTACATATAATGTAGGTTTTACTCTTCCAGCAAAAAAGAAACATGTGATCATAGTATACAACCCACAGAAGTGATAGCTGGCAATACAGTGGTCGTAATCCCTAACGACACAGGAAGTGAGCGATGCCATCGCCGCTGGTCTAGAGGCTAGCACGTGAGCCTTGGGTGTATGGAGTCTTGGGTTCGATTCTCAGCGGGAGAGCATCTATCATTTTTAACTGTTCTCGATGTTTCTGTGTTCGTGTCCCTGTCGTTATAAGTTATTAGAAAAAGCAAGTTAAACGAGTGAAGCAAGTAAAATTAGCAATAAGTAAGTTACTGAAACACGTTCGGTGAGTCAGTTAAAAAAAAGTGGACAAAGCACTGGCTTTTCGCGCCGTCCATGCGAGTTCGAATCAATCTCGGCTTGATATTTTATCCATTTGAGAGAAAGTATTGTTTCTTTTTGCTACAGGATGGATTTTCTCTTTGGTTTCATGTCAAACATGCTCACGTAATGAAAAGACGCTGTAGATAATAATAATAATAATAATAATAATAATAATAATAATAATAATAATATGAAATATTAGTAGCTAACTCGTGTGTGTATTTCGACAATAATTTTATATTATTATGTGAAAATAAGTAAGGCTGGATGGCGCCCGCCTCCCTAATTTTTTCGATGCGCCTCATGGGTCCACTGTGTCCAACGTTGGTCCCATCCCAGTATCACCTCCTGTTTTCTCGATATAAGCTATCGACATTTTGCCTAAAGAGGGCTCTGCCGTGGCCTCATGAGTAGCCATGACAATGACTCTTCGTTCATTTTGCATTGAAATTGCCTACTTTTCTGAGTACTATGAGTGCATACTGTCCAACGTTGGTCCCATCGCTCTACAGTTTCCCGTTCTTTCGATATAAATTGCTAATATTTTGTTTGTAAGAGAGATATGGCGTTACAATCATTACGTTTGAAGAAGAACTGAGGAAGATATTGCCTTGCCACAAACAACACCTATTATTATTATTATTATTATTATTATTATTATTATTATTATTATTATTGTTGTTGTTGTTGTTGTTGTTGTTGTTGTTTTACTTACCACTAATGTTGCCTACCTTTATTTGCAATGCAATGTGTTACTAAAAAGCAAATCAAATAACACTCCTCGCCATTCAGGCTCCCGAACTCGAAATACATGAGTTCTCTGAGTTAGAGGAATGCACATTTATTATATTATTCTTTCAAATAACACGTTACATAAGTTACTTCACTTTCAATGTGTAATTTCATATCATCAGTAACAATCATCTTGTTCCCATACGAAGATAACCCCTCCTGCAAAAAAAAAACTGACCGTAGCGAAAGGGCATGAACCTTCTTTAGGCGATTAATCGGGTCCAATATTTCAATAAGTTTCTGCACACAAATATTTCAGTAAAAGAGGAAAATTTATTCAAACTTTCTGAATACCTATTTATGGGCGAAATTTGGTTCCCTTGGAACTTTTTAAGAGTTTGAAGGGCCACCATTTTGAACATTTTCATCTGATTATTCTGGTTAACGAACTCATCAAGATATTTCAACAATTAATGTTTGTGCCAAGTTTCGTCTCAATCCGCTGAAGATTAGGGTGGTTATGGCATTCACAAATAGCGTTATATATATACAAATAGATAGATAAATAGACACACAGAGGGAGAGAGAAAATGTGTTTTTCTCCCTTCTCGCACCTGTGGTGCGTCAGAGCTAAACCGGGCCCCTTTGCAAAACGTATTGACGAGCCTAACCTAAACACAAGCCTCTTACTTGCTAACGTAGAAACGTGGTCGGGAGGTGTAAGGCATGTAGAAATTGTATTTTTAGTAACCATGAGTATGGTCGACTTCCATGTTTTTCCTTTTACTTTTTGCAGCTACTTCGGAACGTTCATTTTTTATTCTTTACTAATTGCAAATGGCGTTTACATTCAAAATATGAGGAATTTTGGTGGCATTTGTTCGGATATTCTTTTTCCAAATGAAGACAAGAACAAAAGGAATACGCAAAGACAAAAAGTATTATCAGTACTAAACATTACCAATAATAATTGCTACGAAAAACTAAATACAACCTCTTTTACCATCTCTCATGAGTTGTATGTATTATTAACAAAAATTTTTAAAAATGTACTCGCTTAAGATTAGAACTTGCGTCCTTTGCATTTGTAAGCCAGCACCTTAACCACTACACCAAGATTATGGCGTGGTGACCGTTTAGTTGTCGGCGTATTTGTTGTATTTGTGTTTTATGTTCCCACTTCGACAATTTTTACTCTTTTTTTGTAAGTTTAACAGCTGTTTCTGGCTTTCTCTTTCGTGTCGTCTTTTATTTACACAATGCACTATTCGTATTCACAGCTTGTGCCCCTCTGCAATGTCTTATTCATATTAAGCTTTTCTTTTTGCCCCTCAGTAAACATTTGATCGATTTAATTCTCATACTCTCCACGGATGGAGCGCAGGAATGCCAGACTCGAAAAATAGGTGTACATTTACTTTCCTGACAGATCATACCTACCGATACACTTTTCCCCACCTCTCGTGGCATGCTGGATTTTTATCTCTAATTGTTCTTCCATATACAGAAGCTATTGCTTAGCTTTAGTACTATATATGCCCTTATGATGGAAACCCAACGCGAGAAATACAGCAATATTATTTTCAGGTATGTACAAAGTACGATATGTCCGCATCATAAGATTTGCAATGGTGGACGAAATAATGAAACATTGCAAACCATTTGCTTTTTCTCCTCAATAATGTAACTAAACCTAATGATCGCTTCTGCCAGAATTCTAACGTCATTTTAGTAATAAGAAAACATTTTCTTTTGAAGGTTAAACTCCTCGCCACCTAACGCACGTTCTTTGTGCCAGGCTTCCAATTGTTTCTTTTCTTCTGTGCTTTTTCCCAAGGGTCGTAAAACTCAAGCGCGCGATAAAGCCCAGCATAATTTTGACTCCATTCTGTATTGAACTAATATGGTAAATCTCCCTTTTTAAAATTTTATGTAAGGCCTAAATTTTTTGTGCAATTTGCATATTCTTACAGCGAGGAAGAAAAAATAATCCCTATAAAATACGGTTTCTAATGTTAATATGAAAATTTTCTGACCCTGAGTAAGGACATTAGGAATGATATGCTGCTTTTTTTATTATATTTCCAAAGCAGAAGAGACTATCGTAGAGACTTCTATTATGAGCGATGCATACTATAAGCTAAAGCAGAGCGCTGTACTAGTACATGATTAATAAAAGCTGTCACCGTCTTAAAAGAAAACGAACTATTTTCAACCATATCAACACATGTTTTACAGGGATCTCCGATACTTATAGATGTGTGACAAATATGCTTACTACAGACCAACTCTACTTCGTGTTCCCTTTCACCTCCAGTATTTGGTGCCTCTAACATTGTTACAATGTCATATGAAATGTACATAAATCTATTATTATGTATAGGCATTTTTCTTCGTAGAAAACATGTGGGATTTATATCTACATGTACAGATGGTGAATAACAATGTTCACCACACACGTGATATGATTTTCGATGCCTGTTATTAAACATGACACCACAATCAATGCAGACTTTAACATTATCACAAACAGATCTACCCGGTTTATTACGCTTCACATGATTCTCAAAACACAAAACCGCAAAAAACTCTCTATTGCATGCATTACATTTAATTTTGTTACTAGTATAATCGCGTTCGTGAGTATGTTCACAAGGAGTACACTGAGTTTTACAGTTGTGTTTATAAGACTGAATATTATAATCTTGCAAAAATGATAACAATACTTCGGTTGACTAGGAAAGCTTTTAATATTACGAATAGGTTCAAAGTGGCCAATAGTGTCACGTCTTTGATAGTAAATAAAGCTCTTATTTTCTGCGGGTTCTCCTTAATAACTAACTATATATTCCCGAACATTCCTTTCATGCTCCTTATAAATACAATTTGATATTTCCTTTTCAAATACGATTGGAAAGCATCGGCGTCTGTAAAGTCACACTCTCTCTTAGTTTCAACGTTAACTCCTGCCTTCTCGCAGTGAACCTCTGCTTTAATCAGCCATGTAACAATGTTTTCATAAGTTATACAATCTTTGAGCACATAATGTATGTTTTTTATCCACCAAGCAATTGCCATCGGAAGACAATAGAAATTCTTATTTTCTATCCGTATTAAACGCTTTTCCAAATAATCTTGGTGCTTTCAATATTTCATATTTGCATTTGTTTTATTACTTCTTCTCTAGCTGTCGGCTATATGAAACCGAAAATGTACTTCATGCTTCAAAAGAAGCTCCTCATTTGAATTTAATACTCGTTCAATTGAGTTAAGGGCAGTTCTTGCAGACAAATCGCGCTTTCTTCTCCATGCCACGCATACAGTCTTGTTTCTTGTACTTTTGCTGCTATCTGTGTATAACTCGATAAAATCCGTGGGGCGCGCGTTGGATAACACGTGTTATAACTCAAAATCAATTAAACTTTCAATATATGTCTCTGGATTATAAATTTTTCTTTCATTATCTACAGGGCTAACAGCGATTTCGTGGAACGTAAGATGAAACTTACGAAAAGTTTTTCTGCTTCCTCTAACAACTTCCGACTTACTATTTCTCTGATTTTGCCCGACATTATTATTATTATTACAATATGTATTACTACCACTAAAACTACTACTATTACCACTTGCACTATTACTATTATTGCTCCCACAGTCTTCCAGTGCTGGATCAGGGGCGTATGACGGGCCAGGTTGAGGATCAGATTGGTTCCTATAGTCATGATTATCCTTACACAATATTCAGGAGGGAAGTTTTACGCAGGATTTTGTCCTTGGAACTCTAGCGTGAGTTTAACCATAGCTTCCTCCGCATTTTCAACCAATCTCCTAATTTCTTCTTGAACGGAATTTAGATTGTCAGTTCTATTTAAAAATGCTAGGTCTTCATTAGATAATTGGTTTATATTATTATTAATACTCAAGTTATGATTTTCTTGAAGGCTCACTACTATCGGCGTTTTAAATGGGATTAAACATTGTTCTAAATGAAACCAAGTCCCAAAATCGAAAAAAAATATTGTCAGTTCTATATCCTTTATTCTGTATGCCTGATCTTCTTCACAAGATAATAAATACATAAGTTGATGAGGAGCGCAACCATAGCTTTCATATGTATGGAAAACCCGTAAACAAACAAATCCAGTACATTAGCACTGGGTAGACAGTGCCATTTCCTTCAAAAAATAAACGGCACGTATTAGTGCATCACATCTCTCCGAACCTCTTTGTCCCAATCGTTGTAGCTTTATTACGGCTTTCCAGACGCTGAAAACTTTAAGGTAGTCGTTGAAACCGCGAATCAATTCTTGAAGGTAAATCTCATCAATCAGATTGAGTACTTCAATTGGGCAGAAGAAATCCGTCTGAAATAAAAAAGAGAGAAACAGCGATTTTGAGTTATCAAGTTCAATTTAGTAATAATGTTTGAACAAAGCGTCTCTCTGTTCCTTAATGCTGATTAAAAATTGTGTGTGACAAAGAAACCAAACAATCATTTCAAGTAGCGGTTAAATATTTTGTAAATGAAAGATCAATTTCTTATTTTCAAGCTTCAGATATTTAATAATAATATAAGTGAAAGAGAAAAACAGCAATCAAGTTACTTTATGAAGAAAATTAAGTATTTTTTATAAAAGAGAGATTCTCAGTGTTTATTATTACAGGTTACTAACAAGCCAAGGAAAAGTGCAAAAATGCATGATTTGTTTTTTAAAAATTCAATAACTATAAGAAATATAAAATACGCACTTCTTAATCTCTAGTTACCTCAAAAAACGAGCAAAATGGCGTGGTGATATCGGTACTCTTGCCGTCCAACAAACGGGAAAAAATGGTAGCCTCTCCTTAAAAACTGCATTGCTTTTTCTGCTACTGCAGGATCCACTAAGAGTCCAGCAAGGATTAGTTCACTTAATATAATAATGACTGATGTCAATAAAAAAACCTTATCTCGTTTAAAATTTTGGACCATTCTTTTTATCTAAAAACAAGTGCTTAAAAGAAGACGAAACTCCTATTTGGTCTTCTACGTGTGATGGTGTAAAAAGAAATATCAACGGTACCATAGACACTTCTCCGTGGACCCCTAAAACATTGAGGTCCCTGGGTAAAAAATGGCATGCATTAATTACATGTATTAGGTCAAAATTTAGTCGTATTGACCACAACACACTTCTTTAATCTGGGACCCAATATGCTGTTTAATCGGCACTGGAGAGTATATTAGACTGGACAGTAAAGTAGACAGTACTAGCACGGGCCCCCTTAGACGCGGTTTCCGATTGAGAGCAATCGGCCCAATCGGGTTAAGGCCGGCCCTGCTTCTGCATTCCAATGAATTCAGGATTAGTCTATAAATCCTTCGAAGTTATCCTTCAAATAGGGTTTTTTTAAATTTTGTTCCGCGAAAAGATACAGTGCAAGGTACGCTCACTGGACACTATAGGGGATGACACCAGAGGAACAGTGTTGATAACACAACATGAGTTACAATTTTTCTAGCAGAACGCCAGATTATGTACTTGTGGAATGATCGTGTTAAACGTAAAAGAACGAGCTATTACTTGTCTGTCTCGTTTGTAAACTAACACCACTATTACATCTGGAATAGTACAAGGGATTCATTGCAAGAAACGTACCACTGCTTCCATTAGTTCCATTTGCTTTATCAAATAAACTGTTCAAATCACCGTCTTTTGCATCAAAATCTGACAGGGTTATTTACACTTTGCTATATTCGATCTCACTGAATTTTATGTCAGATTCGTTTAAAAGTTCTTTCAGTTCTCTCCCAGATGAACTTTATCGAAGAACACGATTTGCCCGTATATCCAATGCTGCTATAGATTCTTACATGCATTGTCACAGAATAACGAATATACAATTTCCTATGAAATATGTCTCTTCACTCAGTTTTGCAGGATATGATAAAAAATACTTGATAACAGCAGGGGGTGGAGCTGAATAGTTCTTTCAAATCACTATTGAAACTTTATATATATATATATATGTGTGTGTGTGTGTGTGTGTGTGTGTCTGTGTGATTATAATACAAAATGGCACATTTAGGTGTTAGCAGGTTTCAAGAAATAAACTAATAGAAAGTAAAATAATTAGGTGCCAAGAAATAACCAGAAAAAATGTTTATACTAAATTTTTATAATGTACAGTTGGCAACACTGCACCAGAATAATAGCTCAGAGTGCTCCTGCATGTTGTAATACCAAAATTATTTCAAACGAAAATAAAGTATATAACCAAACCCCTACAATATATCAGTTAACTTATTCTGTGAATAGCCCCGAAGTACCATCGAGAGGAGCCTCTGAGGCCCACACCAATTTCTTTATTAATAAATAGAAAAAGATAAAAACAAGTACGTTTTATGATGAATGGGATCAGGCTAGACAATATCAAATTTTTCATATTTTTTATGCAATTTTGAATGTTACAAAATGTAACAGAAATAATTTGTGGGCCTGCGACCCTCTTCAAGGTATTCATAAGGTTAATAATAAGTAAACTTAAGTTCACTACTTTCATTCATTCATTAAAAGTTAGTAATTTCTATAATTTAAAACACATTATGCAGAGCATATCTTATAACCAAACTATATTTTGGATCGCAAATTAAACATTAAGCATACTCCTCACCTGCATCAGTCAATATAGTGAAATTCGCGAAAAATATTCCTTCTGAATTTCTATTATATATTACAAAATATTTTTAAAGCAAAAGAATCGAAATTAAATGCTGTGTCGTCACATACAGATCAAAATTACAAAATATTACAACTATTACCGGAAATTAATGCTGCAACCCATTTCGAAAAGTTCAAAACAAGCAATTTCTACTGTGTTGAAATTTCTTTTCTTATAGATAGTACGAAATGTAAAGAAATGTAAATTTTCATTAGTGTTGTCCAAGTGGATTTATATAAACCAAAGGAAGTCTTGTGAAGTTTAACAAAAATTCCAAACTAAAATGTCTCTTGAGAGCAGCCCTTATTTGTAAAATAATACATAATGAACCTTGTGGCTCTTGCAGTCGCTTTTCCAAACACCTTCATAAACATTCAGCGTAGCATAACAAGAAAAGCTGCTTCTATTGTGTGTAAAAAATAAATAAATAAAAAATGCTGAAGTGACAGTATCGGGCGCCGAATTCTACTTCGCCTCGGATGTTGACATTTCCAACTGGGGCTCTGGAGTTAAGTAACTTTATTAAGAGCTACCTCTATACATAAAAATTATATCAACTTGATAAATATCAAGCTTCCTTTTTCCTTGTTTCAATAAAAATGCTAACTTTATGAAACGTTACTTGTATTAATCATATCAACTTTGATAACAACACAAAATATGCATCAGAAATCAATTTCTTCAATCACGTGCTGCCCTGAGATGGATGTACTGAAATGGAAAGTCAAAACAGATAGAAGAACAACGGATAATATCTCCATTATAACACAACTGATAGAAATATGCAGAGAAAAAAGATTTCATAGTAGCATTTATTGATATTGAAAAGGCATATGATACAGTCAAAAGAAAGATATTATGGGAAGTAATGGAAAACATAGGAATATCAAAGAAATTTATTATGCTTATTAAGGAACTATATAAGGATAACAAATGCAGTTATGAAATGGGAAATATAAATGAAAATGGATATACAGTAATAATAAATGTTTGAAACAAGGATGTCCTCTATCACCAGTTCTATTCCTGATATACATACATGAAGTGGAAGAAGCATTGATCAAAACAAACAGAGGGTTAGAATAAGATTGCAAGGAAAAGAAAAAGCAAGAAATATCCTTGGCACTCTATTTGCAGACAATTAGCATTGATTAGTACTACAGATGGTGATCAGAAAAATAGAAACACCTGAACGAAATTCAACTTACCAGATTAATATGGTGTCGCGCCACCTTTCGCCTCCAGAACAGCCTTGATGCGACGTGGGATGAAGACATAGAGGTCGTGAATGATAGGAAGTGGAACTTTACACCATTCCTCGTGCAGGGCATCGGTCAGTTCCGTGAGAGATGATGTAGTTGGAAATCGTCGCCGGAGTCGTGTTTCCAAGACAGACCACAGATGTTCAATTATGTTGAGATCTGGGGATTATGGGGGCCAGGAGAGGTGGTGAACTTCATCCGGATGTTCCTCAAACCACGCTGCAACAAAGCCAGCTATGCGAATGTGTGCATTATTATCCTGGAAGATGGCGTCATTGTCCGGGAAAACCATCCGGATCATAGGATGTAAGTGGTCTTCTAAAATTGCGACATAATCGTTGACAGTGATTCGTCCGCTAAGTGTGACCACAGGACCCAATGAAGACCATGATATGGCGGCCCACAGCATCACCGAACCGCCGCCACTTTTCACAGTTAGGCGGAGACACTGCAGATCATAAGCTTCTTTGGGCGTTCTCTACACATAAACACGGCCCTTTTTGGGAATAGGGTGAAGGATGACTCATCCGACCATATCACACGTTTCCAGTCCTCAACGGTCCAAGTTGCATGGTCGCGGCACCATTTAAGGCGTGCGAAAGCGCTATGGTCCCTGTTGAGCGGTTTGGCCCGTGCAACATGACCACGTAAGTTCATGTCATGTAATTCGCGGCGGACTGTGATTGTCGAAACAGGGTGGGGGAGGTGCTGATTGAGTTCCTCCGTCACTTGCTCCGCAGTGGAACAACGGTTCTGCGTGACAATGCGCTTTAATACCCGGCGTGTACTGTCACTCATGATTTTCTTCCGCCCACTGTTCCGCTTCCCCGATGTGATTTTCCCGTGTGTTGTGTAGGCCGTCATCACCTTCGACACTGTCCCACGCGACACACCTAACACAGTAACCACTGCCGTAACACTCACTCCACATAACCGCGCACCAACAATTTGCCCTCTTTGAAAATCTGAGTGGCATCCCATTTTGCACTACCTCCGTCTGCTGCAGCCATTGGAAACTGCTGTTCCACTGCGCCTGACGTAGAATGGAGACCGACCTAACACACCACCACCAGCGGTTAGGAAAGGAGAATAAATTGGTTTAAAAGTAAATGAAGAAAAAAGCAAGTTCATGGCTTAGCAAATTTTTAGTGGAGACATAGGGGATCAAAATATACAAGCAGAGAACATAGTAATAAGCAGGACTGAAAAAAATAGATTTTTTAAGGAATTAGACTTGAAGAAGGAGAACAATACTTACTTGAACATGAGAAAAAACGAAAAATAAACTACAACAGTATACAGCAAATATAAAAAATAAAGCAATGTGGTCATACAATAGATATGAGATGTCAAGAATACTATGTATGGAAACAAGTAGCAGTACCGGCGCTAACATATGCAAATGAAGTAATAACTTTAATGGAAGAAACCAGGAGTATTTTACAACAAGCACGAAATCAAATAGGATGGTTTGCCCTAGGAGCAAATAAATTAAGTGCAAATGTAAAAATAACAAGAGAGATGGGATGGAGTGATTTTGAAAAAAAGACAAGTTATGAGTAAAGTAAATTATCTTGGAAGATTAAAATTTATGTAAGAAACAAGATTAGTAAAATTAGTGCATAAGGCCACTAAAGATATGAGAAAAGGGGAGAACACAAAATGTTTTAGGAGAGTTAGGAAATTAGAAAGAAAGTATGTCCAAACAACCCGCTGGCACAGAGAAGAAAATTATAAAAATTGGGAAAAATCACAAAAAAAAAACAATTAAACAGAAAGCGCAGGAAAAGTGGTATGAAGACGTTGTCAAAAAGAGCAGTTTGAAAGGAATATACACATATAAAAAGCGTTATGAGAAAATAAATTATATGAATAATGGTTTAAGAAGCATTTTACATTTCAAAGCCAGGTCAGGGAGCCTTGAAACCGGGGTAAGATTGAAAAAAATTTAAAGAAGTGAACGAAAAATGTCAACTATGTTTTAAAGAAGATGAAACGCTAGAACACTTATTGTTAAAATGTGAAGAAACCCTAAAAATCAGGGAAAAAATGAAATGGAACGATGAAATGAAAAAGGAAGGAAATTTGGTTATATTAGCTTGGAGGCTAAATTTTAATGTAAATGGAAGGGAACTAAGTGAGAAAGAAATAAAAAACAAAGAACTTCTTGAACTTTGGTGGAAAAAGAAAATGGAAAACGTTAAATGAAAAAAGAGCAGTACTTTCTTTCACATTTTTTTTCAGTAACCCTACTTCCGAAGAGATGGAAGGAAAATACCTTGAACCTGAACCTGTACCTGAATATGTTTGGTGAAGGAACACAAGTATTTGTGAAAGTCATTTGCCACGTGATCTGTTGTCGCAAATCAGTGATGAAAACCTGTGGGGAAAAATCCCATATGGTGGGAGTTTTTTACCTAATTTTCTCGGAAAGGGATAATAGGCAGCATATATGGGATTTTTGAGAAGATGGAAAATTACGGCTTATTCATTTATATATTTTAAAAAGTGGCTAACACAGACAAATTTAATTTCTAATAATATAGCTTACTCTTAATTAGTATAACGTGGGAAATTCACACGTAAAATGGGATTCTTTGCCTCTTGACATGGGATTTCATATTGTATCAGATAGGCATCACTGTAAGGCGTTCAAAGTTGTTTTCAAAGTTGAATTCATTTCAGTTTGTGTGCATGGTTCCATATATAATGTTACTTCTATGAACGTTCGTATAAGTCATTTCATGGACACTAGGAGCATAAAATAAAACAGAAATATCAAGCACAGTTAAAAATTCGTACTGAATTTGAAGTCTTAATGGCTTGTGAGGAGACAGTTAAGTATGAATAGTTGAAAGAAGAAATCGAGAATGATTTTACTCAAGATCTATTCGAAGGGAAAGGGAGATCATACGAACTGATGACTGACAACAAAGAATTATCTACAACTGAAGGAGACCAAACAATGGAAAAGGATATAGCTATGTATTCTTCTGATGTGAAATTAAACATTGATATAGTGAAATCTGAATTAATATTATCTACAACGGAAGGCGATCAAATAATGGAGAAGGATGTATCTATATATTCCTCGGATGTTAAACTAGACATTGATAAAGTGAAATGTGAGTTGTCTGTAGAAGATCCTGCATTTGAAAGTAATGTTCAAACGCTAAGAGAAATAGTGTTTCCAGAGACGTGCGCGTCGTACTATAATGATTACAAACAATTAACAACAAAAAGTTTCAATTTGTCTGAGCGAGAAAGGTAAGTTTAAACTTTGTATATAGTAATAGGTTCAAATTGATAATGCAGTTACGTACGTTTGGAAATTATACAGTAACTAGGAATACAAAGCGAGAAATACGTATATTCAGGGCCGGATCTGGGGGTGGGTCAATTCGAAGCATTTGCCCCGTGACGCAGCTGATTGAGAGTATATAGGAGGCGCCATTTCGATGCAAGATTGGGCAGGTATACGTCTCTGCCCCGGGCGCAATATTTCGTAGATCCGGCGATGCGTATGTTAGATACCTTGAACGTAAATTAGTAATCTACAGTTGGACTTTGGCACGGCACACATGGACTAGCTGTACCGGTACATAAAAACAAGTGATTGATACCACATATGTTAAACTTATGTAACTCGTATCTCAATGGAGTAATATTTGTTTTATTATTTGTCGCACATATCTGACTAATTCTTGTACATATTTACAATAACGGTGCTCTGTGATAGTGTTTCATATATCGAGCCTTCTGTGAAAGAACAGGAAGCCTCTCTGTAGGGATACCAACATTTCCGACATTCATACGTGAAATGTGGTCTAATGTATCGAAAATATGGACATTTTTTTATTGTACCCACGATTAATATTGAATGCTTCAAGCCACACTTTTGCGGAGTGCTTCTAAAGACAGCAAAAGAGAAGGTAAAATATAATTCTACCCAAAATGTGGTAGAGATTTATTTTCAGGATCCACACAAATTCATTGCATTTTTACTCGTTCTTTTTCAGAAATGGACCTTTTGTATTTACGGTGCAGTGCTAGATCATGAACTTTCGGTGAATGGGGCTTGTTTTGATACAAGCTTGCGAAAAGTGAACTTTATGGTATACAAACAATGTGTGCGTGGTTTTTCTCTTCATTCTCCCGTTTTCTCTCACTACCAGCACTTCATTTATTTCTCAGCAATTTCTCTTAACCTAGCCCACATGAACGTGGAATGTAAAATTCATGTATATATTATTCTAAACAATCATTCTTGGATTGGGGATTTGCATTTTTACATACAGCTTCATTTTAGATGACTAGAGTGTACCTACAAAAGAACTATTTGGAGAATCTAACGAACTTCTGCAACATGGCCATTGCAAAGCACAAATTTTATGTAACTGAGTCAGGGCAGGAGCGTAACATTTGTACTGGAAGGCAATCCAAAGGATGTGTCGTTTCGGAGTATACGCGTCACCGGAAGTGATACAGGATAATAGCACAAAATAATGTTTATAATATAAAATTTCAATCGTACGTGTTGAATTATGTACGCTACTATAGACGTTACAGATGACATTGGGATACTTTTTCACTGCTCACATGTTTACACTATACAATCATACGTTACTAATGCAAATTTCGCAAATATTTGGATTCCGTAACTTTGAAATTCTTTTAGTTGCACAACACGAGGTGGTTCAGTTACTTTTGATATTTCAGTTTATTTAAATGAGAGTTGTTACTATGTTTTTATGTGCGAATCCTAGCATAACAGATTCGACTTTATCATTTTACTCTTACATACATATGTATCTCGCAGGCAAGAACACAACATATTTAAAATAATTAGACCCGTTAGTCATTTAAAATATTAGTACGAAGTTGTTACGTACAGTAAGCCTGCACGAGTGAATGTCAGAACAGACATTGCTGTGGTATAGAAATTCACATCTTCGAGTTGGTATACTTCGAATTCGTTTTATCAATGACACCATAGTTTACTAGAAATCATATACTAGATATAATTTGTTTTTAGGTTTACCTTAACTGGGAGAAGGAAGCGTCAAAGTAGTAGAGGTATCTCAAATTTTCTCTCTGCCTCTCTTTCTCTCTCTCACACACACACAGACATTAATCACAAATTAATCAGGTTAAAAATTGGACGTGTTTCCCAAACACATTTCTAAGAAAAATGACATATGTATGTTACTTACAGTCTGGAAAAGTTACCATGGAGGTGCGATATCCTAGGATTGGACGTTGGGAAATCTTAAATTTAATGGAAAAGTGCTATTATCATTGTCGAATCCATAGTTTTAGGGGTGGCAATGCTGATTTTTGTAATGCCAAATAATATCAGGACCAAGTAAATAAAGAATTATTATGAAAGAAGTTTTCTTGATTTACTTCTCTGCTTTCCTAGTAGTTCTTGGTATTTATTTGGCTCGGTTATATTATTATTATTATTATTATTATTATTTTGGTTGGCCAAGAGTAAATGTACTGAAATATGCACGGAGACCCCAAAAACGTTGCTTATTTTTATTTATTCCCAGAGTTTTATACTTCAGTATATTGTGAATAAACGTTTTCCATTTGTGCAACTGCTGGTGTTCTGACTGGCACACAATAAAATACAGTTCTTTGCAGAATTATAATGATAATTATTTGCCAAGTAACTGCAATATAAATTCATTTCAGATCTGTTTTTGAAGTAAGCATTCAAGGAATGTAACTACAAAGTATATAATCTTACTCTTACGAGTTGTTAGGTAATATACGTGGAGTATAAATAAAGCTTTCAAATGTGATTTGCAAGCTCTGGCTTGTATACGTCTCTAAGGTGCTCACTTGCTCAATGAAACTACCAGGGTTAAAATGTGGGTCGGTACTAGCTATTTTTATTTCCAAGACACATTAATGTAAATTCATATTTTTAATTAATAGCTGGTTTCTTTTATTTTTACCTGATTATCTTAAATTAGTGACCATTCGTTAGTGGAGGCTAGCTGTGGTTGTGTATCTTTACACTTTTATTTCTTTCTTAAGACAGTGTGGGTTATTTTCCCGAGCGGTGTGTGGTTTTTAAAGTGTTGTGGTGTGTGTAACATGCAGACTTTTTTAAAAATTAGTTGACTGATTTTGACGCCGTATCGATAAAATTTCTGTTTTTGCACTGCAATTACAACACATAAACTAATATTTGCAAAGTTGACTCGGTGTTCTGATGGTTATCGTGTTTTCTTCTGGAACAAAGTCGTGGGTTCTTGTCACTTCAGGAGCAACAGTTTTCTTTCAGAATATCTCTTTATATGCTCACATATTTTATGAACATATGTGTTCTTGTATTTTTCGAACTTTATCTTGGGATATGTGACCATGGGACATGGTAGGTTAGATAAAGTCAAGATTGGTTATATATATATATATATATATATATATATATATATATATATATATATATATATATATATATACATTATACCTTCATATCTTTCTCTGAAAGTACATTTCTATGTGTTCACTTTTATTAATATTAATTTCTATCTTTTAATTTTACTGACGATGTGTTAGAGATATTTAGGTAAAATTATGTTCGTATAAAATATAAAACAAAGCCATAGCACTGTCTTTTGATCGAATGCGTTGCATTTTCTTTGATGCACTAAGTTACTGTGAGTGCCTGCCACCCAAATAATAATTTTGCTCATTGTCACTGCCAATAGCTTCAGTTTTGTGAATGTAAACCAGTTGTCATTACGCGTGTTCAGTAACTCATAATGTATATTCACTTTTATCTGAAATGCACTACACATTACAAATATATAAAATACGAGTAGTGACAAATACATACCTCTTGAATTAAACTACTATTAGTATCCGACAAAAAAATGTAAGTGTGTGTGTTAGAATGTATATATATATTACCTGAACACATACAAACTTTCACACTACCTGTTAAAACAAGCATACCAAAACTGATTTCGAAGCTTGCATAATACCACGGCTAATTTTTGAAATATGTACATGAGTTTCAGTTGTATTTTATTATTCATATTCTGCATGAAACCAAAAGCAGGTTTGTAGACTTTTAAGGTATCCCTTGCAGAGGTGAGAGAAGATTTTAGAACAGCTTTGTCCGTCTAACATCAGACATCGGAAGAAAATGGAAAAAAAGATGTTACATTAAAATTTTTCAGTTTACAAAGAATAACTTTCATCTCGGTGAACTCTCTATTCAAACCTGAAGCGGCTGGAATTGGCTATTTGCAATTTCAGTGTTTATCGTCATAGAACGAAAATATTAATATAGCGAGAAGCGGTTCTTTACTAATGGTTCAGGATCTGAACACAGCATTTATTAATATCCAATAGTTTGTACCAAAAGCAATTCAAATTTATTCTTGCGTTCGGTTTTTCAAAACTGTTTTCCGCAGAGGATAAATTGTTCAAGATGCAGCTTCTTACTATTATTTCAGCGTTCCACCAAGAGATTCCATTTCGCTCGTTAACCCTGTATTAAAAAAAAAAAAATGTTCAAATTAGCCATTTTAGTTTCAACCGTTATTGCCTTAGAACGAAACGGTAACAGATAACGAGAGATAGTTCTTTGGAAGCGATTGTCTGCTTATAAAAAAACATTGAGGAACTCAGCGTCTAATGAAAAAAAAGCGCTGTTATCAACAATATTCTATCCATAACAGAAATGCTAAAGGTTTTCTGTTACCTCTACTTTCCATATTGATTTCTGCAGAACTGGAAGAGTAAAGAGTGGCGGGGTGCGCCTTTTTGTAATCCATGAATCATCTCAACAATAGGTTCCACTTTCAGTATTTAACTTGTATTAAAAAAAGAAAAACAGAAAAGAAAAGAAAGTAAGTGGTAAAACTGACTGTTTTCACCTTGATCTTTTACCGCAAGAAGACGGAAGCAATTAGCTTTAAGACGTTTTTTAGCAAACAGTTCACCATCAAAGACATCTCATCACTATTGTGAGATATGTCACCGATCATGCAGAAGTCCAGGAGTCGAAAGAAACGGGATATCCTTTCCAGTACACTACATATTCCTTTCTGCGTCTTCTGCTTCACGTATGTGCTATTTTATCAATGTAGAATTGACAGTGTAACTGCCAGATTGTAATTCTTCTGTAATTCTTGTGTAAAACAGTCCGTGAGTAGGTTGCCGATTTAAGTCTTCTAATTGATAAACAATTGAATTTCCCTGAATAATCTTTTATACTTTAAATATTTCAAAAGTGCAATACTCCACATGTCTTTTACCAAAGGTTTCTTTCAGCTTACTAATACGTACTCTATGGCCAACCTTTAAATATTCTGAGTATTCCTTATTTTTTAGAACGTGGAAGTTTGGTATTATGTTGATTATACCATACTACAAGATTATATCATATCTCCTGTTGATTATACCATACCTGAGAAACATTAGCTGGTACCATCTTAGTATTGGGGAGTCAACTTTCGTTATATGCGTTTAGAAGATCCTTAACACATTCACAAAGTGATAAGTTTTAAATTTGGCAAAGGATTTCCACATCCTCTGCTTAAGACTTCGTCTTAATCGTTCCACCATGCTGGCTTCGAACATTTCGGGATCTTTGCTCGTTGTATGTTGCACATGATAATTTAGATACGTTTATTATGTTTTGTTTGGGAACTCACTTCTATGATCCGAGCTTAATATAAATTATTTCTATCTTTGAAAAATAGTTCTAAAGGCATTTGTCACATCATTTTCACTTTTACACTTTAACAGAAGAGCCCAACCGTAAAGGCTGAAGATGTCGATCACTGACAGAAGGTAACAATATCCACGATTTTATTTTTTAATGTTAAGCATTAATGTCACTTTACCAATAATCATCAATATTATTGACAAGATAAAATTGTGTACGAAACTGACAACATATTGGTTTGTGCAACGTATAGGTTCCTTTTTTCTGTAACCACTGTTGAATTTGAAAAGCGGAATGTTTTTCTTTGTAGCTTTCCATAATATTTCTGCTGTAAAAAATGAGGCTGGATGTGAAGATTGATAGTAAATGTTTTCAATGTTTAATTTATGGTTTGTACTTTGACCATATTGGCATTTTTCATTTTCCTATATGTTCATCACTACCATCATCATTTTCTTCATCTAGGGAAAAAAATAGTAAAAGGGAAGTCTACTTTTTTCTGTTGCTGTTGCTCTTGCTTTTTCTTCTTCTTTTTCTGATGGTAGTATTTCATTTTGATATCCAAAATGGGCTTATTGTTTATGGTTTCCAACAAGTTGTCGAATATTTGAAAATGCTTTAAAAACTACAAAACTTCTCCAAGCCTACTTGTGTAATTTTTCTCGTCCGAGACACGTCTCAAATTAAGTCTAAAATATGTGATTCCTGTCTTCGATCACCGTTTTTTGGGATCACCTGTGATTCGATTATCTTGCTTTAGTCGTCGAAGTAATAATCCTGGTTACTTACGAAATACTGGAGGAAGAGGCACTAATAATTCTTTTTCAAACTTCGGCTTTTTATTTTTTACGGATGTCAAGGAAATTGAGAATTGCTCTTTTTGCTTCTGCTGTAAATAAAAGTATTTTTGAAGTATTATACTGAATACTGTCCATTTTTCTTCACTACTCAAAAACTTTGAAATTTTTCTCATATTATTATCGATGGTTGAATCTACTTTTTTAAACTTGTTTTATTTATGATAATAGGTGCATCCTTTTCAGTGTTTATGGAGGAATGAATGTTATTTTTTTTTTTTTTTTTTTGCCTGTTTTATATCACTGTCGAAATATTAAACTTCACAACGCGCCACTGATTACAAGAGCAAGTAATGCTGATAAGGAACTACTGTTTTGTAATAGGAAATATTTCTTTTCTTGTTCTCGGTTTTCGATGTTTCCACAAGATGTCGAAGCCTTCTTGCAACGTCGTAATTTTCCTTTCTGGGTTTGTTAAGAGGAACACTTCATTTTAACACCTTATAACAACACTCACAAATACTACGAATTACCGAAGAGTCAGCATGAACAAAGATGCCTACATTTTTTTCTTCTTTTGTTTTTTGTGCAACGAACATAACAAATCAGTCTCTCTCTCTGTTGGAAACGTGGTGATTTAGTAAACACCACATGATTTATCTTCGTTATTTTTTTAAAGGAACATAAACTTGATGAAGCTGCCCTTAACATACTCCAAATAAAAAATACCAATCAAAAGCGGCAATGAAGCAAACAAAGTATAAAACAATAAGTATATTTTGGTTTTTGCTGGGATATATAGGGGATTCAAAGTCGAATTTCATATGACGTGTCCTGCTTGAGATCGATGAATAAGTATCCAAGAGGTTCCTTTGTTCCAACTTTGTAACTTTCTTCAACAAATAGTGGATTTTCGGGCGCGATTTGATAACTTAGATGTTTAATTTAGATTTGTTTTTAAAATTTTAAATGCAACCAAATAAGAATTTAAACTAATGTCTCGAATTCCTTTACGCTGATGAAACATATGTTGAGTATTAATATAACATTGAAGTTCCTGTAATGCAATCCATTCGTCAACAAATCCATATTGTCAGTATTGCGTCACGCGTGTGATCATCAATAATAATGAAGGGTATTCCTTCTTCTGGTTCAGAGTTTTTGAGAGAAGTTAAACCTTCATGAAAGTGAACTTGGATTAGATTGTCGGTGTACAGATCTTGCCATTCAGCGTAGTACTAGTATATTCGACGAAAAGTTGTGTTCATCATTTCCTGTATATTAGAAGGTAAACGTTTTAGAAATAGAGTCTTTGCACATCTACTTTGTACAGCTAGAAGGCAAGTAAAGATATGTTTCCACAAAGTTTCCATGATGTTTTCTTATTCAAGTCAATTTCCTCTATTATTTTTATTTTTCCTTTCTTAGTTTGTAAACACTTATATCCATAATATGCTGTCAAAAGATTCTGGTAGTATAAGATCTTTCAAGTAGTTGATCTTTCACACTGCTTTCTTTTTTTTCTTTATTAATATTTGTATGATCACCTATACGAAATATTTTATTGATGGTGATAACTATTTCAAACGAATGTTCAGTCATCGTAATTTCAGTAGAGCTTCCGAATTTTTTATTTTATTTTATTTTATTTATTTATTTATTTATTTATTTTGTACGATGAATAATTCAAAATTAATCCACAGATTTTACGAACGTGATGGATCGTTTTGCCTGCCCGAGACCAAAACTTCAAATGCAAAATTTATTGGTCCACCTTACTCAAAACACTAAATGTAGGCAGTTTTTCCGTATATTTTGACAATATCTGGGTTCGATCTTTGTATGTTCGGGAAGCCAAAGATATAACAGTCCTAGGTTCGTTTTCCTCCTGTCCCTCAGAGGGCTTGGCCCAAGATACAACAGTACCTCTAGTTTGATTGTCAAGTTATACTAAAAGCTGCGATTCGTACCAATATGCCACAGAGCGTGAAAGTCGAGACATGAAGCTGTGATTTGAACTCATATGTAACAGGGTGGGAAGCGCGACACAAACAAGATAAGTGTTTATCTTCATGTTCCCACCGTCACTGACGAGACCACTCGATATATTTAAGGATGAACATTAAATTTCATTGTCTAATCGTCTCAAATAGCTTTGGCCGGGTAATGATCATCTCTTTCATAACGTACGGGAGAAACCCACAGAAATAAAACATATTTACTTGATCACTCAATGGTTCTCTAGGAAGTTAGCGCAATGTTGTACTATACTACAGCAACTGCTTGACACAAAAATCAATATAAAGTTTGCACACTTATATTCGAATATTACATGATTTTTTTTAGTTAATTGAATCACAATTGAATTATCAATAATAAATATTTGATAAATCACATACTGAATACATCAGTAACACTGTGCACACGATTTGATGATTCAAACCGTTTACCGCACATATTCATTTCAATAAGTCCAAAGAAAAATAAACTGATGTGGGAATTATTGACTTATTATAACATTTTGAACTTGTAAGCACAAATATAATTCTGTACTACAAATATGTGTGTTATTATTGACTTATTGGCCCGATTATTACGGTCGAGATACGCGCGCGATTATTATCAACGATCGCGCTGTCTGCGTTACGCACATGGTTATGGCATTGAGGATCGGTGGTTGAAAATGTAAGCACAATTCACTTATTCTTCCATGATGAGAAACTTAGAATCTTTTCTTTTCAATAGTGTCTCCTTATAGATGACTTTCTGCTACAGACAGATTTCACGACAAATTAACTCATCCTTCCGTTTCGTTTTATTTAATTTCTTTCATTAGAATTTTGAACTAAAAGCGCGTTGCTAAACAGTGCACAGCATCCAATAATATCGTCGCAGGATATTCGTCATAACATAATCCGAAACATCTTTTTCTGATTTAAATAATAAGGTAAAACGGGATGAAATAAATTTTTCGGACATAGAATGGTTACTTTAACTAAGGCTTCCAGTGTTTCTTTTCTTGGCATGTTTTCACCATTTGCTAAGTAAAAAATTGGGATGACCAATGGGGATTTATTTACGATTCACAAAAAATTGATACAAACTACGTAGTCAGAGTAGAACATTTTTTTCGCCGGTGCTACTTACTTTATTATATAATTTAGTGGCATTTTGCCTAACCGGTAGAACACATACCTTCGTTTTTCTGGTGTTTTTTATAAGGATGGTTATGCACATATTTTTGCATTTTTTCGTTTTTATTAAGCTGTTTTGGAAATACACATCGACACATTTCATAATCTATATACGCTAATTGTTTTAAGGGATAAATTTTCTCCTGTGTTTTTTTCATATCTTATCTCTAGAGTATCGTTGGGTTTTGGTATATATAATTATTTCTCCCTTTGGAAAAACAATCCACACAGCCGTGGGAAAACATCCTTGGTACTCTGAAATGTGAATTTCGTTGCCAGTGTCATCTCTCCATGGACCGTCTACTTTCATTCCTGCTAGGTTGTTTTCTCTTCGCATCGCTGCATTGTTGATTTGAATATGTCTTGCTTCTTCCTCCCAGACTAGCCGCTGACTGCTAGCACGGATTGTACGTCGCAGCAACGTAACTATTGGGAAACAAAAATCCAATGGTGTTTTCTTGCAACAAGTTTCTACGATAAACTAAATTACAAGTAATAGCCATCGTGGTGATTTCCAAAAACAGGTTTACATTAGTTCCTTCTCAAAGTTAGTCATGAAGGAAGTACATGTTTGTCGTAGGACTTGAACATCTTGAATACAAGATTTTATCAGTTCTTTCTCGTATTAAATTACCCTATTGATGTCGATTGTGCAACTCTTAAAGGCATTCCGTTCACTTTTACCATAATAACTCCTCCATAAAATTGTGTGGCTGGTAGTTGTCAGTCTTAGTTTTCTTTCGATACGGTGTTGAAGAAATCTTTGAAATATTCTCTACAAGGAGGAAGATTGATACCTGTCGATAATTTTGACAAAGCCATAGGTAAAAGACATAGAACGGATAATTGGCGTTATTTAGAAGAAAAATTATGAAAACACTTTCTTTGCCTTCAAAGTTTTCTTAGTGCCGGTGCCACGGGAGCTGTATTTTTAGATGTACATAATAACACATTGAAGCATGTCCATATGTTGGTTAAGGTGTATACTTTCGCAGCTTAGTAACATTTTGTGAGGTTCGAATGAGAACAGTGTTCTCAAATTTCTTAATTAATGGTATTGAGTAAATTGGACCAGTTAATGCGTGTTGGATATCTGTGTATTGCATATTAATTTTGTATCATATGGCAATTATAAAATACATATTCATTAAACTACAGAATGTGGCAGTTTTCGTCTATTAAGGTGTAGGTCACTTGCACCCTGGTTTTCAGTATAGATTTTAAATGGGAAATTTCACCTTCATAATATATCATACTTCTCAAATATCCTGTTTGTGGCGTACAGTTTACATCTCTTCTGCTGCTCATAAGACTCTGATTGGAATGACAGTAACGTGAAAAGGTGGAAAGGAACAGAAGTCTTCTGTTAGAGACAGTGCTAACTGCGCTGTAAAATTTGAATTCAACTGAGTGATGCGTTTCCCGAGCTAATGCGTGATAAAATTTATTTCAAGTTTATGTACTTAGAAATAATATCTAGATAGTTCTTCTTCTTTTTCTTAAGCACACTATTTCTTAAAACCATGGTGCACTGCACAGTCTTTTCTTAACGGACAAGCTTATGAGCATACTCTTGTCTTTGGAGCTACAGAAAAAAGGCGAAATGATAATTTTTGACGTCCTTTATAATCCTTGTCGTCTTCTCATCCGTTACTCATTTCAATCAACGGAACGTTATAAAATCCTAGTTAAAAAAAGGCACTCAATATAGTAAATCATTTTAAACAGTTTTAGCTTCGTTTTTCACGAATATTGTAATGTAGAACCTGATCTTTTCATTTGTTTAAATTTGAGAATGTAGTATTCACCTTGTAACTCGGTGTATCTTTTAAACTAACAAATCGTCAGTTTCCCACAATGCATATAATAATTTAGAGACATTGACATATCCTTCAGTAGCAGAATTCCAAACCCAGCGTCGAATTTTGATTTATTCGAATGGTACTACATCAGGCTATTCCAAATTAGATTCTGTATGTTAAACACAAACGTACACTAGCACAAATATTTCTGTGTGTTACTAACTAACGACGTTGCACTATGAGGAAATTGTAGAAGCTACTAATATTAATAATCAAAGGGAAACGAACGTGGCAGTCCTCATTACATATCTGTCGAATTCTGGAATAGCATATAAAATTTTTATATTCCTTATGAACAGATGAAAAATTACAAGGACTTGAAGATTCACTGTTTCTCAAAGGGCTTTATTTTGTTATTTTGTAAGACTTTTTAGATATGTTTCCCAGTAACCACGTAGATATATGTCAGTAGACATACATATCGTAATATGCATTAATATTATTATCTCAAAGGATTCATATAATATTAAAATCAGTAGTATTGATTGATAATCTGGTGGAGATGGCGTATTATGTGCAAAATTATAGAAGGTTCTGTATCGTTTCTTTGTTTCTTTGTCATTTACTAACAGTTTCTGGTAGCTGTAATTACAACGAGTACCAACAATTGCTGGATTTTGTGGCACAGTAACTAATAATATAATACATAAACATTTTCAATGACACTGTATCTCTGTTTTCATATATAATAGTTAGATGTTAATTCCATAGTGTAACATACATACTTAAGTTTAATATCGTATACTTAATGTAAATTCTATTGGGATAGTAAACAAAAGAACATTGTCTCGTCTTGAGAATACATATGACAAGCTACTTGTAGTTCTCTCTTCCATATTTCTACATGATTTCTTGTAATAGTTAAAAGAAAGTTAATAGTTTATCATTACATGGGAACCCTTCACATTTCAGATAAATTATTTTGTTCCCGTACATCACTTGCATGCGTTTGCGTTTCTTTGGTGTTTCGTATTAAGTACCTAGATTTGCATTTCCTTCTATTTGTATTTGTTATAGGTGCCATAACGATACTTTTTCCAGAAAAGCGAATACCTTTGTTACAGAAGAGGAATCAATTCCTCATTCAGATAATGGATCTCATATTTACCACCAGATTGACACAGGATCTACTCGAAAACACAGCTTAACACATGAAAGTGAGAAATATCATAGATATGAAAAGGTTAAAAAGGAACTTAGTCCAAGTTCAACTTTGGCAAGCCACAATCCAAAACCTCATACATGTCAAGAATGTGGAAAGGGATTTAGACGAAATTCAGAATTAAGAAGACACGCTTTAATACATACAGGTGAAAAACCTCACATATGCCAAGTATGTGGAAAGCAATTTAGACTGCGTTCGAATTTTGAAAAACACTTTTTACTGCATACAGCTGAAAAATCTCACACATGCCAGCAGTGTGGTGAGAGGTTTAGGCGTATTTCAGATATGAGAAAACACTTATTGCATACAGGTGAAAAAGCTCTCATGTGCCAGGACTGTGGAAAAGGATTTATCCGAAATTCACACCTGAAACGACACTTACTTATACACGCAGGTGAAAAACGACATACATGCCAACAGTGCGGAAAAAGCTTTATTCGTAGTTATGAATTGGCAGCACATGTATTAATACACTCAGGTGAGAAACGTTACAACTGCCAAGAGTGTGGGAAAAGATTTAGACGAAATACACACCTGAGAAGGCACATGTTAACACATACAGTTGAAAAACCGTATTTATGTCAAGAATGTGGGAAAAGATTTATTCGGAGTTCACAATTGGAAACTCATTTATTAATGCACAAGGGTGAAAAGCATTATATGTGTCAAAAATGTGGAAAAAGGTTTAGTTTTTGTTCAAATTTGTCAAGGCATGTTAAATCATGTAAAGCACGTAGTTCATCCATGATATGATGAGCTCACCCTCAGCCTCGTGAGCTAATCCGTCATATAATGGTACAGTAGAGGGAATTGAGCTAATAAATAATAATGAAGTTGGTCGAATTAAACAATCTAACTTAACTAGACTTCTTAATATTAGAAACATAAATGATATAATTTTAGCCCAAAGTAACACTGATCTGTTTTCAAACATGAAAGGTGCTGTAAATTGTGACGTTGAGTAAATCTTGCTGTTCCAGATTAACGTACACTCAATAAGAAAGAAATTAATTAAAATTGAAATTTTTCTTGACTCATTTCCGTGCCATATTCCTTGTGTTAGTGTACACTGGCTTAAAAATGAAGAAATACTTGTATACATACCTAAAGATTATATCATGGCAGCAAGCTATTATACGAGTAGAATTATACATGGCGGAGTAGCAATTTATTTTAGAGATGGCTTCAGCATTGACTCTATTGTTATTAACGTAAATGATTTCTGCAATAAGGGGAAATCTGAAATAGTTGCAATTTTATTTCCTAGCGCGAGAACTATTGTGGTATCAATTTATCGAACACCAGATACGGATGTCAATGTCTTTTTTGCACACTAGGAAGACCTTACTAACTACTTAAGTAAGCATGATAAATATAAAATTTTATATCTGGGGATGTAAATATCAATGTTTTACTTGATATTCCTACCAAGAATTATTTTTTCTGATATACATAGATCATATAACATTTATTTTCTAAATGATCTGCGAACAAGAAAGGAAGCTTGTTTAGATAACATTATTACAAATGTATATACTACAGTACTATACAGTGCTCATTGCCTGATTATGATGTTCTATGGGTGTTATATTCCTTTGTCAAACACATGAGCTCCCTCGTGGCAAAGCGGTTAGCGTACGCGTCTTTGGCGTGGGAGACCCGGGTTCGATTCCCGGCGGGAGCACATGTGGTTCGAATTCCACGTTAATCAGAGGTCCACGTCTCATATAGCCTCGCTGCTGAAAGGGACGCTAAACTAAAATCAACTCAACTCCTTTGTGAAACACAATAATACTACGCTGGTGACCAAGAGTTTTAGAGTACTTAGTTTAGATAATATCTATGGTTTAAGACATAAATTAAAAAAAATTGACTGGCAGCAAATATTTTTCAGATGTAAAAATATAGTAGAAGCATGCGGATTTTTATGTATAATTTAACACGATCCCTAAACGAATGTCAAAGAAAATTTAAATGTTATAACTTATCTACAAAGAATTACAGCAAAATGTTAGTAACTGGTACACTCCGCAACTAGCAGAGCTTCGTAAGGTTGTCATTGCTTGGTAGAAGAGGGCTAAATCGGGCTGTCCTTTGGGAAAAGAAAAATACATCAGAGCTAAAAGGCACTACAGAAAGGAAATAAGTGCGTCTAAAATTAAGGCAAACGACAGTTTTATTGTAAACCATGCAAATTTATGTAAAGCAGGCTGGACAATTATAAACAGGGAAATAGGTGTACGGAAAGAAAATGGTTCAATATCAATATCCCCTGACACTTTTAATGAATTCTTTGTAAGTAGTGCTAAGTATGTAAATGGTAATACAAGCAATATCTGTAAGTCCGCAGAAAACGGTGTTATAGACTTTAGAAGTATTCCTAGTTCATGTAGAAATCAAACTAGTAACTTGACATTTAAATGGACAAACGTAACACCTGAAGCAGTTTTGTCAGTGGTTCGTAAGTTTAAGACATTTGGTAGCGGGGATTATTATGGGTTTATTAATAGTACAATTAAAAACATTATAGGCGTAATAGTGGAACCCCTTACCCACTTAATTGGATAAGGAGTGTTTCCAGATTGTCTTAAGATTGCGGTTACTATTCCCATATACAAAAAGGGGACAAAAACTGTCCCAGCAACTATAGACCAATATCTCTCGTACCAATTGTATCAAAAATTATTGAACATTGCACGAAGGATCAACTTACTCTGTACTTTGAAAATAACAATCTCATTAACTGTGCATAATATGAGTTTCGGAAAGGTATGTCCACAATTAAACCTGTAGAAAAAATTGTATCTGAGATAATTGATACGTTTGAAAACAGTTTATTCGCTTGCGCAACATTATTAGATTTAAGTAAGGCTTTTGATATTGTTTCACATGAAATATTGATTCAGAAACTACAGTATTATGGGATCAGAGCAACTGAGCTGTTATTGATCAGGTCTTATCTAGAAAGTAGAAAACAAGTTGTGTGTGTACAAAATAAACAGTCAAACGTACTTGAAATATTAACAGGAGTCCCAGAGGGAACTGTCATTGGACCTTTTCTATTTCTGGTATATATTAACGATTTACCTGACTATTTCTTAGAAACCACTGTTATGTATGACGATGACACTACATTTATAACGAAAGATAATAATATCAACGCAGTACACTTGAAAAATAATAAAGCAATAGATAAATCTACTGTTTGGATCTTCCACAATAAGTTACATTTGAATCATAACAAAACAGAGAAGTTATACTTTCATCTCAGCAGCTCCACAACAGATACAAAATAATGCCCCCTCAGTTAATCTATTAGGGATATAATTAGATACGAAATTAAACTGGAATGTGCATACTATGCAACTTTGCAAAAAAAATTATCAAGCTCAGTATATGTGTTATGTAAATTAAAAATATATGTAAGTAAATGACGATTAATCACTGCATATTATGCTTTCTTTCACTCTCATCTGAAGTATGGCATACTATTATGGGGTAATTCTTCCGGGGCACAAACAGTATTTAAGTGGCAAAAAAGAGCGATAAGAACGGTAACAGGAAATGCAGAGGGAGGATCTTGTAGACATTTTTTCAAAGATTTTGAAATAATGGCCATCCAGTCCTTGTACATATTATCGTGCCTTATGTATATCAAAGAAAACTGTACAAATTATGTTACTCGATGTAGTGTTCACACACAATACAGGGGGCAAAAATGAAATAAATATTCCCCATATGCGACTGTGAAAAACTCAAAATAGTTATAAATAAATAGGGATGAAATTGTATAATCTATTGCCACTTTGAGTGAGAGAAATGTAGATTCAAATTTTAAATATCTTTGTAAGAAGTTGCTCTCAGAAAAGTGTATATATAGTATTTCAGAATTTCAGGAAGAAATTAAAGGATTAGAATCGAAAAGTAGTACTAGGTAAAATATAAAATATTGTATTGATTAATTAAAATTGTAAATATTACATGTACGCGAACTTAAATTTTGTCGTTGTCTTTTACATCATGTTTAACGACAGTAAATTATTCTTATTCTTTTTCTTATGAATATGGGCAAAACTTTAGGTGAACTTCAGTTTGGCTAGATACAATTTAGTATATACAGTTGGAAAATCTCGAACCTGCTAAATGTGTAGAAGGGGACTTATTCTAAATTCATACTTGACAACACAAAATTGAAAGGCAACACAAGCGATAGAAGGATAAAAGCGTATATATTGAAATATCAATTCTAAGAAGACATGAATTTCTAAGAGGCTGAAACTTATACATGCTTAGGATGTGGAAAAAGATTTAGTAAGAACTGACTTTTGGAAATACACATGTCAATGCATAATTCAAAACTTACAGGCGCCAAAACTGTGACAATAGATTAATTGAAATTTCAGTCTGGCAGAAGTTAATAAATACTGCTCAAAATCGCCATACATACTAATTCTGGAAGGAAATTATTTTAAGTTCACATTTGTAAAGACATGTTAATATACTGCGTTAGAAAATTTGCAGCGACAAGAACGTAGAAACGGTTGGTCGAAAATTTATATTTAGCAAAACACGTGCTACTAGATAGATGAAAGAAATTAACAGCGTCGAAATTCTGATGCAAGTAATTTAGCCGAACTTGAAAGACACATGTTAAGACATACACACAGTTGAGAAATATTTCAAGTTTGTAGGAAGAAGAGTTGAAATATTACGCTGGACATATTGTCTACGAGTGATAAATTAACACGCACTAAGTGTGTTGAAAGTGTCTTAAGCATAGTAGACATTCTCAAACAGATATATTAATACATAAGGTGAGACATGTCGCATTGCAAAAGTATGATGAAGAAATAAGTTGATGTTAAATATCAAGTAGTTATATATTAATTCATAAAGGTGAAAAATATGTATTTCGATTGTGTTAATATAAATTTAGTGGAAGTTCACATTTTTAATGAAGGCAATTATAATACCTAAAAAGGATTTATTAAAGAATCGTATTTCCCAGCTCTTATATTAATACGTGCAGAAAAAGCCATCAGAAGTTCCAACAGGGTGGGAAGGAACTTAGTCGAAAATCAAATGCTACATAAGATAACACACACTCGTGCCAAAAGTTAAAGATGATTTAAGGGAAATTTAAGATTGCGGTACATGGAGTTTTTGGAATGAATTTATGAAAATGCTTTTTGTGAGGGCGCGTGGTAATACAAGGCAGTGAAATATGATGTACTGGAGGTTCAACCTTGGAAAGGTACGTATTAATACATACATGTGAAATACATCATATATGCCAAAAGCTTATAGAGCAATTTATTTGAAGTTCATTTTTTTCGAAGATCCATATTCAGACATGGTGATAAGGAACGTGTTAAACGTTAAGAAAATTGAAGCGATTTGATTAAAACAAACCTGTTTAACAACACATGATTTTCATAAAGGTTAGACCCTTTAAATCCCAACAGTGCTAGAAAGGATTTAATTGATGTTACAATATTGCAACATACATGCTTTGAGAGATACAGGTAAGAGACATCATAGGCGCGAAATTGGGAAGCATATTGGTGAGTTTTACACTTTGCAAGACAAGTGCGAAACGTGTTTGTTGTTATAAGCGTAGGAAAGATTTAGATCAAAAAATCTATTTTGTTACGACGTATGTTACACAAATGAAAAACATTCTACGAGACAAGAGTGCGGGAAGAAAGTTTTATATTTAGCATTACACAGGTTAACACAGATGGGAAATATATCTGGCAAGATGCGCAAAAGGATGTAGTGATGGATATTTTTTTACAACATATAGTAATGTATCATGTTGCAAGCCTGATACGCACCATTAAGTAGGAAAGTTTTAGTGAAGTGTCAAATTTGACAGAGGTACTAATAGAGAAACTTTGTCAATTTAACTTCTCCGCAGAGTTAATTGGGCTCTTCGAGTCGTATTTGAGAGACCGAAGGCAGTTCGTTGTATATAAGGGATACAAGTCAACCGAATACTTGCAAATATCTGGTGTTCCACAAGGGTCAAATTTGGGTCCACTACAATTTGTAATATTTATAAATGATCTTCCTAGATTTATAACGTATTCCCACAAACTGTTGTATGCCGATGATCTCAAACTTTTTAGATGTATCAATTCCATAAATGACTGTAATCAACTTCAACAAGACATAAATTCAGTGGTGCAATGGTGTCAAAGTAATTTATTGAATGTAAATATTAGTAAATGTAAAATCATGAGTATTACAAAACGTAAAAAAACAGTGCAATTTAAATATTCAATTAATAAAACTCAACTACCCGTTGTAAGTACTGTCAATGATTTAGGAGTTATGTATGATACGAAATTTACATTTGAACCTCATATTGATAACATAATAAATGAAACGAACAGAAATCTTGGGTTTATTCTAAGAATTAGTAGGGAGTTTCGTAAACCTGCCACACTTCATAAATTATATCAAACCTACGTTCGATCCAAACTCGAATACGCGACGCTTGTATGGAACCCAGATACAAAATTTAACTCACTAAAAATAGAAAAAATCCAATCCAAATTTCTTAGATATCTTGTATATAAGGAAACAAACATTTTTCCAAGAACTGAAAACACTAATTCATTGAATAGGAATTTTGAAACTCTAACCCTCAAACAAAGAAGAACGTTATCTGACATGATATTTTTGTACAAGGTACTTAATAATAAGCTAGAATGCAACGAATTGCTTTCGAGCTTTCAAATAAACGTTCCAGGTAGAAAAACACGTCCAGAAAACTATAACTTATTTTATTGTACAAAAGCAAGGACTAATATCCTAAATAAGTCGCCAACATGGAGGATTAGTGCAACCTAGAACAGACTCTTAAAAATGACAAATAATATAGATATTTACGCTGATTGCCTCACAAGGTTTAAAAGGGAAATTTTAAATATATTATTTCATGAAAGATGAACACTGTAATTGGGTATAATACCTGTTGTGTTCTGTTTCAATAAATAAACACATAGAATTGAGAAACTTCATACGTGACAAGACTATGTGAAGTGATTCAGGCTAAAGTTAAATTTGAGAGCTCATGTGCGAAGATACTTAAATGATATACATAACTTGTGCCAAAAGTATAGTAAGGTTATTACTGAAAGCTGTTCTGTAGAAACACACACAGCGCATACAGCTAAAGAGGTTTTAGAGGTATGAAGAATTCTGACAGGGGCTTATTAGGAAATCAAATTGTCAATATCTATATAGCAGATACGGGCGATGATCTTGGGTAGCAGTATATATATATCTAACCAAAATTAAGAGCCCACTTGTTTAAAAATACAGAGAAGCTCCCTTTTGGCATACTGCTAGGAAGGACTTTAGTTGAAAATCATACTTTGAAACATGTTTAAAACAGAATATAAAAGGAGGTACTTTACAAAAAAAAAAAAAAAAAAAAAAAGGAAGAAAAGAAAGAAAATCGTAAAGCATTTGTACTCAAATACACATATGTATACAATGGCTATATATGACATATACTCAATTTCACTTGTATAATTTTTTTTTTTCTAAAATCAGAAACTGGTTAAAATGTTAGGAATGGATAGTCTCCTTATTAGTATTGCTTAATACCTTCAAATTTGTTTTGGATTTCTTGATGTAATTCGGCCTTTTATAAGCACATACTCATATTTGTAAGGTTTGCAGCGATATATAGAGACAGATGAGACTATCTCAAATTTGAATATCATCTTTTGTGATCCAAATTGTTCAAAAGTATCCACATTCAGAGATTGATGACTCATAATAAAAATTTGAAATGGAATACTTGTCTACCTTCGCTTCTAAAGCCTAGGTCTACGAAGGTAAGTAATACGAATGTAATGCGGTTAACTTGCAAATATGGCAATGTCACTTGTATGACTTGCTGCACAATCATTCATTAATGAATAATTTTCCAGTATGCGCGTTCCTATTTATACATAATCTTTCCATAGGGGGCCCAGTAGCTTAATCGTAGAGCGTTCACCTTTGATGCTTCGGGTCCCGGGTTCGATCCCGAGGTTCGAGCCAAGTTAACTGTAGTGTACAGACTTCGTGTTCGTGGATTTTCACGGGGTTCTCCCGTTTCCTTCCACTTTTTTCATTCCACCATTTCAGTCATCTCTCATCATCACCGTCTCCTTTCGCGTAACCGGCATAACCGTGAGACGTAGAACTCAAAGATTTCATTTTCATATAATCTTTTAATAAACCAAACATCATATTTATCTGTTAGCTTGGGTTGTCAATTAAAATTGGGTTTACCTTGACGAGCAAGGCATGCTCCACCTACCAGGAGATCCTAGAAAGAATCCTCTTGCTACAACTTTGTACTCACTGTCAGGAATATATTGTTCTCAATATGTATGTATAAGGTAAACGCGCCTGAATTAGACAGGTACCCGAATTGGATATATCTGTGCTTAAATGTTGTGAAATCAGCGTAAGATGTCATCCCTGCAATCGTGCATAGAAGTGATAACATTCTGGGAGTGTCTTCTCGTGTCAAAAGCACGGTTACAGAAGATGAGTCATATGTATGGAGAAAAGAAGTACATTGTTGTGTGTGTGACACACTTTTCGAGAAAAAATACATAATCTTATGGAAAAAATAAGACTGCAAGTTATTTTCCTAAGATTTTTATTAAAGTTAGGTTTGATTCTAGCAAATAGTAGTACTTTAATGTTGTAAAGGAGTTTCAATCAGTGCGTTTTTTGTTATTCTCTGATAACAAAGGTAGTGATCTAACATGAATGGGTGGTTGCCGAAAACACGAGCCTTTATTCGTAACGTGAACCGGATTTCGACAAGGTTTTCGAATTCATGCTCAGTGGTGCAAATATAATTTTAACAATATCTAAACGTACAAGTATGTTCGAAATCTTTCATAAAGCTATTTGTTGCATAATTCTCCGATACTTGTAATCTCAGTTCGACATGGGATGTCGAAATCAGGTTCCAGCATGTCGAATTGAAGATCATCGAGGTAACTACTCAGTTCAGAAAATTTAAGTTGTGTTCTTTTGTCCGTCTCATTATTTCTGCATAATAATAAAACAATATTTGAAGCTGAGAAGAGATTACTATTACTAATGATGCAGACTTAATGTTTTACATGGATATAATTGAAGGTGTTGAATTCAGGTACCGCAACTGTCGAAACCAGGTGAAGTGTGTCAAATTTGGGTTCCATTGGCGAGTTCCAGTTCCATAAGAGTTTCTAACATTAACATTTGAGCCTTGAAGTAACTTTTAGTATTAGTAGGGAATGTACACTTCAAGGAAAAAAATGGGCCAACACCGACCAATATTATGGCCACAATAGGCGATTGATTTTTAAAAAAGTCATTAACCTGTCGAAATCCGGTGCGTTTACCTTATTTTTCATTTCAATTAAACATGTAATTAAAATTTTTACACCATAATCATTATTACATGCTTTAAGATAGATATCTTAAAAAATGTCATGGTTGTTACAAATACTACAGTGCAATATGTCACTTAAATAAAAATTTCCGTCATATCGGTGAATCACATTTACTCCTCAGGCGAGGAGCTAACTTGGTACCAGAGTTCAAAGCAATTATTTTTGTATATTGTTTATTTCATATTACCATATTTTGGTAATTAGGAAAGATATAGTAAATTAAGAAGTGACAGTAAGAAAATGTCTTACAATTACATGAGTGTTTGTCTAAAAATATTTGATAACTATTTTATTACTTTTGCTTCATATAGTAGGACTGTAAGTAGGGAGCGTCACGAGTGTTGCAACGTTCGATATAGCCAGCTTCAAACAGATGTTACCGAAACTAGGCTGCGCAAATTCTGCGGAACTAAACATGTTCCACCTATTGACACAAGGCATGTAGCATGTTATGTAAAACTTTAGAACTATGCAGAAGGGCACAGAACTCTTTCTCCAGGAGGCACTGGTTCTCATCGTTTCTTTCACTCTTTAAGGTCTACTTTGATGTATACTGTAAGTTCATTTTTTTATTTTCTGCTTTTGAAGATTTCATTCTAGATGCAAATTGGTAATATTAGTAGTATCCATGTGTATGTCTTATTGTTGTTGACTCTTTGTAACAAACTTATCTCTCTAAATGGCTATGTTTTAAGCAAATAATATTTTTAATAAAGTTGCATAACTAAAGAACGAAACCAAATTGTTTGTTACGTATATATGCTCACATAAAAATTAATAATGGCTTTTACAAATAAATAAAAGGCAAATTCATATATAATATATATATTTCAATAAGTAATTTGCATTATCAAAATGCAGATTTAGGTGAGACGGTGTGCTATTTACGAATACTATATTTAAAAATTAAACTTCAGTATTTGCCCCTAAAGATAATAGTACTTCAGTTAAACTTAATTTTGAGTAATATTGGACAGCTGGTTCCTTTCTATACAGTATAGGACTTTAGTTTTTCATGCTGCACTGACAGCAACTATGAAACAGGTAATTATTCTTATCGTTAGGTTCTTCAGTGGAGTGCGTTTTAGGATGGAACGTAAGATACTGCAACCTGTTAAAATTTCAGTAGTGTCCACACGAAACAGAGATCACGTGTATGAAAGGACTGGGTCGTAATCACTGGACGAGTAAGGAAGAATCCGCCTTTGAATTGCTTGGATTTAAAATTACCTGAGATTGATTGAGAGTGCGCAACTTCCTATTCCCTTCAATTATGTACTTTGGAAAACATCTCGCTATAACCAGTGGCAGACACTGAAGGGGTGTTAGTGACGCGCACCCTATCAATAGAAAATTTACCACTTTCTATGTTATTTTCTCTGTTAATAAAATCTTTTTACACAAGTTATTGTATACCTTTGAAAGCTCTGAAAAATAAAATTACTGGCACTCCCAGAGTATTCTGTATGATACAGGCCTAAGTTTGAAGTACCTCTGTTTGGCCCTCCGAAAGAAGGAGATGTACTATGGTGAAGAAAAATGCATTAGCATTTGTATTTTGCATGTCCGTAGTACATTCACTAATAAGTAGAATATGTTGACAGAGTGATGATGATAAGATTTAAAGGGATAAGAGGATCTATTACTGAACAATCATACACATCGACAACTTCACATACACAGAAGAAGCAGCGCAAAATTATAAGGCAATTGAAGAAATTATAGACAAGGAGAAGACGCGTGCGTAGGAAATTGTAATGGAAAATTTCAACGCAGTTGCGGCAGAAAACAGGAAGGTAGTATCGTAGGAAAGTATGGTTAATGCGAAATAAATGCAACTGGAAACGGACTGGCAATTTTCTGTGGACAGAATTCACAAATAATTCTGAAAACTTTGTTCAATCAGCTCAAGAGAAGAAGTTATACATGAAAACACTCAATAAACGACCGTAGAAATCAGATCGACTATGTTGTGTTTAAAAACACGTAGTACAGTAGCTTGAAGAACGCAGACACTCTTCACGGGGAAAATATTTTCTTTAATTATAATCTTGTCCTTTCTGAGGAAGATATTCAACTAAAAATATAGGCATCAAAAAGTATTCAAGGAAGTGTTGAATGCTGAAAAGTTGAAAGACGAGGAAGTAAGAAATATTTTCGCTGATATGTTTGAAGATAAAATATTCAAACGAAGAAAAGATTGGCGCAGGCAGTTAGGGACAATGGGAACATATTGGTCTTTTCATACAGCAGGCAGCAGAAGAAGTAGCAGGTTACTGCGAACACGAAACGGTTAATAAACCATGAATTTGAGAACAGATGTTGCAGGAAATGAGGGAAATGAAAACGTGAAAACAGGTTGATCTAGAAGAGGACAGAAAGATTTACAGAAAGTTAATGGGTTACGAAGGGAAAGAGACAAATCAAAGGAAGATTTTAACAAAAAGAATGCGAGGACACGGAAGAATTACAAAAGTTGGGAAAAACGAGGTGATGTAGACAGAGGTAAAATCTGTGTAGTTTCAAAGGAAATAATAATGTATTACGATGGCAATAGAAAATAAGAATGGAATGGTAGTCAGTTACAGCAGTGACGTCATGGAAAAGTGGAAAGAATACGTTGAAGAATTATATGAGCGTAGGGATAGACCGTGTCGCTTAAATGTTGGAGTAGAAAATGAAGTAGGGAAGGATGATAAAGGATTTTGTATTCTTCGAGATTAGTTTGGGAAAGGTATATCCCATTTTATGAATGTAAAATTAACGGTGTTATATAATATACCAATCTAATTCTTTAAGATATGGGGGACAAATACAAGAATGAACAGTTTCGACTTTGCAAAGAAGTATATGAAACAGGCGATGACGAAATAATTTCTGAAGACGAAAATGATACCGATGGTTCAAAAATCGATCCCAAAGAAATTTGAGGATTATAGAACTATTATCTCATACCTCACGCAGCAAAAGTTCTGCTCCGAATACAAAAAAGAAATTTGTATGGAGGAACAGATGGAAAAGTTGAGGAGGAGCAGTTGTGTCAAGAATTACTTTTTTAGAGTTCTATAAAATAATGGGATTGTAAAGATCGAAGGCTCATACGAAACTTATGTATGAATCAACAAGTAAGTGGTAGTATAGAGGAGAAACTGACAGAGAAGAGTACAGTTGGAAGGGGAGTTCGACAAGGATGCTTTCTCTCGCCAATATTATTTAATATCTATCTGCAAGAGATAGTGAAAAGTAGCCTACATGATGAAGACCGCAATTGAATAGGAGGCAGAATGATTGCCCGTATAAGATTTGCAGATGATACGTGCTTGTTTCAGAGTCTGAAATGAAAAAAATTCAATGTGATGTTAGAAAATTTGAGGATAGGCTTTGGAGAATAAAAGATAATGAGAAATGTTAGAAAAACAAAAGCCACGATAATTTAAACAAAGAGGTATGCGTAAAATATAAAAGTGGGAGAGAAAAAGTAGAACAGGTGATTAGTTAACGAAACTTGGGTAGTATTCTTAATAATGTGAAGAATGTCAGGTGAAGTAAAAGCAAGCATAGGAATGGAGGCAAATACTTAAGGGAGAACAAAGGTCTTTTTTGTAAGATCTCGAATTAAGAATTAAGAAAAAATCACAAAAAATATTCGTGCGGAATGTTTTACTGCATTGGCGAAAACAAGTGCAAAGTAAGACGATTGGAAGCCTTCGAAATGTTGGAAGTCACAAGCCTTCGAATAATTTGGGGAAGAACGAAACAAAAATGTTGGATTACATGGAAACCAAATCCAGGATGTATAAATAATGGAGGAGAATAGAACACTTTTAGATATGATTGAGAAGATGAATTTAAACAGGTTGGAACATAGCCTAAGAAGAGAATTTATCATGAGGAACATGCTAGGCGGTATGGTGACAGAAAAGAGAGGAAGGGACGAAAGAGACCACAATTAGTGGACGGTATAAAAGCAGGAAGATCATACGTGAAGAGGGAAAGGTTAGTGGAGGCCTGTAAAGTATGGAGGGTTCTCAGCTGCCGCAAGTGATCTTCCAAGAAGGGCAAAATACCTGATGATGATGATGATGGTGATCTCACCAAAATAAAATAAGTTTGTTATTACTTCTTGAGAAAACGTCACAGTTTCGTCGTCATAAATCGTAAAATAGTTAAAATTCAAGGCGCGCTATTTCGAATCGGAGAAAGAGTTGTGTTCATTATGAGCATAAAATAAGTCATAAATACGCAATCCAAAAATACATATTCAACCTCCAGCGTTAGCGGTATAGGGTGTAATTCCTACACATGCTCTCAACACTGTTTTCTTTTTGCTGATCTCTAAGTTCAAGATGGGTTCAAACCAGGTACATTGTGTTTCGACAGAATGAGAGATCTGAATGTTAAATGAAAAACGGAATGAGAAATCTGAACTGTTAGTGACTTCCAGCAACACGATTGATGTTCAGAATAACTATTGCTGTGCCATTATTAGTTTAATGCTTACGTGTCATAAAAGATGAATATTTCGCAACAAAAGACATCGCAGCGTTCGTTATTCCACACACTGTGAATCGTAGTGAACATTCCAAGTGTGAATCTATGCCAATGCCAACTTTTACGCACTATAGCGTTCCAGAAAAAAAAAAACAATATTTTCGAACTACCCTAACGACATGATTCGGTGACTGAGGAATCCGTAAGATGACAAAATTTGATCCACGACTACCATCTAAGTTGATAGCATCCAAACAAGGGCGCCGATCCTGAGGGGGCCCGACCGCGCCAAATCTCATGTGGGCCCCTATTGTATTTGTTAATATACAATATTTGGCATAATTTGATTGCAATTTGTCGTAAAATGTTCATATATATGTCTTCTACATCCAGTGATTTATTTGTGGATTTTGTAGAAGGGGGGAATATTTATGCAAGATTGTGTTCCGTATAACAGAACAACTTTAAAATGGGGTTGGGCAACGTTATTTTTAAACCTACCTACTTTGAACTTATGGTACTAGTTTGATAGGGGACCCCCAAATTCATCATTTTCTAAACTTTTTTAAAATCAATTTTATGATAAATACAGATAGGTATTTTCTACGTTAGATAAGATTTGGTTAGGTAGATTAGATTGCATGCGTTAGTTGCATTTTTTTGTCCTACTGCTGAGAGAAGTGTAGAGCATCCAGTAAAAGCCCTATAGTTGTATTGCAATCTGCACATCTTGTCATAACAAGTATCACACTGCTACGTAAAACGGTTTTGCTACGACAAGTAATTCTTTAGTATTTTCTAATTTGGCCCTTAAAGACCAAATTCCCCGCCCGAACAATAAACACAACAAAAGGTAAGAGTTTACTTTGAGCAGAACAGTGATAGATGCACATTTACTTGAGCCTAATTTTATTAAATAGAAGGGGAAAGACGCTACTAAATGTCCTCATTATCTATCTATCTATATATATAAAAGAGAACGTACAAATCCTTTGTCCGCTCATCACGCTAATACGGCTGAACCAATTTCTTTTATTTTTGGGGGGTTATTAGGATTTGGACCCTAGATGGTTTTTATCATATCACTTTAATTTTCAATTACCAGTGTCTTGAGATAATTGACCATTCAGGTGTCCATTACGTACAAATCCTTTGTTAGTTCATCATAGGTATAAAAATAAACGTATTTATATGCAACCCGCATGACCGTGTCACTCGGCGGGTTAACATACATGACAGGCGTTATAATGGTTTTTATCATATCACTTGAAAGCGAAAAAGTAAAAATTATCTAAGTAACAAAGTTTATTGCGTTCGGGGGTGACCGCAGCGAAGCGGGGCGGGTTAACATAAATGACAGGCGATATAATGTTAACATTTACTGCAATCTTCTATGGTTTTTATCATATCACTTGAAAGCGAAAAAGTAAAAATTATCTAAGTAACAAAGTTTATTGCGTTCCAGGGTGACCGCAGCGAAGCGGGGTGAACGCTGCTAGTCGTAAATAAGTTTTAGTACCGTTTTGCTCCTTGTACTTAATAAAATTAGATTCAGGGGTGTGTGCACCTATCACTGTTCTGCTGAAAGTAAACTTTTGGCCAACAAAACATACTGGCATTAAAATGAATCCAGAATTGAACAAAGACAGGGTTAAGCTGAAGCATGATTTACGGCATGTTATCTAACACTGTGTTTAGAAATTAACAATATTTTCACACCGCACCTCACTTTAGAATAGTGTAGCAATACGAGGTTGTTTTACATCGAATACCGTCTTTTTCACAGTTGGTTTGTTGGTAGTAGCATGATGTCATGATGTCCATTTTTTTTTATCCAGCTGATGACATACTTTTCCGCATTGAACGAGGTAATATCTGGTCCATTGACGTTTATGAAAAGAATAAATAAAGAAAGAATTAAATAAATAAAGAAAGAATAAGGGTTTTTATAGATAAATGGTTTCTAGTATCAGTATGCTGGAAGTTTAAGCTTGAAAAGCCTCTCTCACACTCTGCAGAAGAAACTGGAAGAACATTGATTTCCATATCAAGATTTTATAGATTTGGGCCAATATTAGGTTTCATCTTATGCTCTAAAAATTCCTGCAGAATTTTGGCTGAATCATCAGAGGAAAATTTTAACTCAATGTTTATTGTCGCGAGCTATGCTGGTGTTGTTTATATAATTGTTTCCCGAAGAAAAATCTTGCAGCTGATACCACTGATTATTATACTTCATCTGAGTAGAACAGTAATAATAATAATAATAATAATAATAATAATAATAATAATAATAATAATAATAATAATAATAATAATAATAATAATAAATATTTTTAGTTATCAGTGAGCAGTCACTGCAGTTGTGAATTGGTAGTTTCTTCGTTGACAAGCACCTTAAAGAGAACATAAGGAGATGGATATTAGATTATATTTTAATAAAGGAAAAGCTCCTGACGATTAAAGGACAAGTATTTCCGGCATACAAAGTAAGAGGCTTTCGTATTAATTGTGAATGAAATTTGTGTTAAAAAGACAACTGTGATATTTAGAACTGCTATGTTATTGCCAGAAATCGTCTGTCGTTTACCGTGCATCTTATTATATAGTAAGAAATAAATGGAATAAACCTCTACTCTAATGTTACGTTGACTTTGTAGCTACAGAAATGAACGAAAAATGACCCAGTATCTTGCGAATTCCGATGAACCCTTCGCGCTAATGATGGACGAATCCTTCACGGTGTCTCATAAATCTGTTCTCATTGTGTATATCCGTACTGTAGTTAATATGGTGTGTAGCAATATATTTTTATTTTTATTTGAGTTATAGGTAACAACAGGCAGAGAGGTTTGTGAATTGGTAGTTTCTTCAATATGTGAAAGTATGAATCTCTCCAAAATGATATTACGGGAAAGACATAGCAATTTGTACTGATGACGCAAATAACATGCAAGGTGCAATAAATGGTGCTGTTTCTCTACTCCAGCAAGAATTAGACACCAATTTATTCGTGTTTCACTGCATGAGTCATAAGCTGGAACTGGCTGTTCATAACGTTGTAAATACGATTTCAGATATGGTTCATTTTCAAAGCCTTGTAGAGGGATTGCACAGTGTTTACTCGATGTCCCCGAAGAACAGGAGAGAAATCGAATTAATATCAGGAGAACTAAGTATTCGCTTCTATAATACAGTGAAACCTGTCTTTAGCGGAATCGAGCGGGACTTGCAAAAATTTCCGTTAAAGTCAGGTTTCCGCTTAGTGGAGGTAGACCTTTCCTGTTTTTTTAAATACATGCTTATAAAGGGGCATACTGAGAAAATATATTGCTGTACGTACATTGTTCGATTACAGTGCTTCTTTCTTCTACGAATAAATACACAAAAAAATTAAAATGAATACCTATACTATGCACACGTTTTCTTTATTTTTCTAATAGCCAAGCAGGGTTTTCTGTGTACATTGCTGCTTGGCTGCTTGACTTTCCGCATACACTTTAGCCTCAGAAATTATACTAAGTGAATCAGAATTATTTTTCCGTAATGCGAATTTTTGCAGTTCCTTTAAATTTCTGAAAGCATCTTGATATGTATTTATTCTACACTTTTCTTCGAACTCAGTATCGTATTCTTCTTCTTCCTGTATCTCGTTTTCTTCTTTCCGACATTCCGTATGATTCTTGATTAAGTTGCGGGGATTAAGGACAATTTGTGGGGGTGAATATGAGTAGTGTTCGGGGAAGGTCTACACTGTCCACAAATATTTAACAAAAGAACGAACATTTTATCGCAGACAGTATAATGTATATGTCTCACAAAATGTCTAAACATCTTCTAAACGTTGTAGTCCGGGACTCAGAATTTTCCGTTAAATGTTTATTTTTCTTTCCGTTGTCCGCGTAACACAGTTTCCGCTTAATGAAGGGACTTTTTAAAAGTTTTTTCTCCAAAATTCATGGGACCGTGAAATATTTCCGTTTAAGATAGTTTTCCGTTTAATAAAGGGTCCGTTGAAGACAGGTTTTACTGTATTACTAAAGCTTTTGATGTACGGTGGTTAGGCTCTTCATACCGTTCAGTAGAAGCATTGCGGAAGTCCTACCCTGCGCTAGTGGAACACTTTCGAGAAGCTTCTACAAATTTGCAGAGAAGCTTTCAGCAGCGGGCAATATTTTCAGATCTGTACGTAAAACTCACTAAGTGGAATTTTGTCCATGAAACGTCCATGGTCGGAGATGCGCAAGAATATCTACATATCCTTAGCCTGTTTCTACAAGAAAGGTCTGCATCCCTTGTACAGATAATAAGCAAAATTGAAAAACTGTAAATGTTCTGAAAGCGTTGAAAGAAAAAGGCGGCATGTCCATGGAACACTTACGTTAGTTTGAAGAAACTGGTCAGTTTTGTGGAGTCTCACTGGCAAAACCCTTAGACAATTCTCTTGAGAAGTAGCAGAAAATAAGATTGCAATTGTCTAGCAGATAACATACGCTCGAAACATTCAGTGGGGCCAAGGATTTGCTACAATCCAATTGGCGAAAAGAATTGTCTGCAAGAAAGTTAAACGGCGACAAAGAAGTAATGCAAATTTCAAGGAGTTGAATTATTGTACTTTAAAACAAAACTTCTTAGATTGTATGGCCTAAGAAAGGTGGAAAATATCTTCCCAGGCTGGGAAGATTGAATTAAACCTAGAGACAGGGAAACCAAAACTTAGAAGGGGGGAAATTCCCAGGCTTCCCTGGCTACAAATAAATCCCTGTCTACATCTGAATGATCCCTACCCCAAATTTACAGAGAAATCGGATTTTACTGCCTCCAAATAGGATCGGAGTCCAGATGTTCGTACACTTTCACTGCAGAAGATCTCAGTCGAACATAATATTCAACTTCCTGTTAACTAATGTAGTTAGTTTCATTTTGTTGAATATAGTGTTGTCTATAATAGGGTACAACGATTATGATGCGGTAAGACGGGGTTTTTTGCACAAGATTTATGGAATTTTAAAGAAAATCACATGTAACAAAAAAACAATGATTTAGAACACAGTATTTTAAACATATAATAGCTAGATGTATACGAAAAACAATGCAAGTTCATTAGTAAACATTCACTATGACCATAATTATTGAAATATAAATTTTGTGCAAAGTAACTTCATAGCTGTATCTAAAAACTCAACATGTTCAACCCAAAAAGGTATTTTCAACATACAAACATAACGTTTCTGTGCAATTTTTTTCCTTCATCATTTAAATATTTTCCTTTCTGCACAAAACTGTATGCAGTCTATAAATATTGATATTAGAATGAGGGTACCGATATCGATACTTAGTATGAATTACCAAAATTTGTAAATAAAGTTAAGTATGTTCCGGCACCGGCACAGGAACCACATTCTAATAGTTTAACATATAACCGAAAAAAACGACAACTTAGGAACATAAAAAAATCTCTGTGAACTGATTTGCCTCGGTTATTAATTATGTCCAAGGATATCATTCCAACCGTAATCACTGCAGGATTTACGCGGTTTGGGACTTTCAAGCTAAAGCCCTCCAAAATACATGATTTCTTTTCTAAAAGATCTAATGTTAGTCACTCCTTGCGTATAAGCTTCAAGCCTTCCCAAAAGCCTAGTGATTTCTAAAGAAAACGAAACCTTTGTGAGAGCAACCATCTGAAAATACTTGTCTGGACCCGCCACTGTTCCTAATGCATTTTCCAACAAAAAATTCATTCCTGCACCTATCTAAATAGAAAATTTACTTAAATTTAGAATGCAGGAGGTTGCAGTAGTAATAATTTCCTCTCTAAGCGGTATTTTGGACAGGTGCAAAGTAACCCCGAGTAGAGGCTGAAACTGATTTACTTTTTTATGATTTTAAAACGTTTCACATTTAAGTTTCAACTATTGCATAAAAGTCCCATTATACACAGTAGTGTTTTACGAAACTAACTTAACTCTTACGTAAATTCTTGCAAGTGATATCTTTCAAATTTTGCGGCCTTTACGGTGACTGTTTTCCATACCTCTACATCAACAAACCCTCCGGGTAATTAGAGCTGTTGTTAACCCCCAACATTATAGCCAAAAACACAGTTCGATGTTCTATCTTACGGTGGCAGTTCATGGTTTTACCGAGAGAAGACTGTGAAACTCTTTTTATATTTTCTGCAAAGTAACCCTGTCTTACGGTACACTTCTGGTCGAAGTAATGGGACTGCCTTCCAAAAACTAAATCCAAAAAATGAATCTAGAAACTTAAGTTTCCGTCATCTCGTCACAAGGGAAATATACTTTGCCTAAATTCTTTTACGTAGCAATGTACGTAGTCTCTGATAGAAATAGAACATTTGGACATTTCTTTCAAGGAAATATCCGGGTGGCATATAGAAAACAATCTTAAAAGATGACGAGGAAAATAAGACAGAAGTAAAATTTCTCATATTACATGTTACGACACTATATCGTCAACAGAACAGTAACAGTAACAGATGTGTCCCTCCATCACAAGCCTGTTGCACTGGCACAGAATTTCCAAAGTTCCAACAGTTCCGAAAACCTATTGGAAATAGAAAGACTAGAATAAATAACACATACATTCTAAAGAAAATGCTTTAATATTAAAAATCTTACTTCTACTATTGATATATCAGATTTTCACGATTGAAAAAAATGCAAGAAGATGAAAGTAGGGAATGATACATTATTTTTTTGACTACTAAAATATACAAAAATTCTACTATTGCCAACGCCTTCATCCATCAATAAAAGTTTTTGTCGTCGTGCGTTTCGCTCCACGATCCTTCCATCTTCCATTTATTCAATCTTTGCGGTAGTGGTGGCCGGTTCATGCTCGTACGTTAGATAGTGTTTGACGGCACCAAAGATAGGGATAACAGATGCAACTTCGCTACAGTAATTTCCGTTAGCAATCTCCTTTCTGGAGAGAAGAACATAAATTAATTTTAAACATCAACAGAAGAAAATCATACTTTTCCTCGAGAAAGTAAAGACAAACGGGATATTGCTTAACTACGACCGGTTAATTCAGGGATACAAATAAGCAACAAAAGTTCACTAGCTCAAGATGAAAGCGACTAACCAACATCCCTAAATATAAATCATTTATTTACATTTGGTATGATATTAAGTATTCGCCGATGAACCACTCACCACAGTATTTGCATCCCTGGGTTAATTTTGTTACACTATAAATAAAAAAGGGACTATGTATTTGTGTGCTAGCTAAAATGCCATTTAAAAAGATTCCACATCTAAAGTTCTAAAATAACTTTTGGAGAAGTTGCAAGATAAATATTAGAAACGTGCAGAGAAGCTTCAGTGTCAAAATTTCTTATTTCTTATTACAACTATTATATTTACTTACCTATATGTCTTACTGATTGTTGATGTTCGTTCTTCCCCCGCTGTCTTCTTCATATTTGAGGTACAAATACAAGGCTACAGAAGAAATTTTTTAAACAGTGATGTAAATAACACAGTATTCTGAATACTTACTTTGATTATACGCTGTTCTATTCTCTCAAAAGTAAATACCACTAGCCTTACAGATGTTTTAAAAAATGATACAAAATTTCCCTGGTGTAAGGCAAAATGGAAATGGCAAACGGGATTTCCTGTTTCGCCTTACAATCAAATTAGCATACACTATCTTAGCATCATTGCCTGAAGTAATGAAAACAGGAACAAGGCGAAACGGGAAAAGGCCAAATGGGAAAACACCCAAAGTTTCATTTTAAAATCATATGAAAGAATTGTTCACTTGCATTTTTCTGTGTTTAATTATTAAAAATATATTTAATACTACGGACTGTATTTCATTATTCATAACAATAACAAAGTTTCATGTTATGAACGACCAGTAAGTACGCCAGAAATTTTTACTTAGGGGGTGTTCAAAATAAAAGGGGGGTGTGCTCTCAGAATAGTGATATAATTTTTAAACAAATTCAAACAAGAAAACAGTATATTTTGTTACGCAACTATTGCATTATTATTATTATTATTAATAATAATAATATCAACTCTTTGCAGTGGTAGGTTCAATAAAGTAAGTTCACACATTTGAGCATTTAGTATTATTATTAAACTAAGTAATACAAAACGGACATCGGTGGAACCGATTATTTGTCCGTAAATGAGAGGTGACCCTAAAAGGAAGGATTCTCTCTCATAACAGCACATCATACATATTTATGGCATGGCAGAATAAGAAAGTTTGTCCTCTTATGAAGATGTCCACTATTGAAAGAAGCCCGTTAAAAGTGGTTCCACTCTATTAGGAATAAACCTCCACTATTTTACCTAGTAATTACATGTGAATTGATTACATACGAATTATTGTAGTCTAATTATTTCGCAAAATTCTGCTATTATTTCAATTAATTCACCCCAGCAAGTTTTAGTGGGTGATTTTTTTTTCAAAAAAAATATTAATTGGGAAAAAATTCCCTCGTCCCACGCTGAAATCACATTCGTCTAGTAATTAATACTGTACATAGTTCCAATTTCGTTTCATTTAATATTTTAATCCTGTTGTTAACGTTAATTGTAATATTATTTGATCTCTTAATCCCCGTTCCTGCCCCTTCCTGGCTACATTATTGGCTCTGAATATCTTTCATAAGAAAATTATTCATTGATTTAGTTGTTTTCCAGAAATCCAGTTTTTCAATTTACAAATATTTTGTATCTTTCTGTTTTGTCTTCTTTAACATACCCTAATTTTAATAATCCCAGGGCACATAGTGGTCTGGTCTGTTGTAAATAGTTGAAAAGTGACCAAAAATGACCAAAAACACACAAAAAAGTGACCAAAATCTAATCATGACTCTTTTTCCCTTTGTCAATTTCTCCATCACCTCTCTCTTTGTTTGTTCGTTTGTTTCTTCTTTATTTCTTTTTGAGCTTCCTCCTTTTTTAGGTTTTCAAAGCATGCTTTGTAGTTACGGTAAGCAGACTTAGCAGGTGTAAAGAGCTTCTGAGTAAGTGGAACCAGTTCTGGTCTATTTCCGAATTTCTTCATCCCAGATATTATATTTAACTTTACATTAAGAGTGCTCAAAAATGTGAAATATTCAAATTCATCACCTACTCCTAAGAACATACAAGAAGCATAACACAAGACGAACATGATGAACCACGCAAACACACACACACAACGTTGAACGGAGCGTTAACTATTACAAGAGAAAACTAAAAGATTATTATGATAGAAGAAAGAATAGACACAGAATAGTTCTCAACCCCACCTTGAGAGCTTAAGCATCCATCAACCGTCTACTGTGCTTTAGAAAGAATAAAAGCTGAAGTGAGAATAAAGCTGACTCTTTTACATGTGGCAGTAAGTTCTGAAGTTTTCAGAAGAGTAATGAGTAACAAATTTCTGCCTTTTTCCATTTGTTTTAATATTTTTCTTAGAAAACTGCCAATGCAAAACATAAATCACACGAAAAAGTCACTTTACCTTGCAAAAAAGTAACTTTTAATGACAAATTTGAAAAAAAGTAACTTTTAGTGACCAACTTGAAAAAAAATGTAAATTTTAGTTTAAAAAAGTGACTCGCTATGAGCCCTGTTCCGCTCAATGAATTTACGTGAATAAAAATATACTTTACAAAAATTAAGCTAGCGCCAAATGTGTTCCTGCATAACAAGAGACTCAGTCTAAAAAAATATATAATTCTTACTTCGATCTATCTCTTCATTTCTAAAAACGTCTTGACTACACCCTTGTAACGTCCGTTCGTTGATACACCACTTGCAGAGCAGGCTCGAAACCAGCCACAGAGCTTTGGGGTCCATGAATATGTTAGTAGGGGTCAACTCATTAAAACTTCTCTTATAAATATCTAAATTGTGCTTTTGTATTGAGCTCTGGACTGGACATGAAACATTTAGGAAGGGCCAGGCCCTCCTTAGCCCCCTTCTGGTTGCGAGCCTGTTCCAGTGTAGCACTTACCAACTGAGTCTGGTGTAGCCTTATTACTATATTGTCACTTTTTTCCTTATTGAGGAGGAGGTAGGTGAATGACCGCTCAAGACGTTGCCAATTTCAGTAATCTGCATCTGTCTATCAATCTCTTTTCTCGGAAACGACCGCGAAGCCCAGGAGGGTAGGTATCAGCGGTCTGTTTTGTCAGTTGTTTCGATGGAAACACCGCCCGAAACAATGTGGTCATGTGGTTCTCGAAGCCGTACATGAGAACGAAGTCGCTTCGTATTTTGAAGTGAAATAAATAAATATTGCCTTCTTTCCTAAACCCTAAACCTTTTTTAACTTGATGTAATAAACAACCTATATGATACTGATTGATACAATTGGATTTGGGGGAGTATTCCTTTTCCACCCAGGGGTGTGTGTAAAGAAATTTGGAGGGGTGTTAGGGGGGTGTAGATTACTCCCTGTAAACGACGATTTCTCTAGAAACCACTCTTTTCAATACCTGGGAATTCGTGTCGTTAAGGCTGGAATAAAGTTAGAATTACACAAGGTAAGGATAATCATGATTTGAAGCATAGTCTGTCTGCACGCTTAAGTTCAGCGCAAACAAATAATAAACAAATAATCAACCAATGGAGTATTTTCTGTGTGGTTTCGTTGTTGTCATCGAAATGCATAAAACTATTCTCGTTTTAATGTGACTAGGATTTTACTTTCTTAAACGGATCATAATGAATCGGGAAGGGATCTGTCAGCCTCAGATTCCCAGATTGCGTTAGTTACCAGCAATGTTTCTAAGTTTCAAAATATATAAATAACCCATTAAAAAGTTTCCAGCACTCAAGATCGTTTAAAAGTTCTAGGGATGGCATGAAATGAAAAAAAGGTACCTTAGTTTAATGTTCCATGTGTATGGCCCTTAGACCATAAGACATGGAAGGTTAGTGCAAGTAAATGAATGTAAAATTAACTTTCTGTGTTGCCCTTCGGAAATCAAACTCAGGACCACTGCACCAGTCAAATATGCTACTCACTAGAACAGCAAAGAGGCCTGCATAGCCTAAATATTCCCAATGAGTATTATTACAAAAATAGCTACATACAAAATCAGTTTAATGAAAATATTAAATTGCTCTCATCATTTATTTTTAAATGTAACTTAGTTGAAGCTACTAGGTTTTGCTTAAAATGGGGCACTTACACATTTCGTTTGAGTATTAAAATACAGGACATTGCTAAAGTGAACGCCTGGTAACCTTCAGATTTTACATTCGACTGACGCTGAAAAATGTGACATTATTAATCTTGCAGCTAATGGTGAGTAATTGATCCACACTGTTAAATGTTTTGGTTATTGTCCTACACCTGACAAGAAGTGGGTGAATGCCTTGATTTTTTTTGTCTTTTTTTTAACCAAGAAGTTTACTGACTGTTAAGCCTAAAAGAATGTATATACTCCGCACTACTTGAAAATTGATTCATTAGTGTAAAATTCTAAAAAAACAAAAACAATTAGTATGATTAATTTCAATAATGAAACTTCAATGTTGGGAACTTAGTTCTTAAAACTAATTATTACTCATCTGTTTCAACACCAACATTTGGGGATGATTGGAATACTCTAATGAAAATACGTGCTACGTTTCGTGGAACTCAAATCACGTTTCCGTAATTCCTATCAGAAAACGATTTTGTATATGTGAAAAACTACACCATGGAGAGTATTTTATTTCATATTGCTCTCTCATATTTGATAATACTAGCAATATTAAACAATAAAGTTAGCTTCAAAGAGTAAAGTCATATACCAAGTTTTATTAAAATCAAATAAGTTTTACGAGAGTTATGATGAAACAGACTTTAGGACTGGCAGGATACAAATACTAGATCAGTCAGATGGTAGACATTTGATACTTTCCTTTCAATTACGTCTATATTTAGTTTCGGGTGTAAGTATATTTCTATATTTTAATAATGAAAATAAATCTAGAAGCTTTACCTTTGATCCAGAATCATACTTGTAGCCTTATTATTACCTTAGAACATAAGATAAAACCTAACAAATGAAATGATATCTAAAACTATAATACTACATTAAATAGTTGTTCCTTTTACGAAACGGAAAAAAAAAGATGTGCATTCTATGAAGACTAGAACAAGGATCTGGTAATTGGCAATTAAGAACGTTATCCACTGGGATATATACTCACTACTTGCAATCCTGTTATAAACTTTAAAGGCGCAAGTGATTTTTTTGTTTGTGTGTTCGAGAACTTAAACATTACAGTTTCTCTGTTTTCCTGTTTGTTAATGTTATTTGTTACGATTTTTTGAAAAGTTCATTTGGAGAGGTAATATATGTTGTTATTTTACCAGGATCCACGGCTTCAAAAGTTTTAACAAAGTCATTTACGCTAATAAGTGAACTGATTTTGTACTATTTTTCATTGCTTAGAAGGTCAGAAGTTACTATCCCTTTAAAAACCATGCATTTTATTTTGTGACAAATAATACATAGACGTAATAGTACCAAAAAAAAAAAAAAATAATAATTGTACAGACTCTGAATATGTGTTTGTAAGTAAATAGAAATACATTTTACATAAAATTGATTAATATCCGTTTATATCACGGACTGTGCCAATTTACTGGAAAAAGAAGCTCATTTCTTTAACATTTACCAGATATCACACTTCCACACAATTAAAGAAAAAATACTTAAACTGCTGTTATGTCTGATCGAGTGTTCATGAAATGCGCTATGAATTTGAAGGAAAAGTTAGGGTACGTCAAAATTCAATATACGACCCACACAGCAATGAAATATTTTCAAAACGTTTCTAAAACGTACCATCATTTTCCTTCAGAAAATGTATCCTACTTCCCTTAAGGAAATATATTCTATATGTTGTTGAAAACATTTTCCAAATAATACTGAAAATATTTTCGCAATATACTCAAAAACGTTGTAGAAATATTTTATACGCCGTTAGAAAAGTTTTCCAAAAAATGTTTTCTGTACCATTTCCACACATTACTGAAAATGTATTTGAAACGTTTTATACAATGTTAACGGAATGGTTTTTAAAATGTTTCGCATGGAATATTTTAAAATCATTTGCCAATAACACTGAAAATCATTTGTCTAAAATAAAGAAATTTTTTCTAAATATTTTTACAATGTATTGGGTACTTAGTTGAAATGTTTTCTGAAGATTTCTAATCCATTTTTAACAAAAATTAATGTTCTGTAAAATAATAATTTTAAAATATTTTCCACTCATACCAAAAAATATTTTCTATACATGACAAAAAATATTTAATGAATATTTTCCGTACATCACAGAAAATATTTACTGAACATTTTCTGTGCATGACAGAAAATATTTAGAGAATATTTTCTGTACATGACAAAATATTTAGAGAACATTTTCTGTACATGACAAAATATTTAGAGAATATTTTCTGTACAAGACAGAAAATATTCAGAGAATATAAGGTAGACATATCAAAAACATTTTCAAATTATTTTCCTTGGTGTTTTGTAACAGTAGAAAATGTTGAGAAAATATTAAACTAGTTTCAGATATGAATTTGTGCTAAGAAAGAAAATATTTACGATTCATTTTTCAAATAGCAATTGATATGTTTTTGATTTGTTATTGTATTTAGTTTCAGAACGTACTTAAAATACTTTCTAACGAATTCTGGTTTTCACATAGAATATTTTAAATTCTTTCTGAATATTTTTTCGTCATTACCATGATAACACCTACAGTTTGCAATACATTTCTTTCTTCAATACTGAACAGTTTTTCAACTCTTGTAAGTTAAAATATCTGGATTTCATTTGTACAAATTGATGGAGTGGTAGAAGTTTGTGTATGTTGGAACCGGTTTAGAACATACGGAAACTTCTATCATCACGTAAATTTGTTGAAATAAATTCTCGTATTCTAACTTATAGGTTGAAGAAAGAAATGTATTTCGAACTGTCGGTGTTATGGTAGTAATGACGGAAAAATATTCAGAAAGAATTTAAAATATTTCTCTGCGAAAACCAGAAAATGTTAGAAAATACTTTAAGTACGTTCTGAAACTACATACAATAACAAATCAAAAACATATCAATTGCTATTTGAAAAATAAATCGTAAATATTTTCTTTGTTAGCACAAATTCGTCTGAAACTACTTTAATATTTTCTTAACATTTGCTACTGCTACAAAACACCAAGAAAAGTAATTTGAAAATGTTTTTGATTTGTCTACCTTATATTCTCTGAATATTTTCTATGTACAGAAAATATTTTCTAAATATTTTGTCATGTACCCGGGATCCCTTAATATTACAAGGCGACACCACAGGGGGCACTGTGCAATACAAGTGAAGAAAACTAAATTATCTCGGACACACATTCTATATCTATGCCAATATTCATTGAAAAATGATATGGAGGAACAATAACAATCGGAACAAATCACATGCATTTTGTGAAAAGTATTCTTAATGGAACTAAAAAAAATGCTATAGTACAGTTTCTTACAGAAGTATTAAAAATATACGAAACTTACAAACACGTGTATATAATGAGTTTTTCTTATAAAGAATCACTATAAAACGTGATCATATCACCATGAAACCATTTTATTGCACCATGACTCTTAACACAAGGACGACGTGGACCACTCAGATGTTCACAGTCGAGGTGTCTTAATTGTGCTCTTCGTTGTATGTTTTACACAACACTAAAACAGCTATTGTCGTGCGTAGAATAAATGACAGGGCACAAGGAAGACATCCCAGTTATCAACATGTGAGTGGTTCATGTCGTCCTTGTGTTGAAAGTCATGATGAAATAACTCGAGTATAAAGAAATCAGGTCTACTAAGCTAAAGTACATAATTACAAAAGGAAAGAAAATGCAAGACTGGACTAAGATTTGAACCTGTAACTTTAACTTACCGTGTCGATGCATTAACCACTAGGCTACTCACTGTTTCCGAATAGTCATTCATTCTACCACTCCTGAAGAGTGCTCAAGCAACCAGACCGCATTGACTATACCGCAACTTGTGAAGTACTTGGGCAACCAGTGTCTATACTACAGAACCCCACTGGTGGTAAGATTTATACATGATAAATGGGGAAAATAACTTATTTTATATCATGTAAATATTTAATGCGATATACAATCGATTATTTCTTTGAGTTATCGTATATAATAAAGAAATTATCCTTAAAATGATCAAAATTCCACCATCCTACATTACTTATAATTACATAAACCGAAAGCCAAATAAAGGAATAAACCTTTAAAAGACAATACATAAAATAAAATCCTGTAGATTTATTGAGAATAATTACAGTAATAATGTATTAAATTTTACATTAAGTATACATTTGTAGTACACAATATATTCAATGTGAATACATAAACAAAAAGTCTATATTAATTTAAGCCTACTAATTGCATACCGTACATTATAAGTTTGAAATGTATATACACCTCATCAGTGTATCAATTTTAACAAGTTTTAATTAAATAAAAAAAATGCACACTTACTTTGTAAGAAAAGTTCGAACAGAGTTGCACCTTACAAACTCTTCCCCACACCCTAGTATTGTAGTTCAGAAGATGACTGTACCAATCACCGAAAACCAAACAGCAGAATCATGCGTTTACTTACGTCCCCCCCCCCCCTCAACACACACAAAATAAGTTAAACTATTTCTTGAAAAGTTCTCTGTCACCTTCATCTAAGAATATATTTAGCGGTACGAAATAGGTATATTATACATTACTTTAGAATCTGAAGTGTGATTTAACTGCCATAAATTAAAACTAAGCATAATATACCCGCAAATTAGCTTAAATGAGTACCATACACATCACACGAAGCGAGCTACGCCAATAAAAAAATCACAGTCAATAAGAATTAATTAGATCTTCAGTCTATATTTTTAAATTGGTGTTATGTTGACGCTATGAACTTTGGGCTTCCTATACTAAATGTCTCTATGCCAAACACTCTATATATAAAACGTTTTTCGTCGAATCTGCAAATTGAGCAAGCCGCGCGCTAATGATGGGAGGCTGATGATAGTTTATCACATAGGAAGACACTGAAATGCTAGGTGAGTCACAACACTTTCTTCCTTTTTCTGGGATTCATCCTTACTTACGGTCAAATTTGGTACCGTCTATGTAGTACCTGTGTGCGGCGTACCTTGAAATCATCTCGATTGATAGCCTCCAAACACAGTGGACTCCTAAAATAAACCAATTGTTGTAAAATTACTATTTGTAGCATGTGTGACAAAATTTAAAAACGAAAGATATCTCAGAATCAAGGTTAAGTCAAACGAAGCGTTTTATGCGGGTTTTTTATCTTATCTCAGGCTATCCAAAATACTAAAACATTGTTTCCTATACTTTTGGAAGTTATATAGTAAATATCTTAATAACTATCACTCAAATTTGGTACGCTGAATAAAGTTATAGTGTAAATATAGAATTGAAACTATGATCCAAACTTAAAATAATGATATTACAGAACACAATAAACTTAACTTAGGATGAAAATGGAAACTGTAGATGCATGAGTATTACTGAGCGAAGGAAGGAAAGTAACTCAGCTGGGTTACGAGTTTGACAGAGTTCATACACAGAAATCGTTCGGTGGTTTATATTTCCTGCTTCGACTTAAAAGATAAAGAAGATAAGCTCGCTTTAAAAAGAGTTAAAAAGAAAAAAAATTTTAAAAGATTTAATTTATTCTGAATTTTTGTTCAGTATTTGTAAATAAATAATGTAGAAAACCGACACAGAGCTTGCCCGCTGGACTCTGGTGCCCAAATCCCAACTCCGCTATATGCATGCCTGCCATAAAGTAATAGAGATATAAACTTTTTTAAAAAAGTGCAGATTAAGCCTAGCTTAATATTTACATTTTTTTTTAACGATACCTACAGTATGGCGCTAAATTCGTCGTACAAAAGCAGAGGAGTGTTTCCTGAGAGTAAAACAAACAAAAGTTCCAATAAACTTAGGGCAAGAAGCCCATCGTTCACGTGTTATAGGCTGCCGAAAACATGAAAAAATCAATTCTAAAGGTCCATAGCTCCAAAACTATGGGACCTACCAAAGTCGGGTCAAGACTTCACTTAGGAACTAATATGTGCTTTATCCAAAAATACATGTTTTAGAATCCTAAGGTACTCAAGCAACAATTTTTATGGAGGTAGTTGGAGAGTACTTTATATCATAGGCCCATAGTCAAACTCCCTCTATAAACATTGTTGTGGAAGCACCTTAGGATTCTGAAACACGCATTTTTGGATAGGGAAGTCTTGACCGGACCAAGGTAGGTCCCATAGTTTTGGAGCTATGAACCTTTAAAGTTCATTTTTTCATGATTTCAGCAGCCTATAATACATAAACGATGGAGTTTCCGCCCTATGTTTATTGGATTTTTTTTTTTTTTAACTCTCAGGAATCACCCCTCTGCTTTTGTACACCGAATTTAGCGCCATACTGTATAAATTAATAAGGTAGAAGTATATGTGATCCTTCTCACTATGCTCACTTATAGATATATCTTAAAGGCTAATGATAAATAACACCAGCCCTCTGCTCCTATACCACCCTGTGATACCGGAGCAGGACGTTTGGGCGCGAGACGTTTGGACGCAAAGCCGTATATCTAAATAGGTTAATCTACTTAAATGGGTTATAATGTACTTCAAAAATAGAAACCGGATGATTACGTACTAAAAGCCTTAAAAATAGGCATTAATATCACTAAAACTCAAAAAATAACTGCACAACGTAAAATTAAGAAGTTCGGAAAGGTTAAATTTGATCCACATTTTCTTTAAAATGCCATGGCAAACAGTCACTGAAAGTCTCAGTTGCAACAAATGCTTAATTTAGTTCTATTTTTGTGTGTGTGTGTGTGTGTGTATAGTGCAGAAAAAAATGGGTCTAATTATTTTGTTTTTAGAATGATATATCCTAATTTCAGGAAAATCGGAGACAATGACCTGCAGAAATTTTTTTCAGCATGAATCTATATTGGGCTAAAATAAAATTTGCTGTAGGCATCCCCAAAGTAAACTTCTGTGAAGTTATCTTTACAATACCTCTAACGTAAAGGATATTCATAACTTCATAGCAATTCATTACACTGCATTACTGCTTATTACTACGTATTTGCAACACAGATAATTGGAAAGGAAACAACAGTGAAATCTAATATACCTATTGAATAATTTGCTTTGTCTTATGTTACAATTACCATGACATTAACATTCCATGACGGAATTATGGGCCAAATCCAGCATTATTCTGCAATATATTATAAAGAACAGAAGTTTGTTTATTTTGGGGTGTCATTGGCTGCCTACAGTAAATTCCATTTGACCCATTCTTCCTATTTAAATGTATAGTTAGTGCCTATTTCTATGAAAATTTATTAATATTATAGTGTCTCAACTTTCTATCAATACAATAGTCTCAACTATATGGTTTAATGGGCATATCGAATAATAATAATAAAACATTCAATAAATACTCACTTCCTGAACTACCCAATACATAGCATAAAGAACAGCTATGTTCATTCCAAAACCAGCTCGTAATCATTTTTTCTGATCTCTTGGAACAGGTCAGTGCTTAATAAACATTTCTTACGTTTTGTACCATGTGTTTTAATAATCTATTATAGAAAAAGAAAATGCAAAAAATTAAAATATGTACAGTATTTTACAAATTTTAAGTCACATCTTTATAGTAACTAAAAATTAATGAGAAATGTACATTGTTTTTAACTTAAATTAGATATCTGAGTTCCAATTGAGGCAAAAATAAATAAATAAATAAATAATAAAATTGTACCATCGCCATCTCAGATATGGTTCAAACTTTTTTTTAATAGAACTAGACATGTTTTTAAGGGGCTTTTTTTTGTCGAAAAAAAAATTCCCACCAAGTAATGGGCCATCAAGGACGGGGAGTACAATTCATGAATTGTAGAAAACGTGGAAAATGGTCAAATTCGGAGCCTCACAATTCAGCAATGGAGACATATAGAGTTATAATTCTTGTTGTGGTATGCACATAGGGATATGAATAAACTATATTTTATTATAGTTTGGTTTGCGCATGCGTATCTTTAAGTACATAAATTAACAAATGAACGTAAGTTTATGTGAAAAGTCGAAGTTTATGCTTTTTTTCGAGACTTCCGGTTCGAATTTTAAATTCTGTTTTCACGGTTGGTAAGACCTAGTTACCCGCTCCTTCCCCCCCAAAAAAAAGTATCGCTTCTGTGTGCAACCGTTTTATCGCAAAAAATTCGAGAAATCGTCAAATTTTCAAAATCGTCATTTTCTCGAAAACATCATAATTTCAAATTCTTAAATTTTGTCAGATGGTTCAACTGTACATGAATAATAAACACACCAAATAGCATTCTCGACCAATGCTTCATGAATGAACTACAGCCTTTTTAAGTTAGCGAACTTTCGTTAACTTTGAAGTCACAGTTTGCAACAATGAAAGTGAAAAAAAATGCTACCGCAAAGCACCGTGTAAAATTTCAAGATAAAAATTCTATTTTACTGCATGTGGACTTCGCTTAAATTGGACTGTTATTCTGCAAAGGGAAGTTCAGAGTGATCACTGGAGAAACGAGCAAATCTCTTTTACGGGAGTGATATATTATTATGAAACAACTGACAGTTTTGCCATAATAAGCGATGACAAAACACACGATTCGGCTCGTACTCATAGCCATGAATAAGATTCTAAAAATACTCGAAGAAAAGCGAAAATATGCGTTATAGAAAAAGGTTCGAGTACGTGAAAATAAGTGTCTACAATTTAATAAACCGTTTCAGTGATTTCTGATGGTGCTGCATTCCACTTTAAAAATTGCTTTCAGATGTCCAAGATGCAGACAGGTCCGATAAAGCAGTGGCTTTTTAGTGAAACCGGCCGTGGTAAGGGTCTCTGCGACGTATTGGGGAGAGGGGGGATAAGAATGTGGCAACACGGGAAAACGAAAAACAGATTCACAGTATTAAACCAGCAGAAAAATTCGTGAGTATAGTGCAAGTACCAACTCCGGGTATTACTCTCGTCTTGTTGCCAAAAACCGAATTCGACAATTAAAAAAAAAAAAGGGGGGAAAGTGTGCGACCGGTAACTGGTATTTACCGAAGTCATCTTTGGCTTTTATGGCAGTAACGGGTCACTATGGACTAACTTCATGCTTTCCCCAAAATCGAGCTTCTGCAATTCAAAGTGTAGATTTAAGAAATTTGCAAAAATTAACTTTTGTTACATACATATATAATAACCAGTGATGGATAGCAGAAATATTATCAATAAATCAAATATTACATGAAATTGCAGTGTTCTTTGTGTTTTCAGGAGGCGCGGTGGCTCAGTGGTAGAGCGTTCACCTCCGGTGCTTGGGGTCCTTGGTTCGATCCCAGCTCGCGCCGTGTGGACTTTGTGGTGGACAAACACCGTGCTGGTGGGTTTTTCGGGGTTCTCCCGTTTCCTCCCACTTTCTTCATTCCGCCATTTCACTGATTTCTCATAATCACTGTCTCCTTTAGCCTAACCGGCATAAACGTGGGACGTAAAACTCCCAAGATTTCATTTCATTATTTTTTCTTTGTTTCCACATGCACCTTCAACAGGGTACAGGTTTCCAGAAGAGAATAAGAGAAGAGAATATAAGTGTTTTGTGACTATCGACAACGTGCTACGAGTTGTGAGTGCACCTACACCTATTGGAGCATCTGCCATGGTTACATGCTATTAGCGAAGAAGACACTAAGTAAGCAAGTAATTACTTCAGAGTGGAAAAAATCAGTGAAACTTTGTTTCGTAATCGTAATTTACACCTCAGGTTACATCGGTTTAAGAAAACGGAGAAGGGGAGGCTCATCCTATTACTTGAGAGAGCCTTTTTGATCAAAATAATAAAAAGGAGCCAGGAAAAACTTTTATTCTTTATTTAATGAATGTGAACCACAAACATCATCAAATTGTTGCACATTCATTGTTTTCAGTGTTACCAACGGTGATATTGAAGTTAATGAAACTTCGCTAACTTCAAGAGGCTGTAGTTCATTCATGAAGCATTGGTCGACAATGCTATTTGGGGTGTTTATTATTCATGTAAAGTTGAACAATTTGACAACATTTCAGGATTTTAAATTATGGTGATTTCGAGAAAGGTGATTTTTGAAAATTTGACGGTTTCTCGAATTTTTTGCGACAAGACGGTTGCACACACAAGCAATACAATTTTTTTTTCGAGAAGTGCGTAACTAGGTCTTACCAACCGTAAAATAGAATTTTAAAATTCGAACCGGAAGTGCTCGACGCAAACTTCGACTTTCGAGATAAACTTACGTTCATTTGTTAATTTATGTACCAAAAAATACGCATGCGCAAACCAAACTATAATAAAATATATTTTATATATATCCCTATGTACACTCATGTCCAAAATGATTGTCGCATATCTATAACTGTCTTGTAAGAATATAATTTGATAATGATTTTGCAGGGTACTATTAATACTGATACTACATGTATAATCGGGAAATGTATATTCGTAGTAAATTTCAGAAGAAAAGAATTACAAACCCGAAAATTAGAATGAGTAAAACAAAATGTTGCTAAATGGACAAGAAAGTTTTATTTTCGTTTTATTGTTCTTATTTACTGCTCTTTTGACATGAAATTTGCCACATACATCGTCTTTCCCGATTATACACATACTAACATTATAAGAAATACCGGACGAATTCGTTATCAAATTATATTCCTACAACATATTTATAGACATGCGACAATAATTTTTGTCATGAGTGTACATACCACAACAAGAATTATAACTATCTGTCTCCATAGCTGAAAGAAGAACAGGTTACAAATACAAAACATACCTAAAATATAAAAACTTACTCTTTTCTTTATCATAGCACTATTGTATTCTAGATTCCTCGCCCAACTAAATGAGGATTTCACTTACGAAGTATCAATAACACTAAAACTGTATTCTGTAACCATAGCCGCCCGCTGCAGGGAGCACTTGCTTTAGCAATGGATTTTCCTAATTAGTATTAAAATATGCTAATTTTTTTTTATTCACACACAACAGTTAGTGAAGTTAGCAGTGAGTTGTAATAATTGTTTTTTTACATTAAATATTATGTGGTTCTAGGTATTTGTATCCGCGTCTTTGCTTGTATGTCGGTCATTTTGCCCACTTCCCCCTGTAAAAAAATCCTGTGGGAGTTACTATGTCTACATTTCCCTTTAAAATTCGCTTATATACTACATATACATCTATATAGCAACTAATTTTTAATAAAGATGAATATATTTATCGAGAGCCGTAATTAGTATACACTACTTTAATTGGTTAGTGCATCGCATACACGACAATGACAACTAGCATATCTGAGGATGTTTCATACTGTGACCAGAAAAATTTACTTCGAAATATCCCATATTGCAGCTAATTTAATATTATATAAGCATTTCGATACTCGAAAAGAAAGATCAATTGAGACGTGTTAATTTATCCTGAATAACTGAGTCCTGCAACCAAGGAAGAGGGGTTAAAATAACTAATTGTCTATAACAGCCCAAGTACCGGGAATAATTAAGTGCAATGAGCAATTACAAAGACGAGACGGCTATTTTTACCGCAAAACTGTACAGCTGTTATTCCTTTTGCTTAATGTAACCAAGTAAGTTGGTTAACACCTTTTGACAATTTTCTTGGTAACTAAAAGTCAGAAGGTATAGCGTCATTGGCTTCCCGCACTTGGACCTGCTCGTCACTGGGGGTGTGGTAAGAGGATAGCAAATCACCAGCCACCATTCACTGCGCTGAGCGAGCCACGAGTAACCAAGCTGGCAACTCCCCATAAACGTCACTACAACTTTTCACGGGAAAGCAACGACGTTATACCTTCCGTACTATAGTAATCCAGGAAAAGGCAAAGTGTAGTATCACTGAGTACTACTCGGTTACTATTCGGCTACACGACTTCTAGCGTAGTTTTAACCGAAATTCGACTATCAGCAGCTAAGTTATCATTTAATTCTTACTCTGCACACGAAAAGAAAAAAAAATTTCATATGAACCCGTGGTCAAACGTCTATAGTTACAGGCTGCCGAAAACGTGCGAAAAGGAAATTTAGAGGTCCAGAGTTCCACTACTGTGAGACCGATCCCAGTCGAGTCAACACATTACTTAAGAGCTAGTACGTGCCCTATCCAAATATCCATATTTCAGAATCTTGCGGCACTTACACATTAATTTTTATAGAGCCAGTTGAGGATTACTCAGAAAAGTTGAAGTGCTCATAAACTGTCCATTGATACGCAAGCACCGCAGAATTCTGAAACATGGGTATCTGAATAGGGCACATACTAGTTCTTAAGTGATGTCTTCCTTGACTGCGCTCGGTCCCACACTGAAGCTATAGATTTTTAAAGTTTATTTTCTTATGTCTTCGACAGTCTATAGCTTCGAAAGTATGGACTTTTTACCACAGGCCCATATGAACTATTCCTTTGCTCTGATGTGACAAATCACCTCTGTAGGTTTGATGCTTTAAATTTTTTTACACCCTATATATATACCAGGGTTGGCTGGTTTAAACCAGCTGGTTTTTTCAAAAAAAACCAACTGGTTTAAACCAAAAAACGAAAAATGTTCGTAAAAGCGTAAGTGTTTGTAAAATCTTGATGAACACACATTTGTGGGTTATCACGTTTCACTCCCATATATTATTCGTGTTATATTCAGACCTGAATTCCCCATTCATTACTCAAAAAGATTATACTACAAAAGCAATTTTGTTTTTTTTTTAAAGTTTATAAATGTTTGTGATTTTTTTGTAGTTGTTATTATTGTTATGTAATTGCAATCAAAGAAAAATTCTAAATATTGTTTCGTTTCAATGTTTACTATTGATAAAATACTTCGAAATGCCGTACTTTGTGTGTGTGTGTGTGGGTGGGGGGGGGTCATACAGACCCCACGAGAGGCATTTAGTGAAATGAGAACTATTTTTGGTATCTATTTATGTATAAATGAGTCTGAGCCAAAGTGGACTCAAATAATTCGTATCTTTACTCACTTTTCTTACTGATATGCAAATTAAGTCGTTGTATTTCTTTAATTTGGACCAATAAAAGTCATTGTTAACTAACTTGAACTAAGGTAGTTCTGTACTCCGTAGTACTTAGAAATTGTCCATATGTAATTCTCTATAATAGTTTTACTTGTGCAACTGTTTATCTTTTTGCTCTTCCGAAATTACTCTTGACAATTATATCAAGAAGAATGTAAAGATCAGTTCAACGTATTTTTATCAGGATTCCTTCGTGAGTGAGTCGGCAGACGTATCGCATTTGTGGCCAATTAGTCCTGGTTCCGAGTTCAAATGGAGGACAATTTCTCTCGGATGTAACTCGAGAAGCGGTTTTTATTCCGCTTTAAGCTTATGTGACTCCTTCCAGCATAACCCGGTTGTTGCATAATAACATCAGGATGAAAAAAAAACTTATTTCTGTCCATATATGATATGAATATATAGAGCAAATTATTTAAACCAAACAAACCTGGTTTAAACCAAAAAACCGTTTTTTTTTTCAATAAAAACCATGGTTTTTGCCAACCCTGATATATACTAATACAAAGAAACGTGGAGAAAGTTATATTGTTTACTGACATAACCAAGACATACGGTTAGTGACATAACCAAGAAGGCAGCAATCTTCTAGAACACAGGAACGTCTTCCCATTTAGCTGTAATAAAAACAGAAAACAACGTGCCCTGCGGGGCACTAACCCGTCTCCACTCGCTAACGCTCACTCGGCATTATTATGTTAATTAAATGTAAAACTTTGGTAAAGAAAGAAACCAATTATTACACTTTTAGCCAAAGCTCACGCTCACGCCTCAAGCTGCGGCTCACGCTCATCACGTTGTTCATCATAAACTCGCACAGCCTAGGATCGAACTAGGGATGCTGATGAAAGAAATGGTGAAAAGAAAATGTGGAGGGAAAAAGAAAACTCACGCTCATCACGTTGTCCATCATAAACTCACATACTCTAGGATCGAACTAGGTGCATTGAGAGATCTACTATTTAATACCGTGCCTACAGTCCCTCCACCCCCCAATTTCACACTCAGTTGAATAAACTGTGTCTGTGTAACGTAATTAACTGACAAATTACACTTGTTCTAATAAAAAAAGAAGAAATGAATATCGTAATCTAAAAATACATAGTACTGCCCGCTGATCTAGTTACTAGTGTGTGTGCATTTCGGGCACGTAGTCTCACGTTCGATTCCCTGCGGGAGAGTACAAAAATGTAATTTCTTAATTATTTACGTTCATTCTTCATCCATCTCGTTTAGCATAAAGAGTATAACTATGGAACGTTATCTCAACATACATAGTTCACTCACCTTTTCTTTATCATGATCCCTTTCTATTTTTAGAGCTTGTCTTTCTTGCTTCAGCTTACATTCCATTTCTTCTTTCGACGTCTTAAGATCCCTCATGTTGCATTCCAGCACTTTGTTCATCGCATGACAACTAGCTAGTTCCATTTCCGCTGTTTCTAACCTTTCAGCTAAAACTGAAAATATAATAATAAAAATAAATATTATCATTTCCCTAAATTTGCTTTCTATATAAATATGTAAGAATTCTCAAGGAAATATTGTGACCTGCTTACCCAACGCACCAGAAGTAAGCATTCTACAAATGAACCACCGTGATCCCCACGTCTTCTTTAGACTATATGGCATAAGCGTTAAGATATAAAACAAACGTTTCATTTGAAGTTTTACAACCCCAAGCAATAAAATTATTTCCGCCAGTTGAAGAAAGACACACGCAGCGTTTTCATCTTAACTTTTACGATAATTAACAGAACAAACGAAAAACAAATAAACAAATGCCGATCGAGTCGAATTGTAGAAGATTCGCTACGCTCGTTTCTATAATTAACAACTAAAACCACGATGCGTAACTAGATCAAACACAACAATAACTTGTCATCACTTATGGAAATTCCCTTTCTTGTATATATATATATATATATATATATATATATATATATATATATATATATAAATATATATATAAATAAATAAAAAGAACAGCCCGTTCTGCATTGTTACTACGCCTATATCTGTATTTTGACTTGTTAATTTTATTCAGCATAGTAACAGAACTCAAAGTGAAAGACAATATACGCCAGATAACAAGTAAAAGTATAAAGTACTGTCCTAGCTCCACATACTCAAATTCATTACATTTCAAATCTTTGATCAGTAAATTCAGTCTCAGCAACTAAAGTATTTCTTACGGGAAGAGTTATATTACTGGGCGAAAGACACTTTAGAAAGGCTTACTTGTTACGGGTGTAAATATGCGTTCAAAGGAATGCCATTGAAACGGTTGTGATATAAACACCAACCAACATGGGTATGTGGTTGCCCCTAAAAACTACAAATGCTACATAACCGAGTCAGGACAGGAGCGCAACAAGGAATGGGGCAGCGTGAAGTTGCGTCCGTAAGGAATAAGTGCGTCAGCGAGGGTGCGTATGCGCGTAAGCTAATGATTACGTAAAGACTAAAATCATCATATATTGTTATTAATTACCAGGGTTGGCCAAAACCATGGTTTTTATTGAAAAAAACTTTTTGGGGGGGGGAGGTTTAAACTTTTTTTTTGTTCGTTTGTTTAAACCAGTTTTTTGGTTTAAATAATTTACTCTATGTATTCATATTAAATATGGACAGAAATTAGTTTGTTTCCCCTTGGTGTTATTATGCAACAACAAGGTTATGCTGGAAGGGGTCACAAGCTTAAAGCGGAATCCAAACCGCTTCTCGACTTACATCCAAGAGAAATTGTCTATTTGGACACGAAACCGGGACTAATTGGTCACAAATGCGATTGCCGACTCACTCACGAAGGACTTCTGATAAAAATACGTGGTACTGATCTTTACATGGTCCTACTTGTTAATATAATTGTCAAGAGTAATTTCAGAAGGACAAAAAGACAAACAGTTACACAAGTAAAAACATTATACCTAGAATTATATATAAATCGGGAAACTCCCGCCTTAGCCATTAGGAAAATTCTGTTATTACTTTACATGTATCTGTATGTAAAATTTTAAGGTCAACGGATCATAATCACTACGCTAAAATTGAGGTATTAAATTAAAAATTTGGTATGTATATATCATTCAATAAAATTAAAACCAAGTCAAATCCAAGCTGATGTTGGAAGCTACGTAGGCACTTGATAAATTGGGCAATTTCTATCAATATATTTAAGCAACCTTGGCTTCTTTATAAAACAACAGGCATTCATTCAAGTAGAAATATATCATTTGGTTTCATTTCGTATGTTTAGGCTTAACATCCTTATGAAATACCAAGTTTATCACGGAGAGGACTCCTGCTTAGAGGGACACCTCGAATCGCTACTTGGTTTACACTTGAAAGATGGGTTGTGGTTCGACCGAGAATTAAACACGGGACCCCTTGATTAAAGGGTGGAAAGTAGATAAAAGTAATGCGGATGATTTGATATGTGGAAACGTCACCATGAAGTTCACACGATTTAAAGCATTTTTCGTTTTTTTTTTTCTTGGTTTAAACCAGTTGTTTTTTTAAAAAAAACCAGCTGGTTTAAACCAGCCAACCCTGTTAATTATACACTGCTCTCCTGAAATAAAAGTAGTACTCCTTTTGTAAATTTTGCAAATCTCTACGGACCTAAAATAGTACATTCCCACGTAAATGTAAACTAAAACAAATACATTACAATACAAATTAAAATCAAATTGTATAACCTCTACTGTTACAAAAAATACATCCGCTCGTTCTGCCATAAATTACTACAGCACTCATCCCGGAAAGTTAAAATTTGACTCTGTTCAAGAATGTATATAAGTAATCAAAATATAAGGAATGTGAATATGGATGAAATAATCAGATGAAAATCGTAATCTGACGTGTAAGTTTTAAAACGTAATTCAAAGCGGGTGGAAAAAATCATGATTTTTTTTAAAAAAAATCATTTTTGATGATTTTTTTGATTTAAATCAAATCTTTCTCCTCGAATAATACAACTCGCGAACTGAAGAAAAAGCATTACAAATTAGTATTAAATGCCAATTATGCAATTTAAGTGAAAGTATTGGGGTTGAATTTTGAAATAATCCCCAATCGTTAACCTATATCAATCCCAAACAATGTTTCTTAGCTTTAAATTATGGCTTTTTTTTTTTTTTTTTGGTAAATTATAGACTTTTAGTCAAGCATCATCCCTATTTATCCTAGGATGATGGTTCATACCTCATTCTCTTCAGAATAGAACAGCCTTTAAAACGGTAACACTCACATTTTCCCTATCATGTCCCTGAAGCGGAAAATTTTGAGAGATGTCGGGATTTTTTCTGATTTTTTTTTTTCAAATTTTGATCCCCTCTGGACTCCCTTGTGTTAACGCACAGATCTCAAAATCAACTGTTAAACACTAAGGGTGTACTAAATGTGTATAAAATTTCAAGCTTCTATCTTGAATAATAAGGGCGGGAAAAATATTTAACAATGAGCTAAGAACATCCTCACCATACCCCAGATGACACGGGTGTAATATAAAAAATTCCTCAGACATCTTATTTATCCTAGAATAAAACAGTTTTAAACGGTACCATTCAAATGTGTCCATCGTGTAGGCTATCTGGGGCTGGAAAATCACGAAAAAACGGATTTTCTGTTAAGAAATATCCCCCTTTTTTTTTTTTTTACCCCTCTGTACCGCCTGTGTTTAAAGGCAACAATCTGAAACAAATCTAAAAAATACTAAGGGGTGAAGTGAATGAGTGTCCAAAATTTCAAACTTCAAGATACAAAAGTAAGCCCGCGAAAAATAATATCCCCGAATACCCCAGATTTCCGTATAAAACATGATCTCAGGTAACAGTTTACTGAAACATCCCTATTTATCCTAAGATCATGGTTCGTACATCATTCTCTTCGGAACAGAACAGCCTTTCAGATGGTACCATTCATATATCTCCATCTTAGGCGGGTAAATCGCGAAGAAAGCTACTTTTTGTTAAAAATATCCTTTTTTTTTTTTTTTTTACATTTTCGCCCCTCTGGACCCTCCTGTTTTCACGCAGAGATCTGAAATCATCTGAAAAATACTAAGGGTGCACTGAACGAGTGTGCAGAATTTCAGTATTCTGAATGCAAAATGTAGGCCCGCCAAAAAATAATAAAAATAGACACAAAAAATCTTTTTTTTTTTAATTTATGACGTCCTCACATCCTATGTCTCGTCGCAGAGATAAGTGAAAGCATATGTAACGTGCTGTACAATTCCTTCAATCTTGAAAAAACAAAGTAAAAAGCTTTATTGGTACTTTTTTAATCGAATAATAAAGATTTTATCCTATCACCTAAAAATAGGTGATATAATTTAAAAGTTTAAGCGTTAAGGAAAAAGTACAGCAACGTTTATTAAAGTGACACTTTTTTCCTCAAAAGTCACTGATATTTGGCAGGGGCATATTTTAAAGGAAATTGTAACTAGCTTGCGGCACGAAATACATAAATTTTGCCTAAAGTTATAAAGTCTAAACAAAACAACAACAAAAAAAAAAAAAAAAAAAAAAAAATCGGAGAGGGATAGGACACTTCTAAATACGCCGTATTATCTGGGAACAAATATATAGACGCACACACAAAAGAATCTTCGTCTTAAATGTCGATGGTGATTTCCCCGTTGGAATAGCTAACGATTTACAATATAAACCCTATGTTACGAAGAGAAGAAAACAGGATTGCCCTGTTACCCGTTCAAAACGGGATTTTCCCTAATCATCCTCTGCATGACACTTGTTTTCAAAGCTGTACATACTGTACATTTGAGTCTCATTGTATTATGATTATCATCTTCCATAAAATCGGAATAACAGAACAGAAACGGGACTTTACTTATTTTCACTTTAAATTATTTCGGAATTTGATTTAAATCAACGATTTTTATTTAAAAAATCAAGTGATTTAAATCAGACTGATTTAAATCAATCCACCCTGATTCAAAGTATACGCTTGTATTTACATACTGCACAAAGAAGCCACCATGAACTCAAGTTATGAAGGCAATGTTCCAGTAAAAGACAACTTCTTAATTGCTTCTTATATGCGAGAATAAACCATTAAAATGTACAGGAGAAATATGTAAATTGTTCTATTTTTCAATATCACTCTTTACTCGCAGTCGCACCTGCACTTTGCTGCCTCCTCTACCTTTACCGTTCTGATTCAGACAGCACTAGTGCTTGCTAGTTCCCACATAGCACGGGTCATTTTGAACTGTAGCATGGTGTATATCCGAACTCTACGACACTATATTTATTCGCACAAAGCTAAAGCCTTCCTAGACTGAATCTGCTTCGAGAAATGTAGCTCTTCACTTTGAAAATACTCTCTAAGCTAGTAAAGAGTGAATTTTCCGATTAAATAAGTTAACATAAATATTGGCAGTATCTGACCTAAAATAGAATAGCGCAGTATACGTTAATACATTACTGCTGCTGTATTCTGACAACTCATCTCTATTTTGGGTTAGTTTATCCTCCCCCCCCCCCCCAAAAAAAAAAGGAAATTTACCAGATCTTTCAGTGTTAAGCAGATTTAGGTAATAGTATACAACAGCTCCTCATCGTGTTCCGTACTCGAGGATAGTTCTTACTCTTGCACCACGTACAGAAATGGTGGTATGTCATGTACAAGTGGTAATAGAACACATAATAAACCCAGATCATGTTGTACTCACACTGGAACATGCAGTATGAGTACACCGTGATCTGCGTTTCTTATGTGTGCTATTACAACTTCTACATGAAATACCATCACGTTTGTACGTAATGCAACAGTAAGAACTATCCACGAGCACAAGACATGCAATATGCGTTCAAGTCCCTTCTCCCTCCACACACACATAGTGAAATATAAAGTACAAGGGCACTACAGAGGCGCACATAAAGTGCACCGTACTCGAGGATAGTTCAAACTCTTGCACCACGTATAGAAATGGTGGTATGTCATGTACAAGTTTCAGTCGATAAGTAAATGAAAATCGCTTTGTTACCCCATTTTCAAGTTGCTAGGTCCTCAATGAATAATCCGTAAAATACTGAACTTACTGAGTCCTCGGAAAATGATGAGGACCTGTTGTAGGGCCTATACTATATCCCAGATTTATTCTGTACATTACGATTAATTTTATTCTCGCCTTATGTAATTGACCCCACATTTTATTACCCAAGCCTGGCCCTTACAATCAGGAACCTTAAATTAGAACAGAAAAGACGGTGCAGTTTTACTATACGGATCCACAGATTGTAAAATGTACAGAAAAATTTTGGAAAGTGTTTAATTTGCCCATTTTATGTTGAGAACAGAACCCAACGAATCCCTGGGGGGGGGGGAGCTTCTAACCTTTCTACTGCTACTCCTACTACTGCATACACTATGGATCCGGATAGTAAAACTGCACGGAATAGACTAATCTATAGTTTGCTTTCTCAGACTCATTGCACACTCATTTCAGTTTACATTAACTTTACACTTTATGCTCACAAGATACTTTATCGAAAATATCTCCAACGTCGATATCTACCTTCCTCTGCTGATGGTTCTTCCTTTTTCTTTTTCCGTAATTGTCTTTGGCCATCACTTCCCCTTTCCTTGTATTTAAGAGGTCGAATGTGTCGTCAAAATTTAGCTTTGTGGCTATAGGTCTATTCGGAAAAGTATTTTCAGTATCTACATAGCTTCTGAATCGATCCATTAACTTCCCTATAGATCTCGTATCAGAAGTCGGAGAATACATGATTCCTTCTTTTAGATAACTCTTCGCTTCACACAACTTAACGTGATAGTATTTAAGCTTCATACATTATTTTCCTGTACTTTACTTCGCCGGATAATAATTGGTAGGCTACAGTATAAATCCTGCATAAAACTTAGAATAAAATTTTTAAAATTTGAAAAAATACACACGCACGAGAAACATACGAAAATTCCAATGATGCCAGGCCGGCAAGGAACATTCCTTTATATTGTATCTCAATCTCCACTAATAATTAAATTCGTATTTCAGGATCAGCCCATGTTTCAACTGAAAATATCACAGCATACATAAATAGCCCATTTTATGTCGTGAACAGAACTATACCAACCTCTGCGTGACTTAAAAGCCGGTCAAATGAAACAGTACTTTTGCGTTGCTTTAACGCAAATCGGTATGAAAAGTGGCTCCAAGACTAAACGTCCTATGGAGAGTCAATTTGGAACCTATTTTGTTTTCTATATCATGTATGTAAAACATTTTTAGTATTGCTTCCAAAATATTTTCTCTCTCAACATTAAAAACATATTACATTACATTCAACACAATATTTCTAGTACAATTTGTGAAAATTTTCGCTACATTTTTTTCCTGCTATCGTTCTAAAAATGTATTTCCTGTACTTCATAAAATGTTTTCCAAACATTTTTTGAAAATGTTTCTGGTAAATATTTGGAATACTTCTCAGGTATAACAAGGAATATATTTTCTCCAGTAACGAAAGAGTATATTCTGAAAACAATGTAAAAATGTTTCTATAATATATCAGAAAATGTGGTTCAATAAAAACACAATATATTTTCCAAAACATAACGGAAAACATTTTCTATTCATTTTTAATATATTTTCCTTTCCTTGTTTTAAAGTTTTATATTCAAAATTCGATAAAATATTCTGGAAATAATACTAAAATATTGGTCGGAAATGCTTCATTTAAGTTATATGAGCAGATTACCAAAATACTTTTGTAAAAAATTAAGTAAACCTTTTTAAAATATTTCTAAAAAATATTTCTTATATTACGAAAGAATTTATTTTTAAAATATTCTAAACGTTTTTAAAAATATATATTCAATATGTTTTCTCGTAAACATAGAAAATATTGTTAATAACGTATTAGAAAACATTTTTTTAAATATATGGAATATATTTCATTTCATGGTTTTCCGTATCATATATGGAAAATATTTTTAGTATCATTTCGAAAATATTTCCCCTCTGAACAGTGAAAACATATTACAATACATCCAAAACAATATTTCTAATATATTTTGTGAATATTTTCCTGGATTTACTTTGTGGCAAGCATTCTCAAAATGTACTCTCGGTAATTTCTAAAATGTTTTACAAACATTTGTGAGAAAATATTTTCGGGAAATATTCGGAATACATTAGGGAAACCAGAATGGAAATCTCCAGAGAAGGAAAACCTTTTGCAAATCAAGGAAAATATTTTCTTTGGTTGAGGAAATATTCCTTGCTGTGTGGGGAACGAGAACAATGATTCTAGGTATAAGACGGCTTTAAGTATAATTAACATGTTATTGTTACATGAAAATTTGTTTCCTAACGTTTAGCTGATCCATTTAATAAAATTATGATATTTGATATGAAAACAAAAAGTATGTTCATGTAAATTATATCCTCGCTCAAACCAAATTCGTGATCCCCACACACCTTTATGGGTTCAGCAAGGGCATTTTGTTTTGGTACCATCCTTCTTTCTACCAACGGATGGCTCTGGCATCCCAATAATGGTTATTTTGCTTAACAAGTCGCTCAGCACCTTTGTGTGTGTGTGAGAGAGGTTATTATTCCTTCGTCCATTTCTTTAACTAAGTTATCACTGAAGGAGGAAAAGATGATGCTGATTCACGTGTTGTGTTTTGAATGATTAGTTATTGTATTTGTGTAAGCAACGCGTAAATATTGGATACAAGGCAGCATTCTTGCTCTTTATAATGAGGGTATTTCTCTAAGGGAAACCTCATGTGGAAATATGTAAACCAAACTAAAGTGTCGAAACCTAACACAAAACAAGAAATGCAGGAACAAAGTATATTAGATAGCCGCACAAGAAAAAAAGAACATATCAGCAAAAACCGATAGAAAAATTAAAACCTTAACCAAAGAATAACATATTAAGCTTACGTCAAGTGGCTGTGAATGTATAGAGTTGGGATTTAAATTAGGTCATGATTAGTGATGGATAAATTCCAGGGAAGATATTTTCCGGGAATATTCCCAAAAATGGAAATATTCCAGGAATTTATGTACAAACGGAAAGAAAATTTCATTCTATTGCTATATAGTGATTTGAAAATAATATTCGTTTTTATCACAGTATACTTAATACTGTTGTCTCCAGAGGATTCTTTAAAGTGTATATTCTGAACCGTATTATGTTTTTTATTATTATTTTATTCTATTTAAAAACTACGCTTAAACATGTGCTTACTTACTATATGTCTTACTAAGTAAACATGTACTAGGGAAACATTTGGTATAGAAAATCTACATACTTTTACACTGCTGAAACAGTTATAAATGTATATGTACGTGGGTTTTGTAAACTTGACCCTACTACTAATATTATAATCATAGAAATTCTCAGACGTTATAAACAAATTAGGTTGGTAACTGCCAGAAAACATGAAAATTTCGTAAGGTTGGCATTGTATGGGATGGCATATATACGAAAAGTTGATTTGAGGTACACTGTGCTTTGTTGCTGTGTTCTTACTGTGTACTATAAATCTCTAATTTAAGAAGATATGCTATTTGGAACAATATTACAAGAATCCATCAACAAAGCTTGGTAAATGAATATACCATAAAACGAAGCAAACAAATCCTACTTAACACAGGTCCGGAAACAAAGATACTTATTAAATATCCTGAGAAGCAACCCTAATTTTTTTATGTAAACATTACATTTTATAATTGTACGTATATGTAACTACAGAGATTTCTTTATTCAATATTCGATTCTTTCTCACAGAGCGAAATTCGAATCAGGGACAGCAGACAGATCGACATCTATTGCTGACTGTAGTTCGGAGTGTATTGACAGTATTTCAATTCTCTATCTACTGAATTACTAGATTACTTACAAACTTTACAAATTATTACGTTGTTACTTTCTAGTGTAAATGGAAATGGAATTTTAAAAATCATGTAATTAGTTATATAAAATACAATCAACAAATTACTATTTTTTGAACCTCCAAATTATTTAAAACCTAAATCTAACTGATAATAAAGTAATTAGTCACTTCGTTCTTATAATTTGGAAAAGAAAGTAAAGAAACAGAAGTAAATTCCTTCTCGGGTATTTATATGCCAGTGAAAATTCCCATTTTTTCCCTTTCCACCGGGAATATTTCCACTGCCTATCACTAATCATGACATTAGTTAGAAGATCGAAATCTCGACGACTTACAAGGAAATCCCTTCTAAAAAAAAAAAAGTAATGTGATGATGAAACACAAGGGAAACAATGTGAGTTTGTGTAAATGTATGGTGCGTGGTAAAGGAATGTTGTAACTATGTGATTCTTTTCGATACGGAGATGTGAAACTGTAATTGGGAAAGCGCAAAGAATTAACGAAGAATTTGGTCCACTTCTTTTTTTTTTTTTTTTTTTTTTTTCCTTTAAAGTGTTATCCTATGAAATTTTGAATTGCAATTTGAAATTGTTCAATGCACCAAAAAATGATTAAGGATATTAAACAGAAAATCATTTCTGCTGCTTTGACTATTTCTTATGACTAAATTTAACTTTCCTTTAACCAAATGATAATGTGTCATGTCGCGGGTCTTATAAAAAATAACTGGTTTACAAAAATGATTAGTCTCAGGCCTTCTAATTCAAAAATAATTAACACTAACAACACTTTGTTTATATTGGAAGAGGAAACTAACGAAAAGGACTTTCGACAACAAAACACAAGTGATACAATTAATTCGGACCACATGCATCCATAGGATTGAGAGCGACAACTGTCAGACTCTTGTATACTAGATTCTAGGAAGTCTTGCAGCAGCGAAGATCAAAATATTAAGTACACGGAACTGGTAGAAAAACGTGTCAAGAACATTGTCAAATATACGTTGCAGATTAGAATTGAACATTATTTTTACTTTACGTATTGTATATTAGGTTTTGCGTTTATTTAGTGTAAATATATTCGTGATTTTTGCTCTACTTGATATTGTATGCTAGTTGTATTTGCTTCGTAGCTATTACTTTTATAGAATAGTATAATTTTCAACTGAAGTATTAGCATAAGTTTAGTTTGTAACGAAGTAAAGCTATGAGTTAGGCGAGTAATGTACTGGAAAATAAATGTGAATAGTGATCAAAACTAGGGTGACCAGGTTCTGACAAGGGAAAAGTAGGACACAAATATAAAATAATTGTATATGATATCATATTGTGTCGGAAATATTCATGTTCTTATTTCATTTTACATTAACCTTAAGTCAATAATTAATTTTAGTCAAAAAATAAATTATAAAATGTACTCAACAAAAAATATTGATGAAATTAATCATAATTACAAAACTGTCATGAATGACAAATAGAAGATTAATGAAACAATTTAAATCAATTTGATGAAGTATCGTAAAGGACTAGCTTTAATGACAAAGAAAATCTAAGTATGTTAAAGCATAACATTTGTGTTTCATCTTGATGGCTATTTACCGGTCACCTTGCAAACTACTTCCAAAAATGTTAACAAATTAGTTTCAATATAGTTGTTCTTGGGCAATCAGCCAGGTGAATTCCAAGTCGTCCAACGTTTTGAAAATTGGGAACATACTTTTTGTCTTTAGGGTAAGGTATGAGAAAAAAACACAAGCTTTTATTATATAGGTGATGGCAGAGGTTGACTGGTCAATGATGACGTGCAATCAGCATCAGTCTACTTACGATTTGAAAGTTGAGAATCAGATTGAAACGTTAAAGTTAGATCAAAACATTTTAAAAAAGCACATTTTTGTACTTTCTAAGCGTGTTCGTAACACGCAGGGCATCTCTTTGAAAAACAGTAGTGTACTGCAAAGATCAGTGCGTTTGGTCACCCTAATCGAAACGGAAACGAAATAAATAAATGAAACGAGTCAAAGTTAAGTCCAATTTTGCGAATTTGTAATCATTTATCGCTTTTCGTAAAGTTTTGTGTTAAAAATTGTTTCAAAAAGCTATTGCAGAGAAAAGTTGCAGACTTTCCGAAACAACTCTTTTCCTATCGCAAGACATTTCGCTGGTGTCGTAATTGCATGGACATTTTTAAAAGATATCCAAATTTGCAAATATATAGATCTCTGCAAACACAAAAGGATCGCCACATCCAGTTAGTAGTGAGTAAAATTCGGACTGCACTTTTCCTTTCCTCATACTCTCTGACTTGTGCTCATACAAAATCTATTATCGTTTTGAAGTACACTCTCAGTTTCCTGCTTAGGTTAAATTACATAATAGAAAATTATATCAATGTACAGATCATTCAGAAGGAAGAACAAATACTTTAAATCGAACTTTGAGCAAATGTCAGATTTTCAATACTGAAAATATATTACAATTTACAAGGAAAAGTCAACTTTTCCAGTTCTCATTTTTGATAAAATATGAATTTTGTTTCAATACTAAACATCTCATAACTTTTACTCTAAAGGAGATGGATCGATAACACAAATGCATTATGGAAGATTTTCAAGATTAGGAATATCGGAGGAAACAGGATTATCAAGAGGAAACCCACGGACACTATGTTGGACACCGAAAAATTACTTGCCAGAAGATAGAAACCGAGAACCCCATGCACCAGAAGTAAGCGCTCAACCACTGATTTACTATATCTTGCAATTTAATTTTAGGGAAATAAGGAAAAACGCTTCTGAACACGTTAGTATTGTGTTGTTCTGTTGTGTTGCATTTTAGTATTGAATATAAGCATAAGCTTTGTAATCTAGGCTCAGCGATTTACCTTATCAATAAACAGGAAGAATAATCCAAAAATTTGTATTTTACTGAACGCTTTTGGGGATAAGAATCAAATGCCTGACTCTTGTAAATAAATCAAGAAATCTAATTTGTTTATCTTTTCTGACTGTATATATGAGTACATAAAAAACGCCACATGCCTCACCAACTGCCTTATCGTGATGCATGGTGCTTAACAGAAACACTGCCTTCTTTCTCTTTTGCACTTAGCTGACCATAGTGACATTTAGCTTGAATGCACACATTGATGAATCTGCTCCTCTACGAGATGAGGCTCTCATTTCAATTGGAATATCATATTTGTTTTACCTTAGTGTTCCCATAATCGTAAGTCACTATTGTAGCTTATACTCAGCCACATCAACGGGGCCGCGGTGGCTCAGTGGTAGAGCGTTCACCTCTGGTGCTTGGGGTCCCGGGTTCGATCCCAGCCCCCGCCAAGTGAACTTTGTGGTGGACAAACACCGTGTGCGTGGGTTTTCTCGGGGTTCTCCCGTTTCCTCCCACTTTCTTCATTCCACCGTTTCATTCATTACTCATCATCACCGTCTCCCTTAGCCTAACCGTCATAATCGTGGGACGTAAAACTCAAAGATTTCATTTTTTTTTAGCCACATCAACACTATTAAAGAAATTATCTATAGTAATAATTCATGAAGTTCCAGAAACGGTTTTGCAGAGCTCTTTGACCACAGTCATTCCCAGATTACATTTCAACTGGTTTCTTTCGGTTTTCTTCCTGTGTAAACAAAACCAAAAATATATGATGATTGAGCGTCGTATAACCAAAATATTTTATTACGTTCTTTCAAGGTTTCCGCGATGTGTATTGAACGAACCCACATCTACCTCCAAATGGCACTATCTGTTGATCTACAGTAAGTTCTTCACACGGAACAATCACTTTTCTAGTTTCACAGAAATATTTCCCACACAAAACAAATACATGCCAGTTTATCATTTTCAAGACGGATTTGACCTGTACGTTTATCGTCAAATCGTAAGGCTTTCTTTATATCTTCAAACCTGTTGACAGACATAGTGGCTTTGAACATTGGTTTGACTTCATAGAGAGGAACAGTTCCCTGATTGGCACATCCCTGCTGGTAACTAAATGCCAAGAAAAGCATTCATTCCGTCCAGACTATCATTTCTCCACGCTTTTCGTTTCAATGTGGCTACCCTTCTTCCCTCGAGTTTTCTATAGTGTAAAATTTCATTAATGATTTCCTTTTAAATGAAACAGTCAAACGCATCTTTGCACGTATTGTTTTTACCTTGTTTGAAATACCTGGAGAAAAATTCATTATATTTTGTGCTGGAGTCCGTGATGATCTAGGATCTTCTTTTAGTTTTTACAAATTGTGTCGTTTGGACTAAAAAGTGTATAGGAATCACTAATAGATGAATCATCATAATTAGCTTCATTCATTCTTACTGGTGCTTTCAGAGCGTAATGACGTATCGAAATATTCATTTACACTTCCTTGATGAACTGTATTATTGGGTTCTTCTCCTTCAGACTCCTCAGTACTACTGTTTGACGGTACACTATCATCATGGCACTCATTTACAAAGCGGGCAAAATCATCTTCATACACTCCCTTGGTAGTTGATCTTCCACTAGGCGTACATGCTATTTTGTTCTGAAACTGAGAACTAACACAAATTGCAGACCAATGTAACAGGGCGTTGGAGATCGCACCTCGTGAAAATATAAAAGCAAGTGGAAGATTATATATAAGTTAGCAAAAAAACTCTAAGCAAATGGTTGGTAGAAAAAACCTAATATACAAATGATTGATAGCAACTTGCATATGAATTGCAGCACCATCTACTGTACATAAAATAAGCAACTATAAATAAGACTAACTGCAAATAAGCACAATAATAATAAAAAGAAGTAACTAAATAACACCTTCATTTAGAACGAATTTTACTTACAAAAGTGTGTCAAATAATTCGTACGCCATTATTTATTTCAATAGGGTCTCCCAGGCCCTACATAACCATTTAAGGGGTTACTAAATAAAATCAAATATTGCTGTTTTACAGGTAATGCAAAAAGTATTCTAAAGCTACTCATGAATGCATAAAAGAATACACAAACAACAAGACTTATTGATTGAATAGATCTGTAATAACTTTGAAAATAAAACCCCACAGTCCTGAGAGGGGACTGCATATGCATACAAGGGTTAATTTGGATTTTAATTTCACTATCACTTTGCTATGATAATAAAATTCTAAACTATCTCTTATGAGTTAATTCGTGCACATTTAAGGAAGATTTCTGAGTAAATGACTTTCCACATTTAGAACATAGGTGAGGTTTTTCCCCTAAGTGGATTAACGTATGCCTTTTCAAATCAAATTTCCTTGAAAATTGGTTTTCACACAACGGACACTTATATCTTTTCCCAGCTGTATGAGTGTACATGTGCTTTCTCAAATTGCTTTGGTGAATAAATGTTTTTCCACATACAGAACAAAAGTAGGCTTTCTCTCCTGTATGAACTCGTACGTGGGCCTTCAACATAGATCTTGTAGTTAATGCTTGTCCACACTCAGAGCAGAGAAATGGCTTTTCCCCTGTATGTAATAGAATATGCTCGCGTAATGTAGATTTCCTTGTGAAACCTTTACCACACTCAGAACAGCAGTATAATTTTTCTCCTGTATGAATTACCATATGCCTTTTCAAATCAGTTATCCGAGTAAATGCCCTCCCACACTCATGGCAAGTACATGGTTTTTCCCCAGTATGGATCATCATGTGTTGCTTGAACCTAGATTTTTTTCTGAACGTTTTTTCACACCCAGGACACGAGTATAATGTGTCCCCTCTTTGAGTTAATACGTGTTCTTTAGTAAACGAGCTGTCACAGTTAACGGTAGAGTGTTCATCACTATATTTTTCCTTTAATTTACGATGTAATGCTATTTCTTTATTGCACTGAAGGGAAGAGGAAGATTTCCCAAATATATTATCCGATGTGTTTTTTATCAAATTAGGGTTTTCGCTCAATGAACTATTTATGCTAGAATTTTTGTGAACTGCTCCACTGTTTACATCACAGGGTATGTCTTTAGTCCTGAAAAAGAAATATACGCTCAATATCATATATAATGTTAATAAAAGAGTACTATTATCATTGGTTGATACAAAGTGGCATATTAAATGAAAACAAATCTTTAAGGTAAGTAACTAAACAGACAAAAGGAACTAAGAGAAAATTATTTCAGTAGCTCGTCTGCAGCTAATTGCAGAAATCATCCTTAAACTACCTTATTAGGCACGACAGAAAGCTTGTTGAAATGTATTTTTAATATCTAATAAAGCTTATAGAAAAAACTACACAATAACATATATATTTGACACACATAATATACGTAAAATTACTATTTTCAATGTGACCTTCCAGATAAATGTTCAAATTTTACGTATTTACGCTGTTATAATTTATCGAAGTATACTCGGATAGATAAAATTTAGATTAATAAAGATTGGTCTGGCAAACCTCCTATTTTTATCCACACAGCCTATCTCCAATTTCACGTTTTGCATAATTGTAATGGGAGAGAATGGAAAGCTATTCAAAAGCAGAGCAAAATAACATAATTTTCATGAGCTATTCATCAAATAGATGTATTGACCTATACACTATTTCCAGAAAAGAAATGACGAACAGCAAATTGTGCAAATGGTGAAAAGGATTCTAAGTTACAGATATGAATAAAAAAAAATGTTAAAAGAATGAAAATCTAAATATGCAGCCACAGAATCTAGATATGAATTACATGTTGCTACATGCTCCTGCTGTATAGAAGAAGAAACTCCATTATATAGCGCTCGTAAATATACAGAAAAAGATCAATTTTTGTATGTTATAACTAAGGTAAATAGCAAAATATCAATAAAGGATAGTGTTTACAATAAATCCGATTTTCTGCGGGAATGGCAAGTTATTCACATAATAAATTACAAGCAATACCTACCTAGACTTATCAAAAGCACTTTCCTGAAGCCGCCTAAAATAGATTTAACTAGTAAAAATAAAAAGTCGAAAGGAAACAAATAATTGCACTCATATTTTTTGGAGCAAATAAATGGTAATCAACAAATTACAAAAAAAAAAAAAAAAAAAAAATGTTCATCAGATATTTTCATGTCATGACAAGGAAATATGTTCACTAACAATTTTGCGATATTTTAAGTACGTCCATTACCGGTTGCTATTGTATACACTGTTCTAGAACACAATATAGTAAAGAAAAACTAAATGAAAATGTATGGTGAAGTACACAGTAAGTAGCATGAAATGAGAGAAAATAAAATAAAAAATAGTAAGTTTTACATCCCAGGTTTATGTCGGTTAGCTTAACGAGACATGAAGATAGGAAACGAATTAAATGTTATATGAAGAAAATGAAAGGAAACGGGAGAACGCCAAGCAAACCCACACACCCTGTTAGTCCGGAACAAAGTACACTTGGCGCAAGTAGGGATCGAACCAAGGATCCCATGAATCAGAGATGAACGATCTACCACTGAGCCACCATAACCACAGAACCAAATGCAAAAGAAAAATGTTAGAGGACTGAATGGAAAAAACAAAAAATAGAGAAGAAAAGATGAACGAGGACAAAATGAGGATGAGGCTACGTTTAAAGTTGTTTTTATTTCGGAAGTGACATTAATGGAAATGACGAAATCCAAAGTGAAAAAAATAAACGTATACAAATCTAAATTTCAGAACAATAATAAAATAGTCATTTCCAAGAGATTGTGATATAAGTACGTACGATAATGAATTTAAAATAAATTTCCAGAAATTTTATGACTGTAAAGCACAAACAGAAGAACATCTTGAATTAAAAGAAGAGATGAAAACTATGCAGACAGAAACGAAATTGAGCAGAAAGAGGAAGCAGATGGATAAATGAATATGTTACTGAAGTTAGGACAGATATCACAAGTAAGAGCAAGATTTTAGAAAAAGTGGAAAATTTTATATATGAATTGAAAATGAAATCTGGAAAAACGGAAAATAAAATGATCGTGTTCACAACTAAGAAGAATAAACTTTATAAGAGAAGTTGCTACGGAAAGTAATGGCCATAAAGAAAACCCTTTCAGCAAAACTACAGAAGATGAAGTAGAATGTGAGCAGAAATTTGATACTATGCCAAAAGAAGACACTAATGCTGTAGAAGATACTTCTACTCAGGTTTCTAGTGGTCACTTTTTTCATCCCGTCTGCAATCTAATGGTAGAGTATTGTGGATGGTATCACTTTGTTCCTTATAAGGTAGGGAATAAGAAGAGTGATGGTGGACATGTCAGATCCGCGACTAGGAGAGGGAAGGAAGTGCTGAATGATGAATGATCGTTCGCTTAACACCATATAACTTCGTTGCTTATTATTCGATTTTATTTTTCTTTTTTTGAAAAAGAAAGCTCTAAGTACGTTCTGCACATCATGTTATTAGCAAATGGAGCCGTTTTGATTAAAATGTCAAAAAAAGGATTTTCCCTAAGAAAAAAATATTTGGATGAACAAAATAATCATTTTTGTATTATTCATTTATGCCAAATAGCTAAGTTTATAAAAAGAGAACCAAATACGAATACATATTTACTTTCAAAATCGTTGTTATGTAAAACGTAAGAAAAAGAACTGTATACGAAATCTAATATTTCACTTAAGCAATTAATATTTCTTCTTTTAAATTATCATTACAACTATTCCTACAATTTATTATATTACGTGATCCATATTAATACTAATTCTGTGAATGTTCATAAATATTTTAGAAATATATTCTAATTATCATGGAATAAGTACTCCAATTATGTGTTTTCTTATTATATTCATTTACTGAGAAATAAACGATACTCTTCTTCTGGTTTGAATCCACACGTTAGTCATCGGGACACTTTCAGAATAAGAAGTCATTCTTACCTCAATCTTCATAACATTAATTCTTGTTAATAGTTTAATATATACTACACTACACTATGATACCACATTCAGAATCCACTAAGAAGAAACAAGAAATGGTTAAAAGGGGGACAAAGGAAAGAAACAAACACTTCATGATATCCATTCCTTTACGTCGCAGGGATTTTACGCTGTTCAAGAGATAGGCAGCAGGTTGAAAGAGAAACGTGCCGGTTCATGAAAGAACAGAATAAGAAGTCACATAAAAATTATTCGCTTTATCGAACTATGACAATGCTCAGTTAATTTCTTGTTTCGCGAGATTATTTCCTTCGCATTATCCTAGTAACATATTCCCTATCTGCGCTTCGTAGTCCGCTTCGAGGCACCCATCTCATAACCATGATTCAAGCTCATCGCTGAGGGAAGCTCTTTAGTTCCACAAGGATTATCACACATTATTGGTTCGTTTTGCCCTTTGCCATTAGCAGTCCAACCCCAGTCAATTACTGTAGGTAATTCAGGATACGCCATATTATGGCTTCAAAATGTGCTTTTTTGGCCGGACTCAGAGTATCTTGTGTTGGAGACATGCTTGGTCCATAGACTTGAGATTCAATGAAAAGCCAGCACTGCAATTGTTTCAGGGATGTTATCTTTAGGATTCTTAAATATACTGTGTATAAATGCCTCCAGAACTCGGAACTTTCCTTTATTAAAAGTATCTTTTCCCAGTGATGACAAAGCGGCAAGAACTGTCTCATCGGCGTCCATAAATGGATGAAAGAAGATTGTTTCGTTTTATAATAAAACGATTTGTGATGTCTGTCCCTGAGAGAGAATACAACCTAATCAATGCATCGGCTCCTTTGTGACTTAACCTTAATATATATATCATACAAACAGAACGCTCGCGTGTTTTAGCTCCTGAGACAACAACTAGTACTAGAATATCAGTATCAGCAAATATTCTTAGAATTGTGCTCTATTTAAACTTGCGAAGGGTGTATGTAATATGATTTCTGTATCACCTTTCTTGTGTTGTTACTAGAGCTTCAATATAAATCTGGCTAGTTCAACTCAAGGTGAAGGAAAAATATATTCAGTCGAAGTTGTTGAAGGAATGACAGAAATCCACAAACTGGAAGCAGAAAAGGAGACAATTGACAAATTAGTTCTGCATTTTTCAAAATATGCTGTTTTTTCTGAGACTCATGTTTTCTTTGACACATACGTAGATAATTCTATTAAAAAGTAATAAAAGATCGAATAAAATAAGGTAGTGCTTCTGTTATGAGCAAGATATAATCCCGCATAAACATAACTTAAAAAATCATTTTAAAAACTTCTTTCTCCTGACAAAGCAAGGACAGACAAAGGGAGGTTTCCAGTACTTCTCTAATGAAAACCATCTCGACTAATGGCAAAAATATGTTAGTATCCTATCGGAATCAGGCTCTTACTACTAACCAATGTGTCGACTCTCTAGTAACAACAGAACAAGAGGCTGATACAAAAGTCATATTACATGCACTGTTTGCAAGTAATAATACATGCACTCTAAAATACTTATGGACATCTACAGAATTAACATTAATATGGATTACATAATATAATTGTAGGAATAGTTGTAATGATAATAAAAAAAATATTAATTGCTTAAGTGAAATATTGGATTTTGTATCCAGTTCTTTTCTTACGTTTCATATAACAACGATTTTGAAAATAAATATGTGTCCACATTCCATGCTCTTTTTATAAATTTAGCTATTTGGCGTAAATAAATAATACAAAAAAAATGATTGATTTGTGAAATGAAATACTTTTTCTTAGGAAAAGTTTTGCTGTGAAATTTTAACCAATACGTCTACATTTACGTAAAACATGCTACTAACATAATATATAGAACGTACTTATCTCTTTCTTTTTTAAAAAAGGAAGTTAAAATCGAATAATTAGGAGCGACATTATAAGTAGTTAAGCGAACGATGATTCATTATTTCCCCCCACCCTCTCCCAGTAGCGGGTCTGACATGTCCACCATCACTTTTCTCATTCCCTACCTTAAAGGAACAAAATGATACCATCCACAATACTCTACCATTAAATTGCACACGGAATACCACTAAAATAACCCACTATCTAACATAAAATCAAATTAGAGAAAAGAATGAGAAAGGACGTTTTTTTTTTTTTAAAAAAAGAAGTGATTGCGAACGGCAACACGTGGTGCGTGAAATATCTTGTGAACTCCATACATTTTCATTAGGTTTATGAAGTATATAAAGAAATAATTGAATTTAAAGGAGAAAAAAAAATCCTTTTAACATGAAAACGAACCATTATAATCAATAACTAGAACTTGGTAAAAACTGAAATTTTACCTGTAGTTTTTACTACAATTTCGGTTAGGTATTATATATTCCACATTTCTTGAGAAGGGTTCAGATGTATCTGGAAGCGTTTCAGATCTTTCGTTCTTCAGTTTCTCATCGCATGTTGTAAAAAGTGCATCCTCGTCTTGAGAGTCAGGCTCTTGCTTAAATAAATAATCTGAATTACAAGTTAATGTACACTGTGATGTTTCCAACAAAGTTCCATTTTCTTGGGTGAGTACTGGTAACTTCAATTCTTTTTTCGCTTGTGTCAGTTGATCACCTTCAACGAAATAAGAATGGCTAGGTTCAGCTTTTATGAAAATAGATTCCACAGGAGATACTTCGCATTTTGTACCAGTTTTTTTCTCCATCATGACAAAGGATAAAAAGTACTTTCATTATAAGTGCGCCACGCACAAGACGAAACTATATTATAATATTTACTACTCAAATCAAGATTAGAAACATCCAAGTTCTCTTTCCAATTTAATTAAAGAAAACGCACTACTCTCCAAAGAAGCTAGAAAAATAAAAGAAAAGTACACTAAAACAACACTAAATAAATATCACGAGAAAAATTAAAACATAATCACGAAATTGCATGTAATCAATGGATTTATGTAATTTCCAGATAGGTTATAATAAAAGTAATATTTTGCATTCAGCATATGGAATTGACACTTTTTCAATTCTTGAATTGATATTTTGGCTTTGAGTATAATAAAGCCAACCTTATTGTTTCTAACAAATAATGAAATGAAATGAAATGAAATTTTAGTTTTACGTCCCACGGTTATGCCGGTTAGGCTAAAGGAGACGGTGATAATGAGTAATGAATGAAATGGTGGAATGAAGAAAGTGGGAGGAAACGGGAGAACCCCGAGAAAACCGACGCACACGGTGTTTGTCCACCACAAAGTTCACTTGGCGGGAGCAGGGTTTGAACCCGAGACCCCTAGCACCAGAAGTAAACGCTCTACCACTGACCCACCGCGGCCCCTTTTAACAAATAATGTATATATATACAATTATATCGCAGGTTTGTATAACAAGTTAAGAGTGTTAGCCAAAGCTTTATATAAATGTATTTGAGCATGATATGCCATACCTCAACTGTAGAAATAAGGAAATTAAAGTAAACGGATACTACCAGATGAATCTTAGTTTCCCTAATGGAAACGTTGTCTTCATTAGCAGCAAACTCAGATCTATAGATACGAAAGAAAAAAAAAATAAGGATTAAGGTGATCGCATCAAAATGAATGATAGTCGTTGGAATTATAGAATTAAAAGATGTTAGTACCCACGTGAATCTTGGATTTATTACGATTAATTATTGTAAGTGTCAAATTTGTATTGCAAATAGTAACAAATTACAGTGGCATCCATGATAAAATGTTTTAACCCTCTAAGAGTGTCTTCTATAATTATTTCAGCAACTGAACCTCAAGACAGGTTCCGCTGGTGCTCGGACGACCTAAATCCATTGGTTCACTTCCACCTCCCTAAACGTTGTTCGGGTATTTCCCTTTTGAGTACGTAACGTAATGTGTGCGTGCAAAATGTAAGAGTTATCAAGAACAGTCATAAAATCGTAGTACGAGACAGTAAGAATTATGAGACGTCTGGAGTTTGAATTTTCCTTATGTGGAATCACAATATGATCGGAAAATTCCTTATTGATTTCACATTTTCGCTATTCAAACAAGTATTACAAATAAGTGAAATTGTTGAAAGCGTTTATAATTTCCTAAGTAAAAATGATGATTTTGGAAGGGTTTGTTTAGCTATGTTATTTCATTGTGTTTTAGGGTAACCATTTGGCAAGTAAAGATAATAGTAAAAATGCTCTAATGAAAAGTTTAACTATCTCAACTTGTTTTGGAATTAAGTATCTAAAATTGAGAACGATTCATTTTCATTAAATTACCTTTTACCATTTATTTACGAGAATTGCATATGTTTTTCTCATTTTCTATTGTGAATTGGAATCAGGATTAAAAAAAAAAAAAAAAAAAAAAAAAGAGGTGAGAGGTAAGATATAAAACTTGATAAGTACTGAGAATTTCCTTTTAAACTGAAAACTTGTAAGGCGGTTTCATATAAAACTTTCTGCTGCCAAAGAATATTTCAAATAGAACTATGATTTATTCAGCAGCAAGGTTATGAGTATGTATTTTAAAAAAAATTAAATTATGGCTTTATATATATATATATATTATAGATCTTCAGTCAAGCAGCTACTATTTATTCTAGTATCATGGCATGTACTTCATTCTCTTCAGAATACAACAGCCTATCAACCATTTCCATTATCCTATGAAGTCCTTGAGGAGGCAAATTTTTACAGAAAACAGTATTTAAATTTTTTTTTTAAAAAAACTGAGGCAATCTCGACTTTTCCTGTGCTAACCCACAGCTTTCAAAATCAACTGGAAAACAGCAAGATGTGTTCAAAATATATGAACAAAATTTCGAGCTTTTATCTTCAGTATTAAGGATGGGAGAAAATATTCACCACTGACACCAATAAAATATTCACTTCATATTGGCTGCTGGAAATCTCTGTAAAACTAAGTCACATTAGTAAAATACTCGCGGTACCCTAGGAACATAGTAGTAACATATATAGCGTAAAAATAAATTTCAAGAGATGAATCCTAACCTACTCAAGAATTAATTCGAGTAACAATATCTAAATTCGAGTTGAGAGAAGCACAGTTACGTAAGCCTTTGTGTCTTATTTCACCCAATCAAGAAAAAAAAGGAAATAAAGAAAGATTGTTTAAATTTTATATATAATATGTAAATCAACACCATTGTACTCCTCTGGGGGACAAAGACAGAAACTTCATATTAGTGTAATCATGCGCCTTATAAGATTTCGTTAATGGATACTACATACGGTGGTTTCTGTTTTATACTTGCTTATTAAAGTTTCATTTTTTTATTTTTTTAAATAATGCTGCACTTACTACTCTATTATATTTCTTTTTCATCTTTATATCACTTTGGTTAGACCTTCAGCTATATTAATTATTGCTGTTATTTGGTTTATTCATTTACTGTATTTAAATAGATGTTATACACAAGTCACTTATTAGAAATTATGCACGGAAGTCTGGTAGTAATTTTGGAAATTTAATCTATAAGACCATTTCTGTTGTCGAACTATAATTTATGCAAAGCTGTGTTTAGTCTTTAATTTACACAACATAATTTTAGGATGTAGAAATATAATTTCATAAGCAAGGGGTTGCATTCCTAGGTGAAAATTCAGTTAATGAGGCCTCAGCTATTGAATGTACAAATATGGCAACACGATATACCAGAAACGACTTAAAAAACCCTAACCAAAATGTGCTGGGTGTCTGCTAAAACCACGAAGTGTAAATAAAGAGCAGAGGAAGCTGCAGGATAAAGCAATAATACGTCAGCAAAAAAGAGAAGACATGCCAGTGATGGAAATTAACCACTAAAGCAGAGATGGTAGAAGAGGCAACTATCACAGTTTACGAGGGCAAACTCTCTGAAAGAAATTTATTACCTTGTTTCACAATAGTGTTGTGTAAGTAATGAAAATATATGGAATTATTTCCTCTCACATGTATAATTAGGTAGAAATACTAAAATAAATGTGTGCTCTTTGCTATGATATACTGCATAAAAAGAGAATGATGAGATGTGATACTTGTAAACAGTGCAGAAAGTGATTGAAGAAGTATACACAAGCTGTGTCACCGGCAAGAGACGTGCTTTTATGCCTTGTGAAGTGCTTTTCAAAATTCTCGTTACTTCGTATATCAAGCGTCGCTCACACAGCCTCTCGCTATGGATACATCCCTGTTACGACGTTCCTACCGTGACTCAGTTTGATAAAATTTGAGCTTTGCAGTGGCTACCAAGCAGAAGTTCGTTCTTGTTTAATGCATTGATATCTTTATGTTAACCTTCCGCAGCTTGTGTTTATAGTCACCTTTTCAAAGTCAGTATGGGGTTAAGTGTTGTATCGTCGGAAAAATTTTAAGAAATTCACTGGCTGAATTGGAAAATTTGTTTTCATTTGTCAGGGTAATTGATTGAAAGTCAAAGAGAATGAGAAATTGAAGATAAGAAAGTTTTTTTTTTATAGGCTGTTTTTCACGTTCTAAGCAGCACCGTATGTGGAGAAGGATGGGACCATTTCGAGCGGAACTACACATTTTATGATTTAATGGAGGGAAAGGCAGTGTGTAAATGATGAGCACGTCAAGACTGTGACATAACGTGTTTTACTTTTATACATTAATACAAAAATGACGAGGGTGAGTTGCTGAAATCGTCTGAAAGACAGTAGTACTGTCAAGAAGTGAAGCGTGACTAGAAAGAAACCATGAAATGTGCTATTGATATTCCTATCACTGCCAAAGTCTACCGTAAGTGACGAGGCTGTTCTTTCCGAACGCACGCCTGCTATATCATGTAAGTTTACAAGCTTCGCACTGCCGTGACTCGGTAATGTAGCCATTTAATGACAGCCTAAAGAATGTAGCTATTTAATTATTCGTGCCATTTAATGACCACCTAGCACAGGTTGGTTTCTTTTAACTGTATGTATTATTCATCCAATTGTAGTATTTACTTGTAAGTGGTAATTTGCTAGGCGTATGTTAAGCAGAAGCGACGCAGCCATTTTTCTTAAAAAAATACAGCAAAAAACATGATCTTTTGTTTACATTAGGTTAGTTTACTTTAGTTCAGGTTATGTTATATTAGGTTAAGTTAAATTGCGTTCGTTTAAAAAAATTTCAATCGTGCAGATTTCTGTTCATATTAGGGTAGTTTATATCAGGTTGAGTTTGTTTACCTTAGTTTACTTTACTTAGGTTAGTTGAGGTCAGATTACGTTAGGTAAAAAATGGTATAATTTCGATAAGTTATGTTCATACTGTGCTATTTAGGTTACGTTAGATTCGGATAGGTTTGTTTGGTTCAGTTTAGAAAGTTCGTGTTAACTACTTGCATTATCTTTACTGTCAAATCTCTAGTGCACTGTCCACATTACGTCCTCTTATCAATAGTCCGTGTCTATGTACAACCTTATTATTTAGTCTTCATTACCAACGTAACTGTGTACAAAGTTTGAAAAATCACATGCGATACACGAGCCCGCCTTATCTTAGAACGATCAACTACTTAAATCGTATTCATATTTCCTTGACGTCTTCTAGTACGTAGATGCAAAATGCATTTTCATCATATTCCTAAAGTGACATAAATTAGTTACTATTGCTTTTTTTAACTCATTTCTTCTATAATTTTCCTTTTTTTCCCCCTGGTTTTAGACCCGTTGTGCTGAACATAGCCGATTTTCTATTGCAAAGTGTAACTGTTTGCTCGCCTGTCTTTTCAAAGTAACTGATTTGTAACTTAAACTAACCTAGTCCAACGTAAAAAATGCAATCTACCCAAATTTAGTACTTTTTGTACCTTTTTCCTCGATTTTCGCATGGTGAAGCTCTACAATCCGAAAGTCCAATATGAACCAAACATGCAATCTCCATTAAGAAGATAAGCAAGAGTGGATTTCTGACTAGATTTTTTCCTTTCTTTTTAATGAATGGTTAAAATAAATAGGATAGCACAGGGAAACCCTTGATCGTACAGGTTTAGTTTGGGCGCACCACTTTAATAATTGTTGAAAAATGGGATTTTTCACTAATTCCCTTGTTATTTCCTAAATCACTTAAACTGACAGACATGAAAACATCTCACATTACATAAATAAAATCCAAGTGGGCCATCATAAGCAATTTTGATAAAATTACAATTCTTATGCGATTTGTGGATAAATATACCATGCGGATGTATGGGATAACACCTCCAGTACAATATATATATATATATATATATATATATATATATATATATATATATATATATATATATATATATATATATATATATATATGTATATATATATATATATATATATATATATATATATATATGTATGTATACATATAATAATCTGTCTAGGTGGCCACTAAAACGTGCGAATGACATCTAACCGAGTCCGTGTAGGGCGCAGCTGTGGTTCCGAGCGTTGCGATCGGGTGCGCCCTAAGGTTGCCACGAAGCTGGGTATACAAGTAAGCAAGGGTAGTGGAAACCAGTGGATATTTGAATTGATAAGAGTTTCAACAGCACTTATCATGGTTTTACAGTAGTAGCGCTGCACTTGTAAGCATAGAATACAGCTTGTGTACACTTTACAAGAGTGCAGCACGGTAGAAAACAGTTTCTAGTACGTATTCATTTTTTCATATGCACTCACTCAGTTTATTCATCATGAAACACTTGTAATGATTTTACAATTGTAAACATAAAATACATATGTAGCTATTACTTTGTATTTAGTTCTATCGCTTGCACATTTTTTTTTCTTCGTAAATGTCTGGGGCCTATATTTAACAGAAGGGGTCCAGCTCTTTTCTCTAAAAAATGTTACAATTTTGGTATTTTCTGTTCACATTCGGTTAGTTTAGGATAGGGTTAGTTAGTTTAAGTTAGGTTAGGCTAGTTTGGGTTTCGTTAGGTTAGTTTAGTTTATGTTATATTAGTGTAGGAGTATCGCATAAATTTCCAAAAAATTATATAATTTCGCTTATTTCTACTAATATTATTAGTTTAGATTTTTTCAGGTTAGCTTACGTTAGTTTATGTTAGGTTACGTTACACTTGGTTACGTTATGTAACGTCTAAGTACTTGCATCACTCATTTCTCCCGTAAATTTTCTGTTTTTTACGTGCTTCTGGACCCCTTGTACTAAACATACACCGTCTTTTCATGCAAAGCATTGAATTTTATATGAAAATGTTCCAAAATTTGGGGGACAAATGTAAAAACCAGCACCACTTTGATATACTGTAAAACCCCACGCTCTACATTAGGGGCAGTTTTCACTCTCGTAGGTTACGCACTTTGACAGATCCAAATCTAGCCTAAAAGTTATCATTATTATTATTATTATTATTATTATTATTATTATTATTATTATTATTATTATTATTATTTTAATCAACAGTGACGTGTTACAGTTCAACGCTCAAATGCTAAACGAGCAATTAATTAGTATCTATTGCTGCCAACATCCAACCAGAAAGTGACTAAACTCAATAGCACAGAATAGCCAATGTGGTTAGAAGAAAGCAAGCTTCCTAATTGGGACAAAGATAAATAAATTCGAATACTATTATAACATAAAATTAGAGGACAACTATACTTCTAGCGTAATTATACAAATTCTTCATCTTTTATAGGTTAATATTAACCCTTGAATACACAGGGGGGGGGAATAACAGCACACCAGAAGTTAAACATATCGGGTCGTATGCAGACTCATTTTGGCGCTTGATTAGCACCATACTAAAGAATTCGACTAACATAAGGTTCCTGTAGTAGTCAGATTTTAGTGTGACTTTAATCATACTTCAAAACGACTCTGGATAGGGCGGATCGTCACTGTGCCGCTTTCCTCAGGAACATTAGTTGGTGCTAGTGATGGGTAAATTCCAGGGAAGATATTTTTCGGGAATATTCCCGGGAAGATTCCCAAGAATTTGAAGTTTCTGGGAATTTCTGTACAATCACAAAGAAAATTGAATTTTATTACTATAGTATAATTTCAAAGTTAAATTCGTTTTTTTTTTTTTTATTACAGTATAGGGGAAGATGCTGTACCTTGGGACGTTTGACATATTGAGATATTTTCTACATTAAGAAATATTTATGTTTGTCTTCCTGCTGATATCACTGATCTTGACATGCGCCATTTCATACATAGAAAGTTTGTACATGAAAATAGGATAAAACGAAATAAAACAAGTTAGTTCTGTAAAATTTTTAGGTGTACATATATCAGCAGATTTAAAATGGGATTTTCATATAGAAAAAAATTGCAAATAGGTTAAGAAAAATGTGTTTTAACGTACAAACCATCAAAAATACTATAAAACGAAATACAGCAAAAATATTATATTACTGCTCATTTGAATCTATATTAAGATATGGATTAATATTTTGGGGAAATACTGTAAAAAGTAGAGATATTTTTGTTCTTCAAAAAGGAGTTGTACGAATCCTAGCTGGTGTAGAACCCCGAGAGTCCTGTAGGAAATATTTTAAAGAACTAGCTATACTACCTTTACCATGTTTGTATATATATTGCTTAATACAATTTGTAAGATCCAACATAAATGAGTACTCAACAAACAGTGACGTGCATGGATACAACACAAGAAATAAGACTCATTTTCATCCACCAAACCATAGAACAGCAATGTACGAAAAGGGAGTAAAATATGCTGGTATTATGCTATACAATAAGTTACCAAACAAATTAAAGGTAATCAAGTCTAATGTTACATTCAAAAGAAAATTAAAAGAATACCTATTGTCACATTGCTTCTATAAAACAGATGAATGTAATCAATTAAATAGCCACAATGTAAATAGTAGTAGCAAAGTAACAAAATAGGTTCATTTATGTATAAGGTATGCTGTAGTATTGGTATAATGATATTTCAAAAATGAAATGAAATGAAATCTTTGAGTTTTACGTCCCACGGTTATGCCGGTTAGGCTAAAGGAGACGGTGATGATGAGTAATGAATGAAATGGTGGAATGAAGAAAGTGGGAGGAAACGGGAGAATCCCGAGAAAACCCACGCACACGGTGTTTGTCCACCACAAAGTTCACTTGGCGGGGGCTGGGATCGAACCAGGGACCCCAAGCACCAGAGGTGAACGCTCTACCACTTAATGATATTTCAAATTACTGTAATGTATAAATGTATGAATTATGTTTAACAAATGCGTCTAATATATATGTACTGCAGCAATTAACCATGAAGAAACCCATGTATATCGGAAAATTATTTCCAAGTTTGTACAGAATGGAGGATAAATAAAATGAAATGAAATGAAAATGAAATGATTTGTTGTGCACGAACAGAGGAAGAAAAACGATTTTTTGACGAATTCAGGTTGGTATTTTCTGAATATATACTTTTTTAAATATTTTTCCTAAATTCATTGTTTTTCTTTATTTTGTACTATAGCCCTACCTATAATAAATGATTCTTCTGTAAACTGTAAGATCAACCAATCTTCAGTCGTATCGTTGGGAATGTTAAAAGCAGAAACGTAAAATAAGACTGGGTGATGTACCATAGAACAGAGTACCTTGGGACATGTCCCAAGGTACAGCACGAATGTTATATTATTGTTTTCATTTACAGATTTGGAAAATTCCTTGAAGTTCTACTGGTTTTAAACGCCCTGGCCCTCAGAATGATTCAGTAGTAGCAGGCGTCCAAGAAGTACTTGATTTGAAGTTAAGAATAAGATCTGCTGCCAAAAAATATGACTTTCCGAAGACATCCGTTTTCCGCCACGTCGAAGTGTCCAAAGCTGTAAGGTTGAATAAGTTCGTATAATAACCCAAATATAACTGCAAGAAACTTTTTACTGCGGATGAAGAATTAGAGTTAGTGGAGTACTTAAAGTAAGTGCACGTTTGGCTTAACGAGAGAAAAAATAAAGAAGTTAGCATTTCAATTTGCGAAATGCAATAATAAGAAATTCTGACCAAATGGGAAGAAAATAAAGAAGCTGGTGAAGGTTGGCTGCGACGCTTTCAAGAGAGGCATTCTACTAAAATATCGCTGTTCAAAACCAGAACCAACAAGTGTTGCTAAAACGCTGTCGTTTACAAGAGAAAATGTTAGGACGTTCTTCGCCATTTACAAAGAAGTTTTGCAACGTAAGAAGTTTTCTCCTAGTTGAATCTACAACGTTGATGAGACAGGACTTTCAACTGTACACAACCCACCCAAAATTGTTGTACCCAGAGCAGAAAAACAGCTTGGTAGCATCACATCAGGTGAAAGAGGGCCCAACACCACAATGATCGCATGCGTTAATGCTATAGAAAATAGTGTTCACCCTTATTTGTATTATACAGGATCAACTTCGTTGAATCGACAATGATGAGGAGCACCTACGGGAGCTATTGGAGCAGCAAATGTATCTGAGTGGTCAAACGGTGATATTTTCCTCAAGTTTCTGAATCACTTTATTGATCATGAAAAGCCGACGAAAGAAAATCCAGTTATTGTTTTTCTAGACAACCACGAAACCAGCTTTCAGTTTCTGTAATATCTAGAGCAAAAGATGCTGGAATGATATTAATTACATTCCACACACACACAACACACAAAATGCAGCCTATGGACAGAACAATATTTGGACCGTTTAAAACCTTTTACAAAAAAGTAGCAGACGAGTTTATGCTTTCAATGTCTTCTACCTCTCCCGGGACATCTTCCTCTGCATATAAGAGAATCACGATATATGATGTGGCTGAACTTGCTGGTAAGGCTGTCACCGCCCTACAGCTCATTTTTGACGAATTTAAAAGAAATATAGGAAAAATGGACCCGTCCTGAATTTTAATAACCAACCCTCGTATATTTCCAAGTGTTCTAGAAACTTTTTGTCATCGCTTTGGAATGTCTTCTCATCTGTGTTAGTAGACTTCCGTTAGATTTCGTAACCATGTATGGACATACGTTGCAGAGACAGAGATTTCCTTTGTGAACGCCCGAAAGGAACGGGAAAGTCGCAAAAACACTTTACTTCTTGTCATTGCTCAACGTTGATTTGATTATTTAAAATGTCCGCACTTCTTCAGCCAAAGAGTGTAAACTTGTCATCATACGTCATCACCGGAGGGTCTCAGCCCGGAGGACATATACGCAACAGCAAATTGAAAAGGCGCAGTTGCTCGGCGTACAATCGACGGAGGACTCGTCGACACTTACTCGCGCATGGCGCGCCTTCTCTTTTTTTTCCTAAGAGCAGCGCTTAAGCTGCCTATAACTATAATACTACTAGATAGTTGTATACGTATAAATGTTCTGTCGACGCGCTCAGTGTTAAGCCAGAATAAACGAAGTTTTCTGGATATGACAGTGGCAGTTCGTATTTTCGTATGGTAATATTCACATGAGTGAAGTTGTCCGATGCAATAGTTACATGAGTGAAATTGTCTGATATAATATTTACATGAGTGAAATTGTCTGATGGTCGATAACAACCTTAGGGAACAGGACTCACAAACATCACATCTATTTGGAACTCTCACTGAGGAAGCAGCGGTCGAGAGTCAACCATAGGACTTCAACTTCAAAACTACGCATATATTCGAATACAGGACAGCGGAGGCGCAACATCGACAGGCTAGCCGAAGAAACACGTGAGTTTACTAACATTTAAGCCACCACGTCGTTTATTATTAAAGCCAAGCCACCATCGTATCAATAGTATTAAATTGTTAATGGTGAACATATTGGAAATATAAAAGCATGTAGTATTTGTGCTCTCATAGTAACATTATATTTCTTTTATCGAAAAGTGACTTTATCATTTGTTACATGTTTAGTACTTAATTTTCTTTGTATGTGGAGCTAAACAACAAACTTTACGTTGCTTACATTTTCATTTACCATATCCCCAGTCATCGTAAGTGGAACTGTAGGCATGGGCAGTAGTCGTATACGTCATGGCGTGACTGGGAAACATAACTAAGAAAAGGGGGAATATATGAGAAATAAAGGTTGTTCCGAACCACGACGTAAATAACGATTACACCCTAAATGGCTGAACCGTGACAAGACACACTTTAATCTTCGGATAGAACTGCATTTAATTATTTCAAAGTTCATTTATTAAAATACGATAATAGTAAATATTTGAATCACGTAGTTGCAAGCAGGCAACTGGGCGTAGAATCATGCGCAGATCATTTTAACTCGTGAAAAGAAAAGAGCAAGAGGAAAAAAAATAAAAGGTAGTGTTTGAAAACAGAAAGTAAATTCAACTACCACAGAAATATTAGTAGCATAATTTGTTTCGGGCGAGATTAAAACGTTTTGTCCATTCGCGAATTTTTCTTCCGCTAACTTTTCACAGTACGAAAGCACAGAACAGCTGATTCTAGCCGAACACACATACACACTCATAGTCACATATGCACCTTAGAGAATAATGAATGAATAATAATTTGTTTGTTTATGTTAACTGTGTATCGAAACATTTTACAAAATGAAATTTTAAAACAAAATAACAATTTTGTGTAATTGAAATGATGAAATAGTTTCAGAAAGGTGTTTGTTTACATTTTGTCGGTGAACTCAAGTGTTTATTTTTGCATGTTTTATAATGTGAGTTGAATACTTGTGACTTTAGTAAACATGGATTTTAGTATTTTAGAACAACTTCAAACATGGTCAAAGGACCAGTTAGCACAGATTAGACGAAACTTAGAAAACAATACTTTGTGGAAATTAATGTTAAACACTTAGAATATTCCAGAGTTTTGTTTCGAGCTCTTGTTTAAAAAAAAAAAAAAAAACATGATGAGGCCGTTTAAAGTAACTATAGACGGACATTTTTTCGACATATATTTAGATAAGAGTGAAGAAACAAATTATATTACTTGGCGTAGGGTTAATCAATTAGAATGTTTTGATTCACCAGATAGAGATAAAAATTTGAACATTCCGAAAGAAGTTACTTTCACCGTAAAAACTTGGCCATTTACATTTGACGTTACGGCAGAAGTGCGCACAGATGACAGACGACCAATTATAGTCATAGGTAGACGTATAATGCAAGAGTTGCAATCTATTTTAGAAAAGTATCAGAAAACAGGAGACTCAAGGTATGATGAATACTTGCATGAACAAATTGTAAGAGAACTCGAAAGTGAACCCGGCAAACGTAGGAAACACAAAGCTAAGAATAAGAAATCAGCTGATACATCCGAAGTAGATTCAGGCAAGCAGCTGTTGTGCAGGTCAGCATCACCTACTCGTTACATAGCTTTAAGTAAATTGAAAACCTGGAATAAACACGCGTTTCATGATTTTGAATATGTAAATTTTGAAAAATGCGTGGAATTAAAATCATCGTCGAAAGTTGAACCACAGTATGCACGTATAGTTATAGTAGACAATTTATGTCAGGAAACATATGATATTTTACCTCCCGCTGAAATTCAGTTACCACCGTCGAGTGTCAAACAGCCGGATAGCTGTGAAATCAGGCCAATCGAATTTGAATGTTTAGAAAGTCAAAATAATTTAGTGGAAAATCATGTAGAGCAGGCGCGAGCTAACGTCACCATTGTAGAAAATGAATGTACAGAACGATATCAGATTTCTACACCTGTAGTTATTGAACCACCACCATTAGTTTTACATCAGTCTAGTGTTAGTGAGATCAAAGTAGAATTTCAAGAAGTAAGCATAGTTGACATCCATCAGGAAGCGTTTGAAGTACCGACACCTTTAATTAGCTATGAAATGAAGGAAATTTGCATCAATAATATCCGATCTGAATGTGTTAGTTGCGAATTACCACCTTTAATAGTACATCAGGCTAGTGTCAGCGTAATTCCAAGTGTAGCATACGAAGTGCAAGGCTCATTAGAGATCGAAAAAACCTTTGAATACGTACAAGCGCAGGTTACGGAGGAGAATTTTGAGTTACTTGATAATCATGTCGTATTTGAAGATATTTGTTCGTTTTCACCGGGAATAGTAGCAAGGAAAAGCAATGTTAGTGAGACTATTGACTATGACTTTGGTAAACAACTTTGTGTAGTTGCGGATGAATTGTTTTGTAAGTTCGAACAGGAACTTGATGTGTCGTGTAAAATGCTTGAAGGAAAGTCGATGGTAAATACATGTAGAGTAAACCAAGAGGATGTTAGCATTCAGGGAAAAGAAATAGGCAATACCGAGACAGTAATTATAAATGGCTTGATGCGAGTATCCGTAGACAGACATGTTTTAAATGTAGTTGCAGTGCCGGCGAGAGATGCCGATGAATTGTATGAAATGAATGGTAGCGCAGTGGTAGCGCGTACCCCTGCTCTCGGAGAAGCCAGGGAAGGCTTGAGAGTTATTATTTTTGTGCGATATTGAGAATTTGATGCTGTTGCATTTGTATCGCGAGCAAGTTGCTTTGCGCGATTTCACAACTACATATGCGTCTGTAGTACCGTACATGTCGTTCAGTATTAGTTACGTCTTTATATTGCAATTCGATTCTGTCCGTATCGACTTTGAGCATAGTGGCATAGGTCAACGACTTCAAGTAAAGAGTTTAAAATGTAAGCCTGCAAAGAGAGTTGTGTTTTACGTAGTCAATAGTTCTTGCGTGATTAATTGGTCAGGACTACTACCCGTAACCAGACAAGAATGTAGGCCGAAGAGTAAACATACACTAGCGAAGAAATTAAAATGTAAGAATAAGACACAAAGAAAAGATAAGGCAGTTCGAAATGGTCAGGCAATTTTTCCACAGCATAGTAGCTCGAAATAAAAGGATGTCACGACGCATAGCTAGCAAGGTCAAGGTTCATAGACGTAAAAGTAGCGATAGACAAGTGTGTCATGAGTGTAGTAACTTTGATTCTTTCGCGCATGCAAATTTTAAAATTAGTGTCCCACCATTGCGAACGTGTAAAAAGGAAAAACTCGATTGTGCAAGTAGTCGGAAGGCGAAATAGCTGATCGCTCTTGGCAACTCTAATATTCGTCAACTTAATCTTAGAATGTACGCGCAATGCAGGGGAACAAATGTCAAACGTATGTTGGATAGTGAGTTGCGAATAAATGAAAAGTGCTCTATTAAGCGTAATCCGAAACAAGTTAAACGTGACCGTAGACGAACTAGATATAAATCAAAGTTAAAATGTAGGCGAGATTATTTTGAACTAAATATGCAAATTCTGAAAACACCGATTCAGAGGAATTTTAAGAAACGCAAACGCGAAGAGCAATCTATGCAAGGCATCGTGATGCATCGCAAATCCGATCACCGTAAACGAAGACGTATCATTGCGTGGAAATTTAGTACACACGTTGTAGGAAGGATACCACTTGTATGCCTTGCAAATCAGAAAAACTAACTGGAAAAGTACTCGTAAGCGTATGAAATTAAAGGCATACAAGTGTAATCGACATCGGTGGAAAATTAAAATTTTAGCGCGATTAAGGCGTGAACTTTGCCCAAATTTAGACTAAATCCCGGAAGAGACGAAAAACCAAATACCGAATATGACTTTTAAGCTTTTATAGAGAATGAAAATAAAGATTGATATCTATTTATTTTAACAATTCCCCATCGAATTTCGAAAGTTAGGAATTTGTTTTTCAGCCTCAAGTGTGTGCATAACGTCACCGACGCGCCCATCTAGAGGAACCACCAGTATCCATTTATAATCAGGTACGTTCATTTAAATATCATGTTTTATTGTTTCTTTACAGTTTTTGGAGATGAGAGACGAATGTGAAAAGCAGAGGAATGACAGTATTGGAAATTTTAAATAGGTAATCAATTTAGATCGCGATCTCGGACTTTGAAATTTTAACAAGGCCCCACCACTTTTGAAAATTATGGCTATCCTGTTTTGGATACAGAACTTCTGTATCAAATTTTGTTAGGATGTTTATGTTTTGTATGTCTTATTTCTTTTTAGGTGCCTCCAGTCTTGGGAACCAAGTGTCATTAATAAAATTTTACCATTCTATTTTTCGAGTTTTTATTCATTTACCTTGTATGTTTATATAAACATTTAGCTGTCCCCATACCATTAGGCATTTAGAAAAATGTTAGGCAATTAGAGATATCTGAAAATTCAATTAGAGAAATACTGATGAATACCACAATTAATTATGAAATTTGGATTTTTGAAAAAAAAAGTGTTCCTTGGTTAATGAATCTGCATCTGACTTTCTTATTAAGTAAGCGTAAGAACATATTGAATTTGTAACATAAAATTGGTTAGGCGTCGAAACATTGAAAACTAAGTATTATTTACTATGATTTTGAAAGTAATTGAAAATATTGTCGAATTTAACAAATCTGTTTATGAATCCATTCACATATAATGTTCGTTATGTAAAGTCAGTGGGTATTTGCCATGATGTTAATGAAGTTTCAAATTTAATTGAATTTAGAAATAATCGATCTACAAGTTAAGAAGAGGTAAAAGGTTGAAAATTATAATTCAACCCTTAGAGGCGTCACTATTTTTATTCAAAATTACAGTGACGAAATCGGGGTAGCGTCCGATTGGGCCTCAGCTAGTGTGTGAGTTTGGCAATTATATACACACACTTCAAAATTCTATTTCGACTTTTGATTGTTTAGGTATTTGATATTTGGTATATTTAAAAGTGAAATATTTTATTAAAAGTGAATAATGTTTTGCATCATAAAGAATTCAATGTTGAAGTATTCTCGTTATTTGTTCAAGTTTGCATCAGAAACCACTTTTAGCTTAGTGAAATGTTTTCGAAATCAGTTTTGTTCAGTTTGAAACGTTTTGAAAAAAAAAGAGAGAGAACGTATAGTGGCAGTGAGTAACTGGGATATGCAAGGCAACAGGCCAGTTGTAATTTAAGAACTATAATTGGGCAGGAATGGATTAAAAGGGGCTAATAAGTAGCTTCCATGTTGAGGGTTAATGCCGGTGTCAAAGGCTAATTGAAGAGCGACACCGATGTTGAATTTCAGGATGTTAGCAATGATATTCGCATACAGAGCGATCATAGCGTATAAGGCCTATAGAGAGGCAGACGCTTGTATTGAGGACCATGAATTATGTATATTGCGAAGTGTACACGATGCAAAGGGCAATGAAAGGCCGCATCTGTGTTTTTCGAGATTGATGTTTCCCTCGTTGTTAAGTTCCCAGCCAAGGGTGCTGAAAGAGGCAAGAAGCCTATATTTTTGTGTGTTTATATTATTAAATAACAATGGTCCATAAGGTTGATATGTATATCCCCTTTATGTTCGATGTTGTGAATGCTCAGAAGATATTTCTAGAAACGCCCATGTTTTGAGGTGAATTTATCCCTCTTATGCTGTGTAAATTGTCTTTTTAAAGACAACCGCAATATGAATTATTTTAGCTCAGTTTTGCAGGTTCCCATAACCCAGTTAGTTGCCATTAAACGTCCATCACAAAATTTTTGTTAATAAATTGTTATAGCCAGGTTAAAATAAAATAAATAAGTAAACTTAAGACGTTAAGTTGGGATTTCAAGCAATGTTTTTTTCAGAATTAAAGTTACGAGAATACATCAACTTTATTGCGTAACAGTAGATGCTAAATTGTATTAATGTTTAATGAACAAGTTATAAACATTATGGAAATTTGATAATTAAATTCATCATCGATTTTGAATTCATTAACATTATCGGTTTGATTTTGGACAAAATTTGATAAACATTGTTTTAAATTTTTGAAATGAGCATATTTTAGAAATCGAGGAAATGTGAATAATAAATGTTATAAGGAGAAATTAATTGAATAACGAATATGACTCTCGATCGTAAGTGATACGGTCCAATGTAATGATCTATTCTCGGATGTGATTTACTCCCGGATGTGACGATATTACTGATGTTGATAAGTGCATTTTTGCCAGTAGGCCGCACATTTCGAATCTGCTGGCGTTCTTTTAATGGATGCAATTGTAAACCTACTAATTTTGTAGGTATGAGCGGGCCTAAAACAATTAATAATTATTGAGTGATTGATGATATTGAGGTGCAGGGCTGTAGTATCGAACTTCCCCTCCCCAGGGTATTCTTCTTGTCCTTTTCATATATTTTTTTTCAATACCTTCTGCAGGTCTAGATACTGGCAGCCCAATTGGGGTTGGAAAATTTTACCCGATTATGACATAGCTGCAATGCTTGAAGCATTCTGCTGGGAGGAATTAGGATTTCGTGCAGAAGCGATTTTATCCAAATCGTCGGGAAGGTTGGCGATCCCGCACACTTCGAGCTGTAAGAGGAAAATAGTAAGTCAGCGCTCATTGATCTTCGGGATCAACTCATTAACCTATTTTTGTTTAATTTATGACTTACGACCTGCTTTGTCAATTAATGGCACGCAGGATGGCGCCTCGACAGGCTTAACCGCTGTTTAACTCATTTATATATTGAAATGTTTAAAAGATTTTGATTATGTTATGTAACGTAAGTATAGAGATTGATATTTTAATTGTTTTGTATATTATGATACAATACGTAAAAATGTTAGTATATAAGTAGATTTTGTTCAGTTTGAACTTTACCAGTTTTATGAATAGATTTTGCATATTTAGTGAGAAAGTATTACTAGAATTTGAACTTTGTTCATATATCGTACTATATTTACATAGTATATTCGTATAATTTTAATTATTATTCTGGAAAACAGACATTTAGAAATGAAGATGTAGTTTTAATGTGGAAAACATATTAAAAAAAGTTTGCTTTTATAATTTTCACAAGTTTATCTATTGCTCAACGACTCACACAAAGGAGAGAATACCTAATTTTGTTTTCTTTTGTCTTCAATAATTCATACAGGTGGAAAAATTTAGTTCAATTCACTTTATTAGAGTTTTATTCATTTCGATATGAGGAAAGTATTAGTTGAAGCTTTCGGTACATGGTTTATTTGGATAAAGTGATCACGCTTACCGAATTATTTTGTTGTTTAACCGATTATTCTTATGTTCGAAAGCTTGCAAGGAGAGAAAATACCGTTTCGAATCAGCACTTGTCAATAAACTCACACGATTGTAATGAAAATTTAGATTGAATTTTGAGGGTTGAGAATTTGAAAATAATAATAATAATAATAATAATGGAAAGAACTTGGTTTGTTGTACGATTTAAAAGTAATTAATAGATTCCATTGTTTATAGTATGCTGAGGCAATCAGGGTTAAATCTGTTAGTCACGTTGATACTTATAATGGTTATCGAGCGAACAAAATGACTGAATGTGAAGGCTTTTTGAGCTGTATACGTTTTTCAACCGAATGGCAATCGAGCATTACGAGTAAGTTAGGGCTATTTTTGAGATGCCAAAGGCTGTATAGAGCGGCATCCTCGTATGAATTTATTGCTATTATGTACGCGTATTTTGACGTGATGTCAAAGGCCATTAAAGGGCGACTCACGTTCGGAGATGGATACTCCTTATTATTTCCCGAATACCTAGCTTGTTCCTAGACGAGTAGGGAATGTCTTTTCTAAGTGTTTAATGCGTTTAGAGGTGGATTGTATATCCCTCTTGTTACATGTGTTTGCGATTAATGCCCGTCAATGTGTTGGTAGATTTGATTTCGCCATTGCCAGTAAGATGTCTGTTGAAAATGAGAGTAGAAAATGATTTATCAGCCAAAAGTTATATGTTCGCCAATGTTACACAAGGTCCGTGCACTAGTGTTGATGCCCGCATACTTATTGCAATAAATAAATAAGTAAAATAAAAGTTTACGTTTGTTGTGAGTAATGCTGATAATTAAAAAAAAGTGAGTTGATATGTGATTCTAAATTTATTTGAAACAATTCGATGAATCTCTTGTTTGTTGTTTGAGCAATACGATTATTGAAACTTGATAGTATATTTGATTTTGAATTTCTTTTAGTAATTTTGATTTTTAGTAAATTGAAAATATAGTATTTTGAATAATGAATATGTGATTGACATTATAACTATTTTGTGAATTCTTGTTTTGAAAATTCTTTTGGGATTATTAATACTTTACATGTATCAATATACATATTAGTTGATATAGTCATTCTGATGTTATTTTAGAAAAGTTAAATATTAATTAAGTTTGTTGTAAAAAGGTGCATATATACACATTACACTACACAAACTACATATTAGGAATTCCGATATTACCGTTCTTTACGTTGTTAGGCTACACTTTCGAAATTGATATACACATTGTCATTATTGTTTAGTAGTTAAGTATTTTCAATATTAATGTTTACTTGCACATTTATTTGGTTTAACATGTTTGAATATATCATGGGTTTAGTAAAAAATAATTGAAAAGTAAACTAAAGTACATTTAATTATGGTGAGAAACCAGTTATTGGAAGTAAATAGATAAATAAATAAAAGAGACTATAAACTGAAAAAAATGAACAATTTATTAATGGTGGCTTTGTTTAAACAAAAGGTGGCTTAATTCGGACTTAAAGGTGGCTTCATATAAATCAAAGGTGACTTTAAAGAACATAATAGGTGGCTTTAACAAAGGTGGCTTGTTGTCATACAGGGTGAACAATCTCACAGTTAATAAGTGAAGTGCAAAATATACAGTGCAGTCCTAATATGTCGAATTTTCATAGTGAGTCCCCAACGATTTTCAATTTATATACAGAATGTTCCATAATATAGTGATTTTCTATTAACACTTCGTGAACCAGTGAAGTTTATTGTACACAGTGTAGTCCCGATATACTGAATCTTTATGGAGAATTTCCAGTGACAGTTGATTTATATACAGGACGTTCCCAAAATACAATGACCATTAAGTGACATTCCAGTATGGACTATTAACCCTTCAACGGCCAGGGATCTCTTCACAAATTGAAACAATTTGCTCGGGCCCCAATAGGTTGTCACCGCCCTACAGCTCATTTTTGACAAATTTAAAAGAAATATAGGAAAAATGGACCCGTCCTGAATTTTAATAACCAACCCTCGTATATTTCGAAGTGTTCTAGAAACATTTTGTCATCGCTTTGGAATGTCTTTTCATCTGTGTTAGTAGACTTCCGTTAGATTTCGTAACCATGTATGGACATACGTTGCAGAGACAGTGATTTCCTTTGTGAACGCTCTCAGTCCCGAAAGGAACGGGAAAGTCGCAAAAACACTTTACTTCTTGTCATTGCTCAACGTTGATTTGATTATTTAAAATGTCCGCACTTCTTCAGCCAAAGAGTGTAAACTTGTCATCATACGTCATCACCGGAGGGTCTCAGCCCGGAGGACATATACGCAACAGCAAATTGAAAAGGCGCAGTTGCTCGGCGTACAATCGACGGAGGACTCGTCGACACTTACTCGCGCACGGCGCGCCTTCTCTTTTTTTCTAAGAGCAGCGCTTAAGCTGCCTATAACTATAATACTACTAGATAGTTGTATACGTATAAATGTTCTGTCGACGCGCTCAGTGTTAAGCCAGAATAAACGAATTTTTCTGGATATGACAGTGGCAGTTCGTATTTTCGTATGGTAATATTCACATGAGTGAAATTGTCCGATGCAATAGTTACATGAGTGAAATTGTCTGATATAATATTTACATGAGTGAAATTGTCTGATGGTCGATAACAACCTTAGGGAACAGGACTCACAATCATCACATCTATTTGGAACTCTCACTGAGGAAGCAGCGGTCGAAAGTCAACCTTAGGACTTCAACTTCAAAACTACGCATATATTCGAATACAGGACAGCGGAGGCGCAACATCGACATGCTAGCCGAAGAAACACGTGAGTTTACTAACATTTAAGCCACCACGTCGTTTATTATTAAAGCCAAGCCACCATCGTATCAATAGTATTAAATTGTTAATGGTGAACATATTGGAAATATAAAAGCATGTAGTATTTGTGCTCTCATAGTAACATTATATTTCTTTTATCGAAAAGTGACTTTATCATTTGTTACATGTTTAGTACTTAATTTTCTTTGTATGTGGAGCTAAACAACAAACTTTACGTTGCTTACATTTTCATTTACCATATCCCCAGTCATCGTAAATGGAACTGTAGGCATGGGCAGTAGTCGTATACGTCATGGCGTGACTGGGAAACATAACTAAGAAAAGGGGGAATATATGAGAAATAAAGGTTGTTCCGAACCACGACGTAAATAACGATTACAAGGCTTATGACAAGGCATTCACTCCACAGAATATCAAGAAAGGGTTTGTGGTTTTTGGGTTAGTGCCTCTGAATGAGGACATATTCACAGATGACCAGCTTCTAGAATCAACTCCAGCAATCTGAAGCAACAACTCTCCATTTGATCAAGCTGGTTGTTCAACTAAGGTAGTTACATCAGAACATTATATCTCTGAAACTGGTTATGCCGATTCTAATATTATTTACGAAGAAGCCTCTTCGCGTGTGGTTGTCCAACATGTTCCAAGCCCTTCCTTAACGAATGTGTCAAATTGTGCGAGTATTTCTTCTCCGTCCGGGCAACCTCAAGCAAAAGCTGTATCCTTGTCACCTGAAGAAATAAGACCACTCATTAACTGTAGATTATTTTCATCTACCAAACGGAAGTTGTGAGCGTGTATCCCCCCCTCACTCCCGTTCCATTTTAATTTTTCCCAGGCACTCTTGTCTGAAATGAAATAAGGCCCCATGCACTATAAGTTGACGCAACCCTTGTTATTATGGTTGTCTTTTTTTAATGTGTTGGCAACGCTGTGCGGTGGTGACTTGCAATGCCTGTTCAAGGCACAAAGGAAGGTAAAGCGGTAGTTACACTATAAAGAAATAGTTCAACTAACTCCAACATCATTGGTGCTTATCCTTATCACTTTTAGTATTTTCATTATGTAACTTTGATAGCGAATAAAAATGACATTCGACAATATGTATATTGTCTATGAAAAAGTGCTTTTTAATAATAAGCGTAGTTAGTATCAGGCGTAAGAATATAGACGCTTGATGCAGAGCGCGCGAAAGTGTGCATCGTGACTTTGGTGGAATAGACAAACCAAGATATGAATTGCGTGTTAACAAAATCTAAAAAATTGTGGATCATCGTTCAGAATGTTATTAAATTGGTTATGTAAATGTGAATTATGATTGGTGCAAGGGTTTTGGCGTGAAACTTTAATGGAGTGGTTAAACGTGTGCAAGGGTAAGGAAAATTACTCAAATTAAAAGAAGTGCACGCCGCGGAAACTAGGAATCCAAGTGATATAGCAAATATATTTAATATTTGCTATCAACATCATTGACAATTATGGTGAGACAATACGAATGGTTAACAAATACAATCCCATTTGTTGTGTTATCAGTTTATGCAATACTTAGTGATTCAGTCACAAGTCTGATAATGTTCGAAGCTAAGCCGCAGTGACCAGGACGGAGCCAGAAAACGATTATGAGACAGAGAAGAGAAGATTGCAAGCCACTACTTCATTTTAATCTCATGTTGGTATTGTGATGTGAAGTGATATTAAGTAAATCAACGTGTGCTAGATGGTCATGTGCTAGCAAGCCTAAGGAGGCAAAAATCTATTATTTCCTTCTAAATTTAATCCTCGTGCTTTTTTTAATTTTTTTTTATTGAAATCTGAAATTGGCTTAAAGGTATTGAAAACGTACAAAGGTATTTATTAACAGAAATTTATTGAAAAAGGGTGTACGTAAGTAATATCATGTGTAAATTATTTTTATCAAATAAATTCTATTTCATGTATTTGTTTTGTTTTCTGTTGTTGTTTCAGCATGAATCACTACCGTATGAATTACTACCAAGATTGTGTGTATTACATCCAGATATTTGTGTTCACTCTGTAAATGTTAACGGGCGTACGAAGACGCTGGGTACGCGCAAGTGTAACCTCAATCTGAGTTCGTGTTGGTTCGTGATCCAATTGGAGGTTTACATGCCTTTTATTCTAGCCATTGCTAATAGCGGAGTGAATTGCTCGTTCGTTTTAACCACTAAACCTACTATAAGAAAGGCGTACCGGACAAGATACGAACCCAGACGGGTTACAAAGTTAGCTGGGTGAAAGGGAAGCTCGGGTGTTACCTGACACACCAGAAAAAGGGGCAAACTTATTTTAATGAAAGAAGTTGAACGAAAATTTTAAAAAATAATCTTTAAATCACTTTGGATCTGTATACTACGAGGGCAAACTTATTTTAATGAAAGAAGTTGAATGCAAATTTTGAAAAATAATCGTTAAATCACTTTGGATCTGTATAGTGCAAGGGCAAACTTATTTTACTGAAAGAAGTTGAATGGAAATTTTAAAAAAATAATCGTTAAATCACTTTGGATCTGTATAGTACAAGGGCAAGCTTATGCTAATGAAACAAGTTTAATGACTTTTTTTAAAAAAAAAAATCGTTAAATCACTCTCTGAATATTATTTTAACAAAAGAATTGTTATAAAAAATTTAAAAATAATAAAAAACTTTCCTTAGGCAGGAGATAGGGTTTGAACCCAAGACAAAAACGATTTTCTTCACTAGGATGTTGATCTAGCTCACTCAGCCACGAGGGCCAACAACAGCTAGCGTTTACTTTGTGCTATATGTATGTCATGACTCGTGATGTCGTATCTGTATCGGCCAATCAGATCAAAGGATATCTGAAACTCTTGGGATCCGCGAAAATACCTCCCGTGTATTCTCATTTTGGAGTGTGACATTCACGGTGGTGGGTTTGAAGTAAATTGTCTCTTTTCAGAAAAGAATATATTCAAGGGGAGTTGTTTTCCAGCACCCCACCTGTGTATTTACGTAAGTGAAATTTATTTTTGACGAAGTTCGTTTTGGATTCATTGCGTGCATACTTGTTTAATTGCACGATGGCGAAAGTGAGTCCAGAGTCAAGCAAGTTTGCAGACTTTGTAATAAGCACATTGGAAGAAGGTAATTTCAGTGAGTCCCATGACAATATTGAAGTTCAATCGGAAATCGATGATGAAATTAGTGCAAGTGACATGAATGACCTGGAGAGTAACATCGAAATTGACCTAGGCATAAGGAAAGCATCTATATTAAGCTTAGGAAAAAAAAAAGTCGTAGATGGAGTTATCAAACACCCGCTATTAGTTTTTAAAATGACTGGATTTGTATCAAGATGGCCCCACCACTTTCGAATGGAGAAAAATAAATAATGCTATTCGTTTGTGATACGTTAATGCTGGATAGTACCCAAATTTGAGCGTTAGTGCAGTTCAAATAACGCCGTTATAACGAAATTAATTAGAGTCATGTTGGCCCCGCTTTTCTCCCTAATTGAGATAGAATGGATTCTCTAATGCCGTACGTTAGTGCTGGTTAGTTCCCAAATTTGAGCGTTAGAGCTCTTCATATGATGCCGTTATAACGAAATTAATTAGCGTCAAGTTGGCACCGCTTTTTTCAATAATTGAGAGAGAATGGATTCTCTAATGCCACACATTTGTGCTATGTTAGTGCTGGTTAGTGCAAAAATTTCAGCGTTAGAGCTCTTCATATGACGACGTTTTAACGAAATTAATAAGCGTCAAGTTGGTCACGCTTTTTTCAATAATTGAGATAGAATGGATTTTCTAAGGCTAAACGTTTGTGCTATGTTAGTGCTGGTTAGTGCCCCAATTTTGCCGTTAGTGCTCTTTTTTCAAATAACGTCGTTATAGGCCTAATGAAATTAATTAGCGCCAAGTTGACCCCGCATTTTTCACTAATTGAAATAGAATGGATTTTCTAAAGCGAAACGTTTGTGCTACATTAGTGCTGGTTAGTGCCCAAATTTGAGCTGTTCAAATAACGCCGTTATAATAAAATTAATTAGTGTCATGTTGGCCTCATCTTTTTCCTAATTGTGGTAGAATTTTATATTTAATGCAAACAGTTTGTGCTTGATCGTTGGTGCTTGGTCGTGCTTCAATTTGCCCGTTAGTGGAGTTGAAATTGCACGTCCATGAACTTTGCGTCTCCACTTAACGCATTAACTATAAAATTAGTGTCAATCATTATTGCATCCTTGTGCTTCTTAGTGCAGCAACCTCTACCGTTAGTGCTTCGTTAGTGTACATGCTACAAGTAAAAAACCTTTAGGGTTTAAAATTGGCGCTGGGCCTCACTTTAAGGACTAACGAAATAATTAGTTCCATTCGTTAGTGCATCCTCAGTTCTACTTACTGCACTAACCACTAACGTTAGTGTTTCATTAGTGTAGGTTTTAGAGCCAAAGCAATGGTCCTCGCTCATCTCTCCATACTTTTTATTTTATTTAATATACAACACAACAGCCTTAGTGTCCAATTATAGTGTTGTGTACATACAGTAAATGTTACATACATAAAATTCTTAATTATTTCTATAGAAAGTTACTTGTTTTAAATATGAACGGAACCTGTTTTCTGATAAACTAAATACATCCACTTTATCAAACTTATTTACAATGTCATTATATAACGTACACAGCCTCCACATAGGGGATTTAAATAATATATTGCTTCTGGCTTTCGCACAATAAAATGTACCTGTATTCTCTACTATGGTTTTGCAAGTGGGAATCCGCAGTGATATTTTCGAGACCAACTCCGTACAATCAATCTTATTATTTAATAACTTGTATAAGAATAACAAGTCTAACATCCATCTTCTTTTTTCTAAAGTTTGAAAATTAAAATTGTTTACTTGATCATTGTAGGAAAAATATTTGGGATAAAACTAGTTTTTTTTTTTTTTTTTGTATGTAAGCATTTTCAAGAATTTCGCTTGAATGCTTTCTATTTCTTCAGAGTATTTTTTATTATTGGGAGTCCATATAGTAGAACAATATTCTAATTTTGATCTAGCATATGTAAAATAAAGTGTTGCTAGCGTTGTCTCACTGAAAAAGTCTTGCCCTATTCTGTACATTAAACCTAAGTTTCTATTTGCGCTGTTTGTTATCATATTTATGTGTTGATTCAAATTTAATTCAAGATCAAAAATAACACCCAAATCTTTAACAGTACTTGGCCTAGACAGTATAGTTTCTTTCAGTGTATAGTCAAAGATGATGGGATTTCATTTTCTCGTGAAAGAAAGGGATTTACACTTAGATACATTTATTAATTTGTTGTCATCGCACCATTTGTGAACTCGCTGTAGGTCTTGTTGTAGTTGTATGCAGTCTTCAGTTGAATTAATTCTAGAATATAATTTGAGATCATCAGCGAATAGGAGAATCTCAGAGTTTTCAATAAAAAGTGGAATATCATTAATAGGTAGGAGAAATAACAGAGGACCCAGATGAGATCTTTGAGGAACCCCAGACAGAGTAGCAAACTTTTCAGTGATATGGCACTTGTATAGAACAGATTGTTTCCGATTGCATAAATATGACACAATATATTCAATTGCCGACTTTGTAAAGTTCAGGCTTATTAATTTCGCCACTAAAACATCATGATCCACGACATCAAATGCCTTACTGAAGTCGGTATAAATAACGTCTACCTGGCCGCCTTTGTTTAACTCCGTTGCTATAAAATTTGTTACAACTGCTAGGTTTGTTGCAGTGCACCTATTGTGTAAAAAACCATGTTGATGTATAGATATAATTGGCTTTACGTGATTCAGAATTCGTGTATATAAAATACTCTCAAGAATTTTGGCAAAAGGAGATAATATAGCTATAGGTCTGAAGTTTTGTATTTCGCTTTTATTTCCAGACTTTGGCACTGGACACACTGAACTTTCTTTCCATAAGTCCAGAAAAGTGCTTGTTCTTATGGACATATTGAATATAGTATGGAGCGGATGCTTGAATATATCAATACAGCCTTTGACAACATACGGAGGAATACCATCCGGTCCACATGACGCTTTTGGTTTAAGTGACTTTATAGCCAATTCAATTTCTTGAAATTGTATTTCTCCAAGAAGAAAATTGTTTAACAGGCTACTGCATTCCGTCTTGCTAGAAATTAAATTATCTACGTCGTATTTTGCTGAAACATTGCTATAAACAGATTGAAAGTAATGTGCAAAGGCCTGAGTAATCTCACTGTCATGGCTTATTTCTTTTCCATTGTAAGTCAAGGATACTGATGACATATGTTTAGTTTTGCTTTTGACAAAACTCCAAAGTTGGCCCGGATCATTACGAATAGAAAGTTCAGATTCTAAAATGAATGTCTTATACACAAGTGATATGTCGGTCTTTATCTGTTTAGGTAACTCATGAAATTTTTCATGATGATATAGGCTTGCAGTTATTCCACTTTTCCATTTTTTATGATGATATGATTTGGATTTTATTTTTTTTTTTAAATTATACTATAAGTAAACCAGCTCGGATAATTTGCATTAACATATTTCTTACGGGGAATACACATGCTAATTACATCATTAATCATGTTGTAAAAGTTGGATAGAATACTATTGATATCATTTGTTTGCGAAAGACATGCGCAGTTTATTTTGTTTAGTTCAACGTATAATTTTCTGAAATCTTCTTTCCTAAAATTGAAACCAAATACTTTAGGTTCTATGCTTTCTTTCTTGGGAAAGTTTAATGGGAGAGAGATACTTATTGCTGGATGGTGTGTGTCTTACTTAGCAATAAGAAGACATTCTCTTTCAACGAGAACCCTATCAATATTTGATAATACTAAATCTAGAGTTCGATCATTGCTGTTATGAATATTATTAAATGACGCTAAATTATATAAGGAAATAAAGTTATATAATATTTTATAATTTGTTGTTGATGATAAGAAAATCACAACAAGTTATTTCAGGAATATTGAAATACCCTATGCAGAGAATGTTGCTACCTTTAGGGCAATTAGTCTCAATAAATAGATAAAATTGTTCATATATTACTACATTTGATTCGGGAGGAATGTACACTGCACAAATTTATAATTTAAAACAGTGAATTACAAGCTTAACTAGAACACATTCAAAATATAAGTCATACGAATTCACAAAATATATGTTATGGTTATAGTGTGTTGCTATTATTACACCCCCTCCCTTGCATTGATTAAACAATTCAAGATTTCTATCCTGGCGGAAGACTTTGTATCTATTATCAAAGAATTCTGTATCCAAATCATTTTCACTTAAAAACAACTTTCAGTGATTATTATAACATCATAGTTATTTGAAGGTACATTTGTATAAAAGTCTTGAGCTTTGGAACGCAAAACAAAAGTATTTTCATAAATCACCGAAAACATACGTATTTGCTGCTGAGACTCAACTTTCTGAGAAGAGGGATCACACACTTTATTTTCACATAAACCAGGCCTCGAATTACACTCACTATTTCTTGGAATTTCACCTGGTAGAGGAATGTTACTTAGGTTGCTACAGGAGTTCAATTGTTTTGTTCTACTTACGTGTTGCAGTTCCTGTAAACACAATACTCACTGATTTCTGGTCGGCTTCCGCTTCAATGAGGCAAAGAAGAATTGGGTCCTGGAATTCTGTTGTTTTTCATGTCGAATGGCAGATGCCTCGGGCGATTTATCAGTACGATCGGGTGTTTCTTCCAGAGTTGAGTTGAGTTGATTTTGAGTTTAACGTCCCTTTCAGCAGCGAGGGTATATGAGACTTGGACCTACTGATTAACGTGGACTCCTAACCACTTGAGCTCCCGCCGGGAATCGAACCCGGGTCTCCCGCGCCAGTTCTTCCAGAGCAGTAGGGGGTACGACCTCATCTGGTATTTCACGTTCCACACGTTGCCTTTCTTCTTTTTCTAACATTTCTGAAAGTATTTTCTCCCGTCAATGTATAAATAGCGATAACTTATATAGGAAAGTTTTCCTTGATTGCGAGCTTGTGACATAAAATATCGAAGACTTTTTCTTTCATCTCGCACTGCATTTGAATAATCTTGTTCTATATAGATATTTGTTCCACGCAGCTTTTTCTTATTTTGTAGAACTATTTCCTTTATATATCACTTAAGAAATTGCATACGATTGGCGACATTTGCCTGGAAGTTTAATGTTGGCACGGTGACTCTTTGAATGTCCTCATCTGATAAGTCCAGTTGGAAACGATCCCGTAATAAATTACGCACTTTGTTTTCGGTGTTGCTTCAATTTTCACTTTCTTTTTCTTCAAAGCCATAAAACACTAAATTCTGTCTTCGACTACGATTCTCCAAATCATCCGTTTTGTTTTGTAGAAATGCATTGTGCTGTCAAAGATTGTTCAGTTCACTTTTCACCTGTTCCAGTTCATTTTCCACTACACATACACGATTCACTAAAGTCGTCATGGTTTCACGTAACTGTTGCACTTCGGATACTAACAGTTCATTGGAGCCTCGTAGAGAGTTAATCATTTCTTTGATTTCTGCTACATCGTTCTTTTGAGAATTAGTTGGTCCCGGATTTTGTTCCCATTCGTTTGTGCATCGTTAGTGCTTTTAAAAGATACTAATAATTTCGTAAATGCTTTACTATTCGTGTAGATATAGCCAGTAATATGTCACGAAACTCCCCTAAGAAGTACATGGGGAATATTTCATTGCGTGAAATTCCCGGCAAATTCAAAGGCACTAATGACTTCTTCTATTGCAATCGTTAGTGCTTCTTAGTGCACCAACCCCTAACGTTTTTTCTTCATCAGTGTCGATGCAACAAGTGGAAAACATTTGTGGTCAGCGTGATCTTGATCCGTACTTTAAGCACTAACGAAGAAATTGGTGCTTTTCATCAATGCATCGTTAGTGCTTCTGGAAAACGCTGATTGTTTCGTGAATGCTTCACTATTAGTGTAGATATAGCAAGTTATAAGTTCCTAAACTCCCATATAAAATGCATGGAGAATTTTCTCATTGCGTCAAATTTCCGCCAAATTCAAAGGCACTAATGATATATTTTATTGTAATCGTTAGTGCACCGTTAGTGGTTGCTAGTGCACCAACTCCGAACATTAGAGCTTCTCATCTTGAATGTTTTGTAGGGAAGAGCTAGCGTGTAATTAGCATCCCCTAAGTTTTATTTTATAGCGTCCATACTGTTGAAGCACTAATATTGGGAGTTCTGCAAAAAGACCTATTAACGAAGTAGTAACCATTACAATACACGTGGTCGTTAGTGCCTTTAAATTTGGCCTTAGTTTTACAAAGTGAAAATTGCTTCGTCCGTAAAGTTAGCCCTGCACTGTTCTCAAATGTTACTAAAATCTTTTACATATTTAGAGCTTCTTTAGTGTACATTAGTGCACTAAACACCTACCTTAGTATCATGGTACTTTAAAAGTTATTAATGAATAACTCCGGCAGTTCTAAGTTTAGATTTTTCAACTTTCGCACAATTTTATACTAATTGTGCCACAAAAGTCGAACTAACAACAGCGGTTAGTGCATTGTTAGAGCTTTATGAAACAGTAAGCCCTAAACTCCCCAATGTATTTGTTATGGGAGTTTCGTGACATGTAATTTGCCATATCTATACTAATAGTGAGGTAGTAGCGAAACTATTAGTGTTTCCTAGAAGCACTAACGATGCAATAATGAATGGCGCTAATTTTTTCGTTACTGTTTGAAGTGGCGACCAGAGTGTAATTGCATACTATAATGTATTGGCTTTAGGGCCTCCACTAATGAATCACTAACGTTAGGAGTTTGTGCACTAAAAAGCAGAAACAACCCACTAAAGAATGAAGCTACCTTTTTGTCAGTGCTAGAAGTGGGGGCAAAAGGTTTTGGTCCCACTAATCTCTACTATTGTTTTGGCTCTAGAGTTTACACTCATAAGCACTTACGTTAGTGGTTGGTACATTAATAACCACTAACGAAGTACTACAAAACGGCAGTATTTTTTCGTTAGTGCTTGAAGTGGGCGCAGTGTCAACTTAATCCCCAAAGGGTTTTTACTTGTAGCACCTACATACACTAATGAGCACTAACGTTAGAAGTTGCTGTACAAAAAAGCACTAACGACTGCACAAAGAGATCATTAGCGCTCCTAAATTTGGCGGGAATTTGTCGCAAACAGAAATTATCCATAACTACACTACACTTACGGCAGTTATCCAATCTAATTTGTTTATAACATTTAAAAATTTAGTATGTTTATAATATCAGTAGTAGAGTCTAGTATAGAAAATCCACTTACTTATAAATTTAAACTGTTTAGCGGTGTAAAAATATGTGGGCTTACTATAACATTTTTTCCACATATTTACTTTCATAGAGCATATTGTAAGTAAATATAGATTTATGCGTATTATCTAAACATAATAAAATATTAATAAAGCAACATACTACCGTTCAGAATATACATTTTAAAGAATCCCCTGGAGACAAGTATAATAATATACTGTGATAGAAAACGAATTTAACTTCGAGATCTTAATATAGTAATAGAATGCGCGTTTCTTTGTGATTGTACATAAATTCTCGGAAAAATTCCCTTTTTGGGAACCTTCCCGGGAATATTCCCAAAAAAATATCTTCCCAGGAATTTACCCATCACTAGGGTTAAGGGAAATATAAAAAAAAACGTTTAAACACGTCTTTAATTAACATATCTCTACTTGTAAGAAATTTCGAAATATGATCATATAATTTAGCAATTACAACAACCATTCTACTTTTCCTTTTGCGCCTTTCTCTTCCCTTGTAAGGTAATCGTAGTAAAGAAACGCTTAAACGTGTCGTTAATTAATTTAAATGCAAGCGTACAAACCTGTTTTCATGTCTCTAACCTTAAAACATTTCGAGATATTGCCATGTAAATATCACAATTGTTCCCACTACAGTTTTACCCTTCCCTTTTTCCTTCCCTTCTGAAGAAAATATCAAAAATATGTTAAGCACGTTTGTAAATATTGAAAATAAGAATTCCCTATACCAAATTTAATTTGTCTATCCTTAGAGATTCCAAAATATTACATTTATCATGGTGCATTGTTATTACATAATAACAATTGAACATGATAAATGTAATATACGCGGGTATCAAAATGACCTTCTCGATTACAATGTTTAATATTCACATTGGGATATTAAACATTGTATGGAGCGGAGCTAATTATGTGAAGTTTCTATTTGAGGTAGTTCTTGACTTTAACTCATGCGGACTGCTACGAATAGTTTCTCTACTTTTTCTTTTTCTTTTTTGTCTTTTGATAAGTATTTAAATGCCACGAGAAAGTGTAACCCCTTCCAATCAAATTTGTATCCGTATTAATTTACTCCTGTTATACATTTTTAAATTTTTGTTAAAATCTTTCTTCACGTAATGAATAACTAATTACTTAAATGAAACGAATATTGGAAATTTCCTATCTTTTTTAAAAAATATCATATATATATATATATATATATATATATATATATATATATATATATATATATTGTATATATCGAGTTCCCTCCCGCCGATCATAACCATCTTGGTATCATTGAATCTCTTAGCACACGCCTTCATATCTATACTATAGCTATGTTAAAGTGGCTTTCATATTATGAGTAACTAATTATTGAATGAAAAAGAAAAGTCTACACTTACTATTTTTTCAGATTATTTTATCATATACGATTTGATTGAGATAACTTAAGAAACACACACACACACACACACACATATATATATATATATATATATATATATATATATATATATATATATATATATATATATATATATATATGGTTATCCCAATCAAATCATAATCATCTTGGTATCATTGAATATCTTTGTATCTACTCTGCAGTCAGGTTCAAGCAATTGAATCAACAAGAATAAATAAATTACGAATAAATAAAGCATAATATTGCTTGTTTTTTATTATTAATATAATAGTACATGTAATATCAGTTTATTATCATTCGCTTGTAGCATATGATCAATTGATTAGACTATTATAAAAATTCACTTTTAGTACTGGAGGATAATACAATAACTCGAAAAATACAGTTTGTATTAGCTTGAGAGTGACTAGGTATCCTGTGTGTAAAGGTTCATCTATTTTAATGTCCGCTAACCAGATTACGTCACAAGAAGACTACAAGTCAGATTGTGGGAACGAAATAATTGTTCTGAATCTGCCTGCTCACCACCACCACGTCATACTATCGATTTAATTTGTTCATTTGAAAGACTTTTGTTTATATCGGATTGTATCGTAATTTGTTACGATCATACCACCCTAGATTATGAGAAATTAATAGAACAAACTGGGGCCCCAGTTGAAGCAGGTCCTCAAATTAGGACTTCATATATCTTGTGCAAAAACAAGGATCTACAGGCGCCTATAAACTAGAGTCTGTATTTTCGCTAGTATTGAGTGCCAGATTTGCCAAAAATCAGACTTTGGTTTGTGAGTGCCTGCATATTTTTATCCATGGAGACAAAAAAACATTAAAATATGCACTATTGTACAGAATTCTCACATGAAAAGGAAAATTGCATAAAATCAGCAGTATTTTTATTCCAGGTGGGATGGACAAATTCCCCCTTGTTCCTCTTAGGAATTCATTCTTCGGCTGCACATGGAAGTTGATTGTGTAGTTAAAACATTTTGGGATGGAGGTTGTTTGTTTTGACTGGAACGCCATTGTTTTTGGGGGTTTATTTCTTTGGTATTGTTTGCAGGTAAAAGTTTGTTTGTGGAGTGATGAGAAGGATGGTAAGGGGTTGAAGAACTGTGTTGGCACCATTGATGTTGCTGTGGGTTACAGATAGTGAAGGAGAGTTTACTGAGATTAGTGGGATGGGAATGTGGGAGGGAAGTGGAGTGCATAGCAAAGGTGCACATGACGTAGAGGTGGAAGCAGTGGAATGAAAATGGGGAGGAGTTGGCGAAGAACAGTGTTGATCGGTGGTTGTGAGAGAATTGGTGGGATGGGAATGTGGGACGTAAGCGGAGTGCATAGTACAAGGTGTACATGAGATAGAGGTAGATGGGTGCGTACTTGGATTATACATGTCGGGAATGATGGAAACTGTACCAGAAGTATTATTGGTATTGTTGTTTGTAGTGGAATTCATGGTGAGGGGTAAAAAGGATGCTTGTTTACGAGTTATAGGCATATCATAACAAAAAAAAATTTGGAAACAAAAGACTTGCCTGACAAGTATATGAAATATACACAAGACAGTTTTAACAACGAGGATTCAAATTCATCGGTAGTATGGTGGTTAGTATCCCCGCCTGTCACGCGGGAGACCGGGGTTCAATTCCCCGCCGGGAAGCCATAGGAAATAATAAATAAGCATGATTGTGTGCCATAGGGCAGGTAGTATAGTGCTTGAAAAGAGACAAATAGATTCTTAAAAAAATAATACAAAACGTGGGTTTATTGCATATGCGTACATAATATATGACCGTCACCAAAATGATAAGAGAGAAATGAATAACATTTAAAGTAATTGATGGTATGGTGAAGATAGTAAATAATATTTTGATTTACACGGGGTTACATATTCTCGTTCTTATGCTAAGACTGCCATATGCATATTTCATTACGAAAGCAAACAGAGTTCATGTTTGCGTACTTACACTTGGTTGAAGTCCATGATCATGCAACAGTAGTATTTGCGTTACCTGAGGACACTCTTGATTATCCAATTTGGGGCCACCATGGATCATAGTGAATGAATCAGGGATGCTTTGGCCCGGGATTGCGTCACCTACTGAAATTTTGTTTATGCTTATTCAGGGGCCATGCACGCTGGTGCGAATGAGTCAGAGGTACCTTGGCCCTGCTATGACGTTATTGAATTGGGAGTTTTGGATCAGATGTTATGATGATTCTTTAAAATTACTAAAAATTTGGTCTTGATTATTCATTACGTTATGAAATAGTACAAGTTTACGAATGCTTTTTATTTTTCGTTCCCTTTTATGGCATAAAATTTGGAGATTGTTATAACTTTGATGAGATGGACTAACACTGGTGCAAATAAAATCTTTAGTTTTACGTCTCACGATTAGGCTAAAGGAGACGGTGACGATGAGAAATGAATGAAAGTGTGGGAGAAAATTGGAGTATTCCGAGCATAATGTTGCCCACCACAAAACTACTTTAGCGGGGGTTTGATCCAGGGACCCCATACAGCAGAGGTGAACGCTCTACCACTGAGCCACCGCACCCTTACTGGTATGAATGAATTAGAGGTATTTGGTTCGAGCTAATATGTTCGTTTGACGTCACTGAACTGGGATTTTTAGCTTGGAGCTTATGATGGCCTTTTTCGTTCCCTTTTATGGGTATAAAATTAACAAAACAAGGTCTTAGATCTCTGTCTTGATGACCTATTACATTATGAATTACTAGACTCCAGTAATAGTATAAATTAGTATTAGTATTAATATGAAACTCGAAAACTTTGGAGTTGCTTCGTGGCTAACCGGTTAGCGTATGCGTCTTTAACGTGGGAGACCAGGGTTTGATTCCCGGAAGGAGCTCATGCGGTTCGGATTTCACGTTAATCAGTAGGTTCTATTTTTGCTGCTCAAAGGGACGTTAAACTCAAAATCAACTTAACTCGAAAACTTTGGGAGGAATACTTGATTTTTGGTTGTTATCCTTTTGATGAGATGGACTAACACTGGTGCAAATGAAACCTTTAGTTTTACGTCCCACGATTATGCCGGTTAGGCTAAAGGAGACGGTGACCATGAGAAATGAATGAAAGTGTGGGAGAAAATTGGAGTATCCCGAGCATAATGTTGCTCAACACAAAACTACTTTTGCGGAGTTTGAACCAGGGACCCCATACGGCAGAGGTGAACATTCTACAACTGAGCCACAGAACTCTCTACTGGTGCGAATGAATTAGAGGTATTTGGTTCGGGCTAATGTGTTTGTATGACGTCACTGAACTGGGATTTTTAGCTTGTAGGTTATAATGGCTTGTTTCGTTCCCTTTTATGGGTATAAAATTACCAAAACAAGGTCTTAGATCTCTTTCTTGATGACCTATTACATTATGAATTACTAGACTCCAGTAATAGTATAAATTAGTATTAGTATTAATATGAAACTCGAAAACTTTGGAGTTCCTTCGTGGCTAACCGGTTAGCGTATGCGCCTTTAACGTGGGAGACCAGGATTCGATTCCCGGAAGGACCTCATGATTTCGGATTGTACGTTAATTACTAGGTTCTATTTTCGCTGCTGAACGGGACGTTAAACTCAACTCGAAAACTTTGGAATGAATACTTAATGTTTGGTTAAGGTTTAGTTTTCATTTACGGGACTTATGGTACTCGAACAACGATATTCAATAATAGACAAATTTTGACCAAAGCATATATTAACTAATAAATAATAGCGTTAAAGTTTCGGCAAATTAACTTTGCCTTCGTCGGACACATTATGAAATACAATTTCTAGGATTACAGCTTATATACTTCTTAAAGTGAGAGGAGGTATTCTATGAACATCGTGTTCATCTTTGGTCTGAGTTTTAGTTGGATTCATAGCATTTTAGCAACTTTTATTTTATTTAGATGAGTTATTATAGGCCTGAGTTTATTAGCACGATCATACGATGACGTTTTCTGTTTTCTAGCCGAGTTATTAAAAAATGTTAATGTTTCCGAATTTCTTTAAACCGATGTAGTGGCATTACCTACGCAACGTACGGAATAAGCAAATCAATAAGCAATACGGAATAAGCAACTTACTTGACCAATAGTTTCTCAATTTTGGCAGTACACGATAACTCATTAGAACGTTCATTCCAAGATAGGGTTTAAACTCAGGACTGTTTATGATAAATGCCACATCGTGTTGCTGAGCGTATGCCACATATTCTTCCGCGATAAATTTAATCAAAATATCAGTCTGGGAACACAGTTACTCTCTTCTACAACGAGAATTAGATTTTTTTTTCCAAAATCGAAATTATTATCGGAGAAATGACTAGGTTTATGGTGACGTTTCCACTTGAAATCAAGTAGAACGTAACTTTTAGCATCTGAGGTATTTGACCATTTCTGTTTCCTGCTCCGCTGGGGTAGGTAGACTTGCTGCTTTCACATCCGAGCTTCAATTTGAGTGAGCGATATCAGGATTTTCTATAATGTGTCACTCCTTCAATATATTGTGCCAGAAACAATCTATCCACTTCGAGCAGGTGAAAAATTTATTCATTGTCACTATTCTTAGCATGTAAAACTTGAATGATTTCCCATCCTTGACAACAAACTCACGTAAAGTTGAAATCCCTGAAAGCAGATAACAATGTGAGCTTGGGGCATATTTCGAACTGCAGTTCCTGGAGAAATCCCTGTTTAAAGTTGTGTTTAGGACAAGAAAAATATTGTGGAAAAAGCGATGGTTTCTTTTTCAATAAATGGTTTCAAAAGTAAAGGACCTAAAAAGCCTATAATATCACAGCGAGGTACCCTTGAAGTACATAGGGACAAGGATGTCACAACACACTTTTTGCTGTATAGTTTGTACATTTTTTCATGAATTTGATGAAATGCCATACAAATATATTAAACAATTCTTAACAACCCTAAATCCACTTACCGTAGCTAGAAGAAAATACTGGAAACCAGAAATAGATTAGAGATAAGAGGCCAGAACAACACCATGGGAAGTTACTACTTTCCATTGTATGGAAAACGTTGTAAAATTCAATGTTGGCTACACAATTCTTGCTGTTTATTAGTTTCGTCCTTGATCATTACAAAAATGTTCTTAGGAATGATCATTTAAGTATTATAAGAGACCTATAGTAAAAGTTATAAATGGGACAAATATGTCCCAATTAAATACATGGAAATTTAAATACCTTCCAGTTAAAAATTTTACCCAAAGGTCTCACACTGGTGTATTCAATCAATTAGTTTTATAGTTATCCCCGCGAGAAAATCGGTAGAGAAAGGCCTCGTAAGAAAAATGTTGCCCATTCTGTGCATCATTTAAAAATTCACTATTAACATACCACTAAAGTTTCTTCTACTCTTCTGGCAAGACAAAAGTTTGCAAAATGCATATATTAACATATACCAGTCTCACTTGTTCATATTTATTTTCGTGTATTCAAGCTATTTTCATAAGTGAACATTTTCCCACATTTCTGCGAAACATTTATACTCAATGTATTAGCATATGCCTCTTCAAATGATGCTTATGGTTGAACTGTTTTTCACATTTCTGGCAAGAAAATTTAATTCCACCTGTATGTATTAGTGTATGCTTTTTCAAGTTACTCTTATCACTGAACATTTTACCACACTCCTGGCAAGACAAAGTTTTTTCACCTGAATGTATTAACTTGTGTCTTTTTAAATGATGATTTTGATTGAACATTTTTCCGCATTCCTCACATGAGTAACGTTTCTCACCTGTATGTATTAACGTGTGCCTTTTTAAGCCAGTCTTGTCAATGAACATCTTTCCACACTCCAGGCAAGCAAACGGCTTCTCACCTGAATGTGTCAACAAGTGGGTTGTCAAGCTATTCTTGTAACTGAACATTTTGCCACACTCCTGGCAAGCGAATCGCATCTCACGTGTATGTACTAACGAATGCGTTTTCAAGTTACTTCTGTCGTTGAATTTTCTACCACATTCCAGGCAAGGGAAAGCTTTTTCACCTGTATGTGTTACCTTGTGTCTTTGCCATTGATGTTTTTCTTTGAACATTTTCCCACATTCCTCACAAGAAAAAAGTTTCTTACCTGTATATATTAGGTTATGTTTTCCCAAAGCACTCTTACTAATGAACATCTTTTCACCCTCCCGCGAAGAGAAAGATTTCTCACTGAAAGAATTTGAAAATTACGTTTAAGGAACAATTAAGGTAAACTTATTACTATAATTGTCTTCCCATTAAAAAATTAAGAATGAACTTTTATCTAAATCATGAGAGTAATATATTGTCTCGAAATAATTCGTTTAACTAATTTTCTCAGTTTCCAAATTTTAGTGCACACCGATACCAACGTCTATTCAGCTGTAGCGCTACCTTACATCTTCAGACAATAGCGTCTATTTGTAAGTATAAGAACGACGATCATTTCAGATGCTAAAAGGCCTGAGATAATATCTTTAATTTGGCTATTTATTTTTAATGAAAAAAAAATGTTTGTGGGTTTTATTATGGAAACAAGTTTCGAAATATTTGGATATAGTGCATTTTTCTCCCTGCAAATACACTCGTTGATTTGTGTATTAGTATTGATATCCGATAGTTATGATAGACTAGATTGTAGTATGCCTGTTATCACATATATAGTTGTTAGTTTACAGGGTGACGTATAGTGACACTATTTGATGACTCATAGTTATTCTTTGAATTCAATCAATTTCTTGCTATTGACATTGGTTCAGCAAAATTTTCTATATTATGTTTATACCTATTATCCACTTCAAACGCATATCATACCCATGAAGTTAACAATATCGAATTCAGGTCTATTCTTTCAGCTATTTCTGTTGGCGCGTACCTAGTATGACGTGCTATAAATATATTCTCAGATATTTAGCGTAAATTGTATCAACTCTTGTTCACTCGGATTGAACTATAGTAATTAATGCTTGAATCCATAAATTTGGTAAGGAAACGATTTATCAATCCCCTATAAGCTTGTCTTTCGCTGGCAAGGCGTTCTTGTAACGTTAAACCCGTATATTAGAAAATGGATTGCAAGCTGTAGTCTCAGTTAGTAAATGGGAACGCAAGAGCGATTTATTGCAACGTTATGAATTATACATGGTGTGTTCAGTGAACAAGGTAATAACGCCAATTTTTGGTACTTTTCGACATATTTCAGCTTCAAGATTTGTACCCGAAGTTCCCTTTAGAAAGACCTATATATCTGTGAAAGACCTATATATATATATATATATATATATATATATATATATATATATATATATACAGATCGTGATCAGAAAAATGGAAACACCTGTAGTTGGCAAAACGTCAGGTGTATGGGTTGGCAGTGGTGTCTTGGCGCCCGCAGCGCCGGACCGCTGGTGGTGGTGTGTTAGGTCGGTCTCCATACTACGTCAGGCGCAGTGGAACAGCAGTGTCCAGTGGCTGCAGCAGACGGAGGTAGTGTAAAATGGGAGACCTCTCAGATTTTCAAAGAGGACAAATTGTTGGTGCGCGGTTATGTGAAGTGAGTGCGACGGCAATGGCTACTGTGATAGGTGTGTCGCGTGGGACAGTGTCGAAGGTGATGACGGCCTACACAACACAAGGGAAAACCACATCGGGGAAGCGGAACAGTGGTCAGAAAAAAATCATGAATGACAGGTCACGCCGGGTATTAAAGCGCATTGTCACGCAGAACTGTCGTGCCACTGCGGAGCAAGTGACGGAGGAGCTCAATCAGCACCCCGCACCCTGTTTCGACAATCACAGTCCGCCGCGAATTACATGACAAACTTACGGGGTCGTGTTGCAGGGGCCAAACCGCTCATCAGGAACCATAACGTTTTTGCACGCCGCAAATGGTGTCGCGACCATGCAACTTAAACCGTTGAGGACTGGAAACGTGTGATATGGTCGGACGAGTCATCCTTCACCCTGTGATATGGTCGGATGAGTCATCCTTCACCCTATTCCCAACCACGGGCCGTGTTTATGTGTGAAGAGCGCCCAAAGAAGCTTATGATCTGCAGTGTCACCGCCCAACTGTGAAACATTAACACATGGCGGCTGCTCGGTGATGCTGTGGGCCGCCAAATCATGGTTTTCTTTGGGTCCTGTAGTCACACTTAGCGGACGAATCACTGCCAACGATTATGTAGCATTTTTAGGGAACCACTTGCATCCTATGTTCCGGATGTTGTTTCCGGACAATGACGACATCTTCCAGGATGATAATGCACCCATTCACACAGCTGGCGTTGTTGCAGCGTTGTTTGAGGAACATCGGGATGAAGTTCAACACCTCCCCTGGCCCGCTCAATCCCCAGATCTCAACATAATTGAACATCTGTGGTCCGTCTTGGAAACACGACTTCGGCGACTTTTTCCACCTCCATCCTCTCTCACAGAACTGGCCGATGCCCTGCACGAGGAAGGGTGTAAAATTTTACTTGCTACCACTCACGACCTCTATACCTCCATCCCACGTCGCATCAAGGGTGTTCTGAAGGCGAAAGGTGGTTCGACACCATATTAATCTGGTAAGTTGCAATTTCGTTCAGGTGTTTCCATTTTTCTGATCACCATATATATATATATATATATATATATATATATAATATTCTCTTAATAGTCCTTTCAATGTAAACAAACACTTAATGTTTGCATGGAATTAAAAAAAATAAAACGAAAATCTTCTTTCAAATACAAAGAGAAACATGTCTTAATTAAATATTACTATAAGCAAAGTCTATCATTGGAAGAAGTGAAATAGAATTTTTAGTTCAATGTCCCACAGATATGCCCTTTAGGCTAAAGCAGATGGTTAATTCATGAAAGTGAGTTAATTACGAAAATATCTGTTTTCCCATCCGGAATCAAATCCAGGACAAAGAGGTGTATCAAAGCACAAGGAAATGTTACTAAATCAAAGGGGAAGACTCTAAATACAGAAGCCTTCCATATAAATATATTACCTCTTTTTGTGGCTACTTAGATAATCAGCTTTTGTTCTTTTCTGATATGAACGCCCCAGACATTGTAGGCAAATTGCCTTAGAATTGGTAGAACAAATAATTAGTACTAATACACAATAACACACTGATCAAGGCTATGTGATATTATGTAAAAAAAAGAAAAAAAAGCAGTATCACGTAACAGTTTCAACACAATAACTGTGTCTTCATCAGACTTCCACTCCTTCTGGCTGTTGGGAGTTGGTCATCACTTATATATACTGTCCGGACAGTATATATAAGTGATGACCAACTCCCAACAGCCAGAAGGAGTGGAAGTCTGATGAAGACACAGTTATTGTGTTGAAACTGTTACGTGATACTGTTTTTTTTTTTTTTTTTTTTTTTTACATATTATCACATAGCCTTGATCAGTGTGTTACTGTGTATTAGTACAAAATGGAAACAAGGCCTGATAGAATAGTTATAAAATAATTAGTCTCTGTATACAACGGAAAGTAATGAAGGATCTGAGAGTTGCTAGTAAGATTCATTGGGCATGTTAATTCCAGACAAGGCTTTTAATTAAATTATTTTGAAAATGATAACACAGGTCTCCTGTTAACGAGTAGGAACAATAGTTGTTGGTGAAAACTATTTTAATAATGAAGCATAAATTCTAGTTCAGCCTGTAAGTAGAAATAACTGAGAAAATGCCAACTTGATTATGGCAAATGGAGATTTAGAAAACCAGAGCTGTATGCTACACATTAACTTCACCTACTTGCATAGGGTTTGAAGAGAGCTACCAAAACTGATGTTAGGTATAAAATACCGTTAATCTGTGACACTTGATGCTAGCTTACCAGCACAAATGGAAGCAGCGAATACATTGATAAAGACGTACGCTCATGTCCAGCATTATTGTCGCATGTCTATAAATGTGTTGTTGAACGAATATAATTGGATAACGAATTTGCCCAGTATTTCTTAAAATGCAATTAGGTGTATAATCGGCAAAGACATGTATGTGGCGAATTTCATGTCAAAAGAGCAGTAAATAAGAACAATAAAACGAAAAGAAAACTTACCTGTCCATTTAGTAATATTTTGTTTTACTCAGTCTAATTTTCGTATTTATAATCCGTTTCCTATGAAATTTACCTCAAATATACATTTCCTGCTTACACACATAGTATTAGTATTAAAAGTACCCTGCATATTCATTATTAAATTATATTCTTACAAGATAGGTTATAGATATGCGACAATCATCTTGGACATGATTGCACATATTTTCTCGCCAGTTTGTCATGAATATATTTGCTTTAGAATATAAACAGTATTTATGTATTGAGGGCAAACTTAAGAAAACGAATAACTGAAACGGCCTGGAAAATATTAAATGATTTAATTCGTAATATTGCCTTTTGCTACGGAAATAAGGTGCCGATCTTTTAGAATTCTTCCTTTCTGTCTATAAGATACAAAATTGTCACGTTAATAGCTTCAGAGTGCATTCTAATGAGTGTATTTCAAAGAAAGAAAAAAGAAGAAAGAGAGAAGAAAGTAGATCGTTGTATTTAAAACCGCTCAGACTACTAGAAATGGAAAACGATTGGTTATACTTATGGTCTGACTTACAAACTGCTCTCTGAAAACCGATAGGGTAACAAATAAATAAATAAGCAGTGCTTTTTGAGAGTTCAAGAGCATAAATGATATTTTGAAGATTATAGTAACATTTATGATATTTAAACGCTTTTTCATGGTACTGAGAATGAAGAAACGAAAGTTGTATTTTGATTGATATGAAGAGAGATATAATATTCCATCTAGTAGCCAAGACCTTTATGCGGAAGTAGAGAGGACACCTATGAAACGTATAAAATTGTACATGAAATAATGTGTAGAATAAGTTTTCATATTGTGTGAAACTTTTTCTTTCTACGGAAGAGAATATAAGGTCATAGATTGTATAAACTGAAGGTCGAGAAAGATGGTTAGATTGGTGCATTTCTCTTCGTATTACAGTGGTGGTCAAAAAAATAAACTCAAATGTTTCCTTGTCATAATAATAGTTCATGTAATTTTTGACAAAAGAAACACAGATACGTATAAAAACAGTTCTCTACAAGTGACAGAAAAGTTAATATTCTTATACGGTTAAACAATATTCCTACGCGTATGAACAATAATTCTGCACATCATTTGGAGCATTTTATGCAACCAAAGAAAAAAGCATTTTATGTGTCTTGCTTCAACATTAGATCCTCCAAGTAAATAAAATAAAATAAATAAATCGCTTTTATCATCTTTCGGTGTATCCGTTATCATAGCTGGACATCATAAATGATACACACTGAATAGAGTATTTTACGGATTATGAGAAACAACTTAATTTTTAAGCAATTGAAAAAAATATACCGTAAGATTTTTGTTATTCTTGTTATTAGATTGCAAAGCAAGACTAAATAAAATTGCTAGTTTATAAAGCCGAACTGAACTTTAAAATCCCTCAAAATCGTCAACTGTTGCTGCTAATTGAATCCAATGTTGCAATATAAAGATAGGATTCTCGCGGCATTAAATATATATCCATTTTTAACACTGGCGGGAATGTTAAACACTGGACATTTTATATTAAATTTGATTATAAAATGTACCTGAATTTTCGAAGAAATAATGCGTCTTATAGTCCATAAAATACGACAAATATGTTAAATATAACCACACAAAACAACAATTTAATACAGTACGAATATATAATGATAAAATGTTATCCCCTAAAACACTGAACCAAGTAAGGAGGAAAAAGAAATGAGGAAAAAAACACAGAAAGCTCTTGATAATTTAAGAGGATGCCACGATTATCTTTTCATTTGTACGCCTTTTTATTTTGGGTACGAAAGTTATATGGGTGGGTGAAACGAGTTTTCAGGACGGAACAGGCAGTTGTCATGAAAGCGAACTTTATATATACTCAGGAGTTACAAATTAACAAAAGTGACTTAAAATTACCTTTGTTGTTCACCACTATTTGGGCTATCAATTTCCCCTGGCATATCACTGAAGAAAGTGTCAGTTGATTGGGTAAATATTGTCTGATTCTCAAACTTTATCTCTTCATCACATACCTTTATTCGTGATTCGTCGTCCTCAAAATCGGGTTCTAACTTAATTAAATAATCACAGTTCGAAGTCGATGCATACGTTGGAGTTTCCAGCATGGTCCTATTTTCTTCTGTGAATACTGGCAATTTCGATTCTTTTTCTGTGAAATCCAGATTTTCTTCAATGCAATGATGGTTAGTTTCACTTTTGACGAAAACAGACTCCATAGGACATACTCTACTTTCTGTTAAACGTTCCTCTTCCATGATAAAACTAATTTCGAAAACCAGTAAATACTTCCAAGAAACTAGTTTCACTAATATGTCTTAATTTTTTCTTTCGTATATAGTTATTGACATTTAAGTTCGGGATCAATATATCAATGTCCCATGCTGTTTCATTGTTAATGCGAAAACATTCATCTCGAGAGAACCTAAAAAAGATGAAATATAGTAAAACGTAACTTTACCTTTAAAAAAATGTGATTTCAAGACAATATAAATATAACTGTAAATGCCTTTTGCCAATATTGCAATTACTAAATTAGAATATAACATATTAAAGATTAATAATAATTAGCTATACTTGATCCTCTATAAGTATCCAATTCATCATCTTTGTATGTAAATATGAACTCCTTGACATAAATTAATTTAAAAGGAAAAAATACGTTGTTCCTTATATTACTAAAGCTTATACCATTAAAAAATTCAGGGAATGTATTTTTCTAATAATAGTACATTTATATATTTTTCCAATTACTGACAAACACAATATTGAACGAAGTAGCAGTGTTTCCGTATCGAGGAAAGTCCCAAGGACGATACTGAAAGGAGTGCATTCACAGCGAGAAGGATCTCCGAGAGAAAAGCGGAGGGGATGTCGCCTCGACGAAGAGTATGACAAAACTTTTTTTTCTACAGAAATAATGATGAAAGAACAAAAAGACTTAAAATAGTAGAGGTGCTAAGAGGTAGAAGCTTGCAAAATAGTTGGTAATAGACTTATGCTAGTTGTGCTTATCGATGGATGAGTTGTCACGGACTCACTGTAAACTAGATAGCTAGCTTTTAGTTATAAACTAAACGATATTTGCATTTCTACGTACGGTTTACAGGTTTAGTGTTTACGTAAGTGTCTTGCTGCATTACATGTCTTCCTTTTGTAATTAACTCAGTGTATTTGCTAATTTGAACGTAAAAATACCACATAATAAGAGGACATAAAGCATTGCATAATTTCTTTTTTCATTTTATAATTCCATCATGATAACTTATCTTACAGGAATATCGCCTTAATAAATGAACTGCTTGCAAAACGGTATTTAGTTTTCATAGAACCTATATGATCATTAAACTTTGAGGTAATTACTCTCCTTGGTCTTTCTAGTTGAGACAAACGCTTACGAGAAATAGTATGCAACAATATAAAATGGATTCCTTCTGGAAAAGATTATGATTTGTGAATGTTTGTGTGCGAATTTCTATCAACTGCTTTAGAAGTATATCGCTGTTATAAATTAACTTTTCGGCAGTCGCGCTGTTGTAAAAAGTACAATAGTGTTGTTGTTTTTGTTGTAAGTCACTAACTGACTGAATTGCAACTGACTGAATTTATTGCATGTGTCGTTTGTATTTTTATTTATTTTTACTATTTTGAATGTGACAATGGGATCACAATGTGAATATAAGTCAATAACATCTTTACTGTTAAGTGTTGTAAAAAGTACAACGCGCGACTGCCTGTGTTACATAGACAGACGCGACTACCGAAAGGTTAACAACGAATGGAATATTTTTTTCTGATATAAATTGATTAGTATACAATAATGAAAGTTTTTCTATCCGAATTCCTTTATGATTACATTCTCTACAAGTAATTCAACATATTTGAAAATATTGATATGCCCAGATCACTAATCAACCCTTGTTGCAAATAGCATATCATTGGGTTATGTCATATTATTGCTATTTCTTATATTTGTTATTTCGTCGTGTCACTTTCGAGACCTGAACAAGGTGTTGTATGTAGTTGACTACTAACACTTATAATTCGACAAATATTTTAAAACACATGCTCCTGTCGGGAACCATCAAATATTTCCTTTTAAAAATCTTATGACACTAGCTTCATACTGTAGTTGTCTCAAAATATTACTACTTCAAAACTGGTCGCATGGTTTCTAGTTTTAGAAAAGTAAGTTGTCTCTCCTTTTCGTTTCAGTGTAGAAAATGAAATGAAATCTGAGTTTTAGGTAGCACGGTTATGACGCTTAGGCTAAAGCAGATGGTTATGATGAGTAATGAATGAAATGGTGGAATGAAGAAAGTGGGAGGAAACGGGAGAACCCCGACGAATATCACGCACACGGTGTTTGTCCACCACAAACTTCACTTGGCGGGAGCTGAAATCGAACCCGGGACCCCAAGAACCAGATGTGATTGTTTCTGTGTAGTACATCGGTAAACGTTGGTGCATTTGGTGATATATCACGTACACATATAAAAGAATAACAGAATGTTTCATACAATAAACGGAGCACGGCAATACGGGGATGAAAAGAATGGAATATACATTTAAATGCTGAGTCGTATGGAGAACCGAAAACATTTAGTGCACAAGCAGAGGGTGGAATATTTAACTTGAAATAATAATATATTATTTAAATCAACGATAAAAATCGATCAAATCTTATAAAATACAAAAACCAACAAGGGGCATAACAACTGTAATTTAAAGAGCTGACGATAGAATTGATCACACAATGAAATACAAACGAGAAAATGAATGGAAAAATAGCACAACGAGAGAGAGATCAAGGAATATAATTCCATTCAAAAAAAGAAACAAAGAAAAGGGAAAATGGCGTGGACGAATATTAGTTCAATCATGAAAATGACAGAGCAAGAACTAAATTTTAGCAAAAACAATTGAATATATTTCGGTACATGATCCAATCAAGTCATTGGTAAAGCTGAAGATAATCAAAGACAACAAACAGAACTGCAGACACACAAGCAATGACACATGTAGTCTGGAGCATACATCATGTTAGCCTTGCCTCACGATCCAATTAGTATCCACTCATTATTTATCTTTACGTCTTCAACCATATCACCTCTGTATAAAAACAACGATTCCTTAGAAACTGACGATTTCGATTTCATGTAGGAGGAAACAAGATCGCTAATACGACAAACACGAATGTGTTGTCTTATCAAGGTTACACATGACGAGTGAAGATCAAAGGGCGCTAAATTTAAAGCTCAGCTGAGAAAAACGGCAGATATGATTTGAACGTACTAGTCAACCAACGGGTGTTCTACCTTCTTACACACAATAAACATTTTATTCCTGAAAAGTCAGATGTTTAGGTTTGTATGAGTCCTCAAGGCATTTGTGATGGTAACGAGCTAAAACCAAGTAGCAATTTACTTTCCTGTTGCGACTTATTCTTCTCATTCAATTTGAAATTTCATTAATTAGTAACCAATGGATAATAAAATTCATTTCTTTTTCGAGATAAATAACATGATGGTGTTTTATGTTTTCGATAAATGTAAATGTAACATTTATCTAAAGATAAAAGTAGTGAATGCAGTTTGAGCGAACGAAAACAGGCATTAACTCTTGTTATGAAGTCATGTAAGATCTCCACTGTAACTGCATAATAATATTAAAATGTAGTTAAGAAAGCAGCAATAATCAATACACTCATAATTAATCAGAAAAATCTTTGATTTTAAATTCCCGTTCAGCAGCGAGGCTATATGAGACATGAACCTACTGATTAATGTGGAATACGAAACATTACCTTCCGCCGGGAATCGCACCCGGGTCTCCCACATCAAATGCGAGTACGCTAACCGCTTAGCCAACAAGGAGCTCAGGAATGTCTTTAAATCTTCCGAGAAACGCGTAATGTAAAAGACTGAACAACTATGTAAAGACTCGACCAAAATATACAAAATTATCTACTGTGAGGTGACTGCAATGAAAACCATAGATATTCTTCGGTGAAGTCTTATATAAGCAGCTTTCATCGTACAATTTGGTGGTAGAAAACTTCAATTTCTAAATATACGTGGCGATTGGAACTAGCTAAAGGAACTTATCTCCTTGATCTACAGTATCTCTTAAGTTGTTCCATATTATTTTCATGAATATTGCAATGTCTGTTACAGCAACAGCGATTGACAAAAGTTTACAGCAACAGATTCCATTTTATAGCATGATTCACTATTATTACAGTGTTGTGTTTGGAATAGTTAGTTTAATTTTGAGCGATTTTTTGTGATCACTTGGCGTTATCGCCGACACGCAACCCCGAAATAATATTACCTATTAGCGAATTTAGACTGACTGCAATGTCAATGTCAGTAATAACTGACCAAGGGATATCTTTAGTGTAATAGTCTGAATGTGAATGAAGTTCGAAGAAAATATTGACCTTTGAACATTTTTGAAAAGTGAGAAGTATTGTTGATTGTGGATGAAACGTGCGAATTGTTTCCACGAAACCGAATAGTTAACCAATAAAAGCTTTAAGGAAAGATTTTTCTCTGGGAAGTGTTCAGTGAAATTATAATTATTTACCTATTGGTTTAAAGTAAGACATAATATTTTATTTCTGTGAATGGTGAACCGTAAAGTAGCAAGAATTTAAATTCAAATAGATTTCCGAGTGGAAGAATTCCAATCGAGCGAAACTCACTAGTTTGAATTGCTTGAAGGTCGTGTTTGACCTAATGCGAATTTTGTTAGGGGCATGCTGTTGTAAATAACATAGTTCTAACTCTTTTTAATAATATGTTCATTTGATTAAGCGAAGATATTGCTCATTAATTTTACTTAGTTGGCATGATTAGTTGTAGAAGATGAAATAGAGTTACTACACTTATACATCTCAATTTTTCCGGTAGTACTTTAAATTGCCAATACATAAGATTACTTTCTTGGTGCTGCAAAAGTATCTTCCAGTCAAAAAACGAAGTAGGCCATCTATTGTAGACTAAAAAAAATTGTAAGGAAACAAATCAACTGATGATTTATACGCTAATTAGAATAACACTGAAGATACTGTATTGAAACACAAATAATTTTCTCAACCCTACTTTCAAACTCCGTTTAATGAAATTTAGCAGATTGTCCTATGTGTTATTTTGAAATTCTCCAATTATTGAAAATTTTGTACTTGAAACATTTGGATTCAAAGTTGTTATATTTCTAAATTGAATTGAAAATAAAAGAAAATTCATTAATCTGAAAAAATGATATAACTTGACTATGTGCATTGATTTTCTTTCCTGAAAGTAGAAGAATGAAGATTTTAAACTTCGAAGAGTAACATACAATTCAGGTAGATTACATAAAAAGTAAACCAAGTGATATCATTTATAATTTAAACAAAAAATTATTCTGACTTTTCTGTACGTGTATGGTAGAGACTAAAGGAAGCAGAAGCGTGACATTTCTTTCTTTCTCAAGGTAATCGTTTTCTTAAAAAAAAAAAAAATCTTTGAGTTTTATGTCCCACGGTTATGCCGGTTAGGCTAAAGGAGACGGCGATGATGAGTAATGAATGAAATGGTAGAATGAAGAAAGTGGTAGGAAACGGGAGAACCCCGAGAAAACCCACGCACATGGTGTTTGTCCACCACAAGGTTCACTTGGCGGGAGCTGGGATCGAACCCGTGACCCCAATCACCAGAGGTGAACGCTCTACCACTGAGCCACTGCGGCCCCCGCTTTCTAAAGACTCTGCTCTTGAAGCAGCTATATTCACCTGGAATACAAGATGTACTCAGAGCGAAAGTTACGCTCACCGCAGTGAATAGTGGAACGGTCGCAAGGTTTCTTTGAAGTAAGTTGTAATGGATGCAGTAGTTGTCAAGTGGTTCTGGCCACATTGACAGTGTGAATCACGATATAGTCTCTGACAGTACAGCAGATGTCATGTGATGTAATGTGTGTTCGCTGTAAAGTGAATTAGAAACTAATAATAAATACGTTCTAGTGTAATACACTTAAGTGTATTAATTAATTAATTATCATAACAAACGATACATGGCGCAGTCGGTTATCTTTTAACAGTGAGACTGTCATCTAGCAAAACAAAAATGCAGTCAGCTAAAGTCCCGAAGAAACTGTGCCTTACCGGTAATTTGTGTGAGAATTGGCGAAAATTCAAACAAAATTTTGATATTTATATGACTGCAAGCGGTCAAGATTTAAAGCCCAGTGCCACCAAAGTTGCCATATTACTGAATGTAGTTGGTGAAGAAGCTGTAGAAATTTACAACATTTTTGAGATAAGTGATGAAGACAAAAAGAAGTACGAGGTAGTTGTTCAAACTTTTAAAACTTACTTCAATCCCCAGAAAAACGTGGTCGTAGAACGTTATGTTTTTAACTCCCGTGTGCAAGATGAAGGAGAATCGTTTGACTCATTCGTTACCGATTTAAAGAAACTGGTTAAGACGTGTGAATTTGGTGACCAAACAGACAGTGTAATAAGAGATCGTATTGTGTTAGGAATACGTGATAAGGTATTACAGGAAAGAATGTTACGTGCTGGAGAACTGTCACTAGATAAGGCTATTGAAATGGGACGTGCAGCGGAATTGAGCAGACAACAAGCAGATACTATACAGAACAAACAAGTTAGTGAAGTGCGAAGAAAAAGTGCAAGTGAGAAAAAGTTATCAGCTCCGCCAGGTAAAGCATGGACAACAGGAGAGGACAAAAATAAATGTAAAGAACAAAGTGCAAGGAACCAGCGTTTTCACAATAATGAGTACAAGTGTAAGAAATGCAACACAGTACATAAGAAAGCGCAGTGCCCAGCGTTCGGTAAACAGTGCAGAAAGTGTCAACAGTTTAATCATTTTGCAGTGGGGTGCAAGGCTAAACAAGTCCAGTGCATACAGGAAGAAGTAGCGGAAACGACGGACACAAGTGATGTACTGTATTTATCAGAAGTGTCAATATCACACATTAATGCTGTAATGTCAGCAAGGCAAGAATGGGAAGAAACCATTCAGGTGGAAGATAAAAAGATCACATTTAAGTTGGACACAGGTGCAGAAGTCAACGTGCTTCCAATAAGAGAATTTAAACGTGTAAATCAACAATTTAAGGTTAGGCCTACCAAAATGTTGTTAGAAGTCTATGGTGGTCATAAAATTAAACCTGTAGGTATTGTAAACTTACATTGTGTGTCAAAAAACGCGGATGAATACTTAGATTTTGTAATAGTTGAAGGTTAAGTAACGCAGCTAAGCCGTTATTAGGCCTAAGTGCATGCACAAAGTTACATTTAATACAAAGAGTACCTGTTGATATTGTAACAACAATGGCCAAGAGTAGTTTTATATCTCAAAATAAGGATGTATTTGAAGGTATTGGTAAGTACAAGGGGAAACTACACGTAGAAGTTGACAAAAACGCAAAACCTGTTGCAAAGCCACCAAGAAGGGTGCCGCTAAGTATACAGCCTAAACTTAAGCAAGCAATTGAAAAACTAGAAAAAGATGGAATTATTTGTAAAGAAGAAAATCCAACGGGTTGGGTAAGCAATCTAGTTATAGTTGAAAAACCTAATGGGTCCCTGAGATTGTGTTTGGATCCTAAAGATTTGAATAAAGCTCTTAAACGAAATTATGCAATAATCCCTACTGTGGAAGAGGTTAGTGCAAGGTTAAATAAAAAATCTGTGTACAGTGTTTTAGATTGGAAAGATGGCTTCTATCACATTGAGCTTGATGAAGAGTCAAGTAGATTGTGTACGTTTAGCTCACCGTATGGGTGTTGGAGGTTTTTAAGGCTACCTTTTGGTCTAAGAATAGCTCCAGAAGTGTTTCAGAAATTAAATGAAAAGTGTTTTGGAGATATTCCTGGTGTAGTCGTCTATTTTGATGATCTTTTAATAGGGGCAGAATCTGAAAAAGAACACAATCAAATCATGAATGTAGTGCTAGAGAGAGCAAGAAATTTGAACATTAAGTTCAATCCTGAAAAACTACAATATAAGGTACACGAAGTTAAATACCTAGGGCATGTGTACAGTAGAGAGGGAATTAGACCTAATAGGGACATGGTAAAAGCTGTACTTGAGTTAAAAGAACCCAAAAATAAAAAGGAATTACAAAGAGTAATTGGCATGGTACATTACGTAAATAGGTTCATTCCAAATTACTCTACAATCACTGCACCGTTAAGGGAATTGTTAAAATCAAATATTGAATGGCAGTGGTTACCGAAACATAGGGAGGCTTTTGAAACGTTAAAACAAAAACTTTCTAGTGCTCCTGTGTTAGCTAATTTTGATGTAAATAAGAAAATTACATTACAATGTGATTCTTCAAGTGAAGGGCTGGGTTGCTGTCTCAAACAAGATGGGCATCCTGTAGCTTACAGTTCTCGTAGCCTTACAGAAACTGAGAAATCATATGCACAGGTCGAAAAGGAGTTACTTAGTATTGTATATGCGGTGAAAAAATTTCATTTGTACATCTATGGTAGGGAAGTAGAGGTAGAAACAGATCACAAGCCTCTAGTTTCTATAATGAATAAATATGTAGCAGATGTGCCTTCTAGTAGATTACAAAGAATGAAGCTCAAATTACTGAATTATAATCTTAAACTTGTTTATGTGCAAGGCAAAAATATGCACATTGCAGATCTGTTGTCAAGGTCATATCTTAATGAGGTTGAGGAAGACGATAAGTCACTTACTGAAGTAATCCATAGTCTAACTTCTCACTTACAAGTTAGTGATGCACGTAAAGAGCAGTTCATTGAAGCAACTAAATTAGACCCTGTGTTAAGTAGAGTTTTGGATCTGTATTACAAGGGTTGGCCCGATGATAAGAAGGAATTAGATGATAGTGTAAAATTTTATCATAAATTGAGACAGGATATTACTGTAGAAAATGGCCTAGTGTTTTTAGGTAAAAAAGTAATTGTACCGGTTAGTTTAAGGAAACAAGTGTTAAACCAGTTGCATGAAAGTCATTTTGGAGTGCAAAAAACTAAAGCAAGAGCAAGACAGATAGTGTATTGGCCAGGGTTAGCAACGGATATAGAAAATATGGTCCTTAAATGTACGACGTGTGAGAAGTACAGAATATCAAATACCAAAGAACCGTTAATTTCCCATGACATACCAAATTTACCATTCGAAAAAATAGGCGTTGATATCTTAGAATTTGGGGGTAAGTCACTTCTAGTCATAATGGATTATTACTCGAAATGGCTTGAACTTTTACCACTGAAGTCAAAAACTTCTGTAGAAGTAAATGACAAACTTAAAAATGTATTTACAACACATGGTATACCTAAAATTGTGGTGGCTGACAATGTACCATTTAGCTCAAGGGAATGCAGGGATTTTGCTAGAGAGTGGGATTTCACTATTATAACTAGTAGTCCAAGGTATCCAAGGTCGAATGGATTGGCAGAGAAAGCGGTAGGAATTTCAAAAAGAATCTTAAAGAAAAGCCAAGAAGAAGGGAGAGACTACAGGTTAGGGTTACTTGAATATCGCAATTCTCCTGTGTTAGGATCAGATATGTCACCATCTCAAATGTTAATGAGTAGGAGGGTAAGAACCAAATTGCCAGTACATGTAGAGCTGCTAAAACCAAAAGTTCAAGAAAATGTACACAAAATGTTACTAAAGAAGCAGGAGAAAAATAAAATGCTTTATGACAAAACAGCTAAAATAAGGCCTGAATTTAAACCAGGGGAAAATTGTTTGTTGCAAAAGGATAAGATATGGGTACCAGGTCAAGTAATTAATGTTGAAAACACTCCAAGATCATATTTAGTAAAATACACAAACAATCAGGTGTATCGCAGGAATAAAATACATTTAAGAAAGTCTCTAAACAAATTTGAATTTCAAAACTTGTGTGAGTATGATGATGTAACTAATAATAATGTACAGGGTGTGCAAGAAAATCAAGAACCCATAGAACAAGACAATGTAACGAGAAATCAAAATGTGACAGAAACTAGTTGTGGTGTCAATCTAAGGGGAGTAGTTGGTGATAAGCCACGTAGGTCCGAAAGAAAAGTAAAGAAACCTTACTGGTTCAAAGATTATGTGTAAAAGGGGGAGATGTAATGGATGCAGTAGTTGTCAAGTGGTTCTGGCCACATTGACAGTGTGAATCACGATATAGTCTGTGACAGTACAGCAGATGTCATGTGATGTAATGTGTGTTCGCTGTAAAGTGAATTAGAAACTAATAATAAATACGTTCTAGTGTAATACACTTAAGTGTATTAATTAATTAATTATCATAACAAACGATACATAAGTAAGCTAATTACTTTTACCATCAACACAATAGGGCTTGATGTCTACAAAAAGCTAAATACCATAATGCCCTTGATCAATGTGAACAGAACTAACGGTAGTTGCACTACGCGACGTACTAATACTGGGAAAATACTAACATTTTAAATAGCGAAAAGGAGCGGGAACGCAGGGACGTGTTTTCATCAATAATATCGAAGCCTTCGCGAATCACAACAGAATTCGCTAATTGAAAGTAAGATTGATTGACTGAGTAAAAAATTCTCTCAAATTTTACTTTTTATAAGAGCTATGTTTATCATATGTTGATCACCTTTCTCTAATTTGGTAGTTGTAAATACTATTTACATTATGGCAACGCATAATCATTTCCCGACTAATGTTAAGTACACCGAAACGTTCGACAGTCCATTACAATGCTATTCACTGTTGCCATTAACAAAGTGCAATTTTATTATTTTTAATCCCTTCTTATTGTCCGTGAGTGTACGTAATACCCACGCGGGTTACTAAAGAGGCAGTTTCTTAATGCTTTTTCGACTGTATGATTCAACATTTGCACTATCAGTATTCTTTTCTTCAATTACGAAATATCAGAGTACAGAAACTGCGAGTATTTCTTCAGCAAATTCTGTACAAGAGGGTAGATTCAGTCATACTCAAATTAAACCTGGCCGTTTATCAAAGAGTCTGGTTGACCGTCCGGCATCTGGCAAAATTTGACATGTACGATATCAGTAAAATTGAGGAAAAAATTACAGCAGTCCTTCCAGTTGAGATTTTATTGCGGTATTTGTGGTCGTGACGAAATTAAAATTGACAACTGTGTTGATTCAATTTTTGTGTCTGGCTCTATTATATCAACTCATGGTTCGAGGATAAAATTATTCTATTAACAAATTTGACTCAGTTTCGCTTCGACTAAATAGGTCTCACGACATTTCAAGTTCGTGTTACATTTGCTGATTAAACAACTTCCGAGAGAACTTTGAGAAAGCACTAAGCATCTTCAAATTTTAGTTGGACTGAAACGCACAGAAACTTAAAAGATATCAGTCACCCTAACTATAATTCCACATTCAGAGTGCATTTAGTCGCTAACTTGGAAGTTTTCATTTTCTTAAAAGAAAAAAAATAATAATAGCAGGACGAAGATCATTTTGGACTGATTGGCGGCTCTCTTGAATTCAGCTGTACAAGAAAGAAAAAGAAAAAAAAAACGTTCTCTCATATCCCTCCCCGAAAGATATTTTTCAGGTTTGAATTTTTGGAATTCGAAACTAGAAATGAAATCTTTTAGTATATCTTCCCACGTTTATGCTCTTTAGACTAAAAGAGACAGATCATTAAGGGATGTGGGTGATGACGGAAGAATCGGTGGATGCAAATTTGAAAGAAAACGGAAAAAAAAAATCCACGCAAATGATGTAGTCCAAAGCAAACTCACTTATCGCAAGATGGATCATCAACCTAAGGCACCAGACGTAAGTGGTGTACAACTGAACCACCGCATTCTCATTTTTGGCTTTAACACAAATTTCACTGACAATTGTTTGTTCATTTTCAATCTATTCCACGAAAGCACTAATCAGCACATTATCGATCCTATATCTTCACTTATCAGAGTGGCATTTTTCATTGGAAGAAAACATCACTGACATTCTTACAAGACGTTTCGGGTACAGGACCTCCATGCCTGCTTCCTTCCATTCCTGAGGGTAAGTGATGACCACTCTGTTTAGCAATGGCAGCTCCCGTTTCTAAATCTTTGCCCACACTGGAAGAAATCTAAACTAACAACACAAACTTTACAGTTACAAATAGTTTAGTCGTGTGTTCTTAAGAGTAAAGTTATCTGTACATTAATAATAATAATAATAAAGAGAACTTGAGATCACAATACCTAGGGTGGTATGGTGTACACTCACCTCTATTAGAAGAAGTTGTCCACTGTCCATTCTTTGTCAAGTCCTCGATTATCGCATTCAAATCTGGCAGTACTATAAGCAACTGAGAGAGAAGTTAAAGAATATGCAGATGAAGGGTGATAAAAGATTAGAGAAATTACTCTCAAACCTACGCCCTACACAACGATGAAAACCTGTTGCAGGAAATCGGACAATATCTCGAAATTTCACATGAAATTTATTTAAGGCGAAAATGATTATCCTCTCCCAACAGGAACCTACACCAAACAATGGACAGTCGCATCGAAAATACAGTATAAAGCTTCTTTTTTTTTTTTTTTTTAAAGCAGAAGTGTTTGAAGAAGAATAATTCTTTTTTTCTTTCTTGCTTTCTATTTTCCCCGTAAAATATTTGTAATTTAGATTATTTAATTCATTTCCATTAATTAGTATTCCTTCATCAAGAAGCAAAAACAGTATATTTGAACTATTGACTGTTTCTACCTCATATCTCGTAAAATATAACATAACTAATATTCAGATGAATAACCAATATATTACCTTATTTTTATACATCTTTAATACAGACAATTTCTCTAAGTACACATTTGTGTTCCCTGAGTCTCATATAAAGTAACATAGAAAGAATGCTGACGAATAAACACTGCAAACCACAGTTATTAAAGCTTTCCTGGTTATGGTGTCTACCTCATTTCCTTTCATTACTTAGAACTATAGAGAGCTAACAAGACAAGATCTCTGACAACTCGCAGCAGCTTTATCATTACCCGAGTGCCAAAACTTTTCGGTGCAGTTACAATGACACTTCCCTTAATGCTGGAAAACAGACTGACCTTTTGGCAAAACTAGTACTAAAGTATAGGCTGCATTTTCTCTCCGCACGAGTTGAGAAACTTCAGGGACATGCTTCTGATGGCAGAACGTATAAACTCTGACGAGTTACTGCGTATTGTATCCTGCTTCCTACTGTTAATGTTCTAAAGTATGGAGAAAGGTTCAAAGAAAAGAAAAAAAAAAAAAAAGCTCCACAATGCTACTATATCTAGCAGTAACAAAAGCGTTTCAACGCTAACGACCTAACGGTCCTCCATTAAAGTCCTAAAACCTACCAACAAAAAATCGATAAAATACGAATATTAAGCTTATAATAAATCAATCTTACGTACGGTTTATTTATCTGAGTTTGACTTTGTGAAGTGATGTTCAGCTTTTATACAAGTTTCTCTTTGGAAAAAAAAAAATAGTTCACACGAGGCACACACACCGGCGAGAAATCACACGGAAGTCCCAGGCATTAAAAATTAGGTATGTACATTTTTGTCGGTAAGCATCGTGTAGAAATATGCTTATGTCCCCGAAACGAGATATTCTGCACAATGTCTGTGGACATATTCTGGACATTTTAAGCTACAACCACATGATGACTTTTGGAGGTCGAAAAATTGTCCCGTGCTGGCACATTTAATTTAAGTCCAAATTCCATCCCATGGATATTTTAATAACTCAAAAGTTTTGGATTGTACGTCAAAATGACACAGGACAGCAGGGAACCTCTAAGACAAGAATTGCATCATGTGGTTAAGCTTCCTGAAAATAAAATGTTACATTAAGCTACCGGAACACGAGATTTGAAGTCAATAGCGTTAGATTATTAAAAAAAAAAAAAAAAAAAAAATACTAATTTTCGTCATTCGTACTTCAAAAAGCAAATCGGTAGAATGTGTATTTGCTTTGCATAAAACTTTTGTTTAGTGTGCTGTAGTTTTAAATTTCTGTTTAGTTGTATCTGCAATACACTCTCATACTTTCCAGCTAGTTTGCAGCACTAAAAAATCGTGCTGTATTACCACTTCACTCCTTACTACACGTCTTTACGTAGTCAAATACTAATGTTTATTATTATCATTATTTCGTTAAAACTCACTATGAATTACCAACTAGCTTACCTTGTGTATTTGCGTTATTTTTACATTTCGTATAATTGCGTTATTTATCCGTGGATTTTGTGTATTTCTTCTGACATCAGTTGTGCTTAACACATTTAGTACTGGCGCACTTATACTTAGTGTGCACCAAATAAACATGGTGAAGGGCAAACAGTACCGACTTAAAGTTTTCCTAAACTAAATCAGTATCGAATAATACAATGGCACTTATAAAATACTGTTTTCTATACCGACAATTTTATCGGAAAGCTTGTATTTGTGTAACGATTGTCATTTCGTACAGCAATTAATCTGCACCTAGTACCGGGGATGCCAACCAAATATTTTAGATACACTATGGCATTTTCACGACAGGTAACATCAAATATTCCGTTTGCCTAAAGTGTGTAAAGATATCCAAGAAATTTGTATAAATAAGGAACAAACATTAGGTTTGATAGTCTATATGAGATAGCACTTGTATACATAATTTATAATTAGTTGTACACTATTACATGATAAAATTATACCTCTTAAAATTAGTACTCGAAAAAGGTTTCGACGCAAAAAAGGTTCTTTCTTTTTAAAAGCGCCAGAAGAGCTGGGCACTATACCATATGATGGGAACATTTCTCAATATTCTTCTTGGCCTATCTTTAGCAGAAGGGGTCCAGCTCTTTTCTCTAAAAAATATTACAATTTTGGTAATTTCTGTTCACATTCTGTTAGTTTAGGGTAGGGTTGGTTAGTTTAAGTTAGATTAGGCTAGTTTAGGTTACGTTAGGTTAGTATAGTTTATGTTATATTAGTGTAGGAGTTCCGCATAATTTTCCAAAAAATGACAGAATTTCGCTTATTTCTACTAATATTACGTTAGTTTAGGTTAGTTCAGGTTAGCTTACGTTAGTTCATGTTAGGTTAGGTTAGATTTGGTTACGTTATGTTGCGTCTAAGTACTTACATCACTCATTTCTCCTGTAAATTTTGTGTTTTTACGTGCTTCTGGACCCCTTGTACTAAACATATCCCTTCTTCTTCACTAATGTAATGTCCCAGATAAGAAATACAGTTTAGAAGTTAGGATATAGTATATGTAAAGCCGCGTCAGTTCCCGAAGGAGCTGGACGCTCATACTTTCAGGGATTGTTCATTGAGTATCTACGAACTTACCAAGGGGTAACAAAGCGACTTTGATTTACTTATCGACTGATACGAAAATAAAACAAAACGTACCTGTACTTCATATCTGCATGTGTAGTGCCCTTGTACTTTATCTATGACTATGTGTGTGTAAGGGGAGGGGAAATTTAACGCATATCGCATGTCTTGTGCACATGGATACTTCTTACTATTGCACTACGTAGAAAATTTATGGTATTTCATGTAAAAGTGGTAATAGAACACAGAAGAAACGCAGATCACGACGTTCTCATGTATACTATTACCAGAAGTTATTTACTATGTTTAGTGTATAATAAATTAATTATTATTATTATTATTATTATTATTTTTTTTTTTTTTTTTTTACATAAAGTATTCAAAGTATAGGATTACAGCTATTATACCTTTAAGCTGTGTTAAATATTTTGGCAGTGTTCTTCTTCTCTTAAATATAGAGAATATTTATTCGTGAGTGATTCGATCCACAGGATCGCATTATTAATTGAACAAAATGAATGAATCTCAAAAAGGAACTGATTCATTTGGCTGAATCGATTCGGAGTTGAAAGTATTGAGCTCGGTAAGGAATGAAAAGATCGTGTTTTCGTAAGAAATAGAATGGAATGAGAGCAACAGAAATTTTCGCGCATGCGTATAAGCCGGAAGAAAGCATAGCAAATTGTACTCACTTCCTGTGTTTTTCCTCCGGTAAACCTTTTTCCAGTGTCCTCTTGCAAACTCCGTCCGGACATTTTTGTAGCTCATGGAGGTATCGAGGCTCCGGGATGGCGAATAGCGCGAAATATCACTACATTAAAGCATCATTTCCGATGAATGAAACATTCCGCATTGTTCTGTTTTTAATACCTTTTGTTTCCTTCAGATTTTTGAAAAAATACCTACATGAAACATCCGTAAAGTGTTAAACGCCGATTTCAATGAAATTTTGCAGATATATAATAGACAGAAAATAAAGTAGGATCAGCATGTAACAGAAGCCAAAAATCAAAGAACATCAAAACAAACAGCACTGCCAGTTCTAAACCCAGAAATGTTAACTGGGAGGGGTCCAAAGTTTTTGAGGAAGGTCCAATACGTCTACATAATATGGAACCTGTCTTATACTGCACCCGAAAAGACGATAAGTAATTCTTACTTACTGTGACCTATATTTTTTAAAAAAATGATAGAATGATTATTTTTATAAGAAAAGAAAAAGTACATGATGAGGTGTAAAATAAAATATTTAGCCTGCATCAATCATTTCTCTGTTAAACAAGTATAGTTCGTTAAGAAAGTCTACAAATGTTAGTCGGGTTTCGAAATGTTTGGGAGGTCCGAACCCGGTGGACCCCCATCGTGGCTACGGCCCTGAGCATTGCTAACTAGTCCCAAATTCAATCTGGCGTTTCCCATCAAACAATTTTATGTGGAAAGTTATCAAGATTATAAAATACATTTATTTTATAAAAGAAATATGTTTATACTAATATACTATCTCCAGGGGGGCGATTCTACATACTGACTTATTAATATTTGATTCACAAATTACTGTAGAAGAAGCCTTCATTATCAATATAAGCTATGAATTAACTTGTAAATGCGAGTCTACTTTCATTTATTTTCTCCTCTACTAGGTATTTTCTTTCTTATTTTGTGATTCGGCAATCACTTTCTTTTTAATTGTCATTATATTGATTTGCTTCAGTATGGTCCCTTAATTTAAAAATATGAATGCATAAAAACAAATTCCATTTGTTAACTGCTAGTGAAAGAAAATTCAGAAACCTTATTTAGCGTGAACAACCTTCTCGTTCATTGGAAACCGTGCTGTGTTGCAGAAGCACTGCAACGACCAGTCCCTTTAACTTCCGAGATAGGGAAAAGGACACTTAACATTTGCTCCAATTGCCGCGTTGAAGGAATCTGGTCGTTGTGTGCTCGTTGCAACACAATATAAATTAGAGACTCTGTGACGGATTATTTTTCGCTTTTTAAAACGGATTAACGGAACGGACAGTTACAGAAGTAAAAAATATGTTATTTAAAGTGTATATATGCGAGTATTAAAAAGTATTTTTCTGTTCTTTACTACTATTGATAATAATATTTTTTTCTTGAAATACTTTGGTCGTTGCGCAACGCTGCAACACTAACATTAGCCGCTACTGCTAGATATACAAGTAAAGATACGTATTTGTTTTCTCCTGTAGAAAAACTGTTACAAGGGAAGCCACATCCCCACCAAACTAATCCAAATAGTCTAGTTTAGAAAGGCCACAATCCACAAATGATCACAAACAATTTGGATGAAAGCATAAATGCATATGTTAGACGTGCAATGAAGAAATACATATTGCAAATACTATCCACTACTTTATAAAACAGTCCAACAATTTCTTAAGCACAATATCTTTCGCAACAAATGTGTCACATTAATTATATTCGACAAACAAATGATGTAAACAAAGTGATCTCTTTCACCAACCACAACGAATCACAGCAACCTGTCCACAAATGTCACATGTCGGGATATGATTCGTGGCAAAGGAGAACTCTGTTGGGGCATGAAATTATGTCGGCTTGTCTGTTGTACAGCCAATGTGATTCCACGCGCATCTTTGTATCTTCGAAAGGAAAATTGATTATGTGTCAGAGATTGCAATTTGATTATGTTATCCCGTAGATGCAAATTAATGTCAGATTGTTGTAAAATAAGTGTCCGAAAAGCAGCGCACAAATGTCTTCCACAAGCAAAAAAGTACACATCTAGTGGTTGCAGCTTCCAAGTTAAATCTTGAGGTATTGTAAGTAGCGCAGTATTTTTCTCTTCTAGTTCAATGGCGCGTAGGGAATTTTCACAATGTTTACTCCAAGCGTCTAATAGAAGAACTGTTTGACGCTGTGTTGTAGGAAAATACACGTGCTCTAGCCAACAACGGTAAAGTTCCCTTGTGAAAAAATGAAATGAAATCTTTGAGTTTTACGTCCCACGATTATGCCGGTTAGGCTAAAGAGACGATGATGATGAGTAATAAATGAAGTAGTGGAATGAAGAAAGTGGGAGAAAACGGGAGAATCCCGAGGAAACCCATGCACAAGGTGTTTGTCCACCAAAAAAGTTCACTTGACAGGGCTGGAATCAAACCCGGGACCCCAAGCACCAGAGGTGAACGTTCTACTACTGAGCCATTGCGGCCCCTAAGTTTTTGTTTGATAATGGGATAAAGCACATACGCTGTTCTCCGTATTTTCCAGGAAGGGAACACAATCGAAAAATATGTGAAATGATTAAAACGAGCCTTCAGACATATCTGGATGGTAAACAGGAGAAATGGGTGCGTTTACTGAATGGGATCCAATTTTGTCTTAATGCTGCGGAATATGCGGAGCTTAAGTTTAGTCCATTTCGTCTGTTTTTGAGAGAGAACCGGTAGATACGTTGATAGTGAAGTCGAGTATTGCTCCTGAGGATTTGGAGGGGCCTAATAACACTAGTTAACAAATTTAAACATTTTGTTTGTTACATGAGAAAATATCACCTGATCTTAAAGGAACTTTTTGCGCTGAATTCGAATATGCACTCGGTTTCTCTCCATCACGTACAGTTTTTCCGTAACAGAGGGATTTTCGGGAAATTCCCTCAAAAATTTCCCTTTTTCAGATATTTTATTCCCCTAGCTCCTGTCCCCTTACATATACTAACATAGAAATTATACCTAAGTATATCCTGATTTATATTTAATAAACCCTAAAAGTTTCGTAAAAATCGCTTTGTTCTTTCTAGAGAAATAAATATATTTGTATGTATACCGTATGCACTGTTTATTGCACCTGATAGTAATACTTTCAGATCTCCTGAGTTGGGGTAAAAACGATTTGCTTTATTACTACAAACACAGACATAAAAATGAATATTTACAATAGTCAACAACACACTTGTATTGCTCTCTGTAAATTAGAAACGTGTATAAAAATAGAATGTATTTCCAACGTATATTTTTTTAAAACGTACAGTATACGTATATCTTAATACATATATATACAATTCTCCAAGTTTTTTTCGTTTTGTTCATGAAATGGTTATCAATATTTGTTATCAAATGTAACAGAATGCAAAAGAAAGAAAGAATGGAATACAGACTCATTGTTGACAACAATGAACTAACGCAGTCTGAATTTTCCACTACGGTATCGTTTCCCCCCTCCCCCGCGCATTTCTTTCTTTCTTGTGTTATTCACACCTGGTGAGGGAGTTTTGTACATTTTTATATTGACGTGTGGTTTAACACTACTTCACTTTCAAAGTTGTCTTTGCTGCTAAGAGTGCTTTCATGTTTGATCTTAACGGCATTATACCCAACTAAGACAAGAAGTTTAGTTTGTGATCAGTACAATGGCGTCAAGAGGACGGCGTTCGTGTGTTAACTCGCCAAATAGTTTTTGTTATGTGTGTGGCCAGTTTGTAGTTAAAGGACAGTGTAGATCCATTACGTCATCGGTGAAACTAGCATATTATATATATTTCGGATGTCGTGTGGGAGATCAGGACAAAACTTGGGCACCCAACATAATTTGTGCGTCGTGCTACGTCACTTTACTTGCATGGGCCAAAGGGAAACGGAGGTTCATGAAATTTGCTGTACCAATGGTGAGGAGAGAACCCACCAACCATCTGGATGATTATTATTTTTGTCTCACAGTAATTAAGGGACATTCTAAAAAAAGCAAATACACAATAAGTTATCCCAACGTTAAATCCGCAATTAGACCTATTCCGCACGGGGATGAACTTCCACTTCCCGTGCCCCCTACCAACTGGGAAGAGATATTTCCAAAAGACTCTGATGATGATCATGACCTTGATGAACCATCGACATCAACATGTACATCCAAGGTTCCAACGTTCATCCCTGACTGTGTTCGCGACCCACATTTCATCCGGAAATGTGAACTTAATGACCTAGTCCGTGATTTGCACCTGACAAAACAAGAGGCGGAACTTCTGGGATCAAGGCTCCAGCAGTGGAACTTATTGGATGCAGAAACGAACATATCAGTGTACAGGAAAAGGCATGTTCAATTTTCAAGCTATTTCTCAATGCAAGATAATGTGTGCGTATGTACGGATATAAATGGGTTGATGGCGGAGCTAGGAATTCCTTACGTTCCAGAAGAATGGAGGTTATTTATCGACGCGTCAAAGGTCAGCCTTAAAGCTGTCCTTTTACATAATGGAAATAAAAAACCTTCTATACCACTTGCGCACTCAGTGAAGATTAAGGAATCCTACGACACCATGTCAACTTTGCTAAATCTTATAAATTACAAGGACCATTGTTGGCAAATATGTTGTGATCTCAAGGTAGTTGGTATTTTATTAGGACTGCAGTGCGGTTACACGAAGTACCAATGTTTTTTTATGTTTATGGGATAGCCGAGCTGATGACAAACTTTATGAAGTGAAGGAATGGGAACCTAGAGTGAATTACGTACCTGGAGAATGCAACGTCAAATACGCTCCTTTGGTAGATCCTAATAAGATATTACTACCGCCACTTCATATCAAGTTAGGACTTATGAAAAACTTTGTCAAAGCCATGGACACATCTGGTGAATGTTTCAAGTATTTGCGAGATAAGTTCCCTAACCTGAGTGATGCTAAGATTTCAGCGGGAGTGTTTATTGGTCCCCAAATTAGGAAATTAATGCTTGATGATAGCTTTGACAGCAAGTTAAACAGTGCTGAGCTAGCTGCCTGGACAGCATTTAAGTGTATTGTGCGCAACTTTCTGGGCAATAACAAAGCTGAGAGTTACACAGAAATCGTACAGGATATGATACAGAAATACAAAGAGTTGGGTTGTAGGATATCTTTTAAAAATCCACTTTTTGCACTCCCACCTCAGCTTCTTTCCTGCTAACCTAGGTGCTCTCAGCGACGAACAGGGGGAAAGATTCCACCAAGATATAATGGCAATGGAGAAAAGGTACCAGGGACGATGGGATCCTTCAATGATGGGGGACTATTGTTGGGGTCTTGTTAGAGAATGCAACATTTCTTACAAAAGAAGGAAGTAGTGTACGTTTTTGTAACCCAATGGAAGTTTCATATATTGTGATAGTTTTGATTTTCTTTTCATGACCTTTTGGTACATTTGTATTATTGTTTATTGTAAATTGTCACACTTGTAAATTATATTGTATTATATTTTATATATGTGTTTGTGGTAGTAAAGCAAAACGTTTTACCTCAACTTAAGAGATCTGAAAGCATTACTATAAGGTGCAATAAACAGTACACACAGTATACATACAAACATATTTATTTCTCTAGAAAGAATAAAGCGATTATTACGAAACTTGGAGGGTTTGTTAAATATGAATCAAAGTATACTTAGGTATAATTTCTATGTTAGTATATGCAAGGGGACAAGATCTTGGGGTGGGAAATTTTTGAGGGATTTTCCCGAAAATCACTCTGTTACGGGAAAATCGTACGTGATGGAGAAAAACCGAGTGCATATTCGAATTCAGCGCAAAAAGTTCCTTGAAGAACAGGTATTTCCTTTTACGTAAGAAAACCTTTGTTAACTAGTGTAATGCCCAAATATGGGAGGAAGCTTTTGTTAATGTGGACAAAGCATGAGAAGCAAGTTGCCGGTTGTATAATAAGCGGATGCTTTCAATCACGTTTGCTGTCAGAGACAGGGTGTTGGTTAAGCCTCAGTTAAAATCTTCTCTGAAAGATAACGTAACAAAGTCCTTGATGCCACAGTGGTGGAGGCCAATGGCAGTCGTATCAAAGCCAACTGGCAGTACACTTCAATGTAAGACTGAAGATCGTAAAATGATTGTTACCCATACAAGTTTGGAATACAAGTTTGTTACCCATACAAGATTAAGAGTGTTTCCTTTCAAGGTTATAGCCTATATTAGATTTAATCTACATCTTATAGTTGGGTCTAAACAACTCTAATATGTTCTCTACCATCGGGAATCAAACCAGGGACTCTTTTTCGCAGCAGACACGTGCACCAGCAGAAGAGCCGGTATACAAGTTGGAGTTCTATATTTTAAAAATGATAAGGTGCTATCTATTTGCATACCTCTTACCAATGACTTTAATGATGTCAAGTTTTACCCATGTTATTGTTAATATCTGCATGCTGTCATAAGATACAACAGAACAGTAAATGCTGCTCAACTATGAAATAGTTAAGAGGAAATTGCGAACTCTATCCCGAATTTTCGTTTTCTCAGTTTAATGTAATGGTAGGAGCTAACAAAATAAATATGAATGTTATATACTATAGTGGGAGTGACATATACTGCTCTGCTCTCAAATTCTGGCATAGTTCTGATTCGATCTTTAATAATATGTCTTGTTCTTAAAACTTGCTTTATTCGGATGGAAGTCATAAATGGAATTCCAATTTGAGATCGACTCAATAGACTGTCTAAAATTTGAGATAGATTTAGTTGTCAATTCACTCCCAAAAATTGATTCAATACAACCATACGAACCCTAAGTATGAGTGAGTATTTAGTAAGTACTAGGTTGGGTCAGGAACATAGCATCTTAATTCTGGGGATGACGGATGGGCTTAAAAATATGATCACTAAAACACATATTTGCTTCTCCCTTTCCCGCACCAAGATATCTTCTAAGCCATTCCATGCAAAATTTATTGTCATAAAGTGTTAGTGTAATGCACGTTTGTACATTTGTAAAAAAATGGGGAACGTGACCACCCCCACGTCCGTGGTTGGATGAGTTGAATATACGTCTGTGGGATTTTCCTCACCCCACTAAGTTAATACCGAAATGGTCCCCCAAATATTTGTTGGGGTTGCCTGGTTTCATATTTTCTATTGCTTCATAAAATTAAACAATCACATGAAACGGCATTTACTATATGGTGTAATTATTATGGTAAGGAAGAAAAGAAATATCAGCTAGGACTAATACATGTACCTTCGCTTTTATTGTTGTGAATGTGTTTTCGATTAGACTAGTAGTTAGCGTTCTTGCTTTGTAATCAGGAGGTCCTGGATTCCAATCTGGTGGCCGGCTATCCTGAATGATACTTTCTAGGGTTTTCCTCAGTTTCATCAAGCAAATGTCGGGATGGTACCTAACCTACAGGCATGGTCGTCTTCTTTCTGCTTCCTATCTCAATGTCGTTATCCTTCCTGATCGCTCCAGTGTAAAGTGGTCTAAGGCTGTAACTGGTAGCTTAGTAATAAATAAGTAAAAATAAATAAATAAATAAACCAATCCTGATAAAGACAAAATTTGTACCATTATCAGTTTTCAACTAATGAAATTTGTGATAACTGAAAAAAATATGTTTCTTTTCTTTAAAAAAAGGAAGAGAGGTTCAAGTTTACATTGCATTTTTTACTCTTGTGTACTACGCGGAAAAGAAAATTCCTTTTTGCCATTATTTCCCGTTCCGCTGGCTCACCTGATTATCGCTTCCTCTACCTTCTTGGTTATATTTAGCGTACATGCGGGTGTGTCGAAAGTTAACTTCGCGTCATAACTTTCTCCGCAATCTATTGTTCGGACAGAATCCGCAGCACAAAATAAAGTATTACAAAATCCTAAATTTAGAATAAAATATCCTATAACAAAAGTGCAGGTGAAGGCAGAAACTTTACCACAAGGAATTATGGATAGTACACTTCCAGATTTGTTTTCAGGCATAGTGCCTAAACGTATTATTATTGGGTTTGTTACTAATACTGCTTTCAATGGTACTTATCAAACAAATCCATTCAATTTTCAACATTTTAGTATGTCGTTTTTACACTGTATGTTGATGGAATGCCTGTACCATCCAAACCATTCCAACCTGATTTTGATAATAAGCTATATATACAAGCATATTCCACGTTATTTACAGGTTCAGGTATTTATTATTCTAATCAAGGTAATGATATTTCACTTGCCGAATATTCTAATGGTTATACTCTACTGGTGTTTGATTTAACTCCCGATTCTAGCGCAAGTGCTGCATTTCATACTAGTCCACCACGGCAAGGAAGTGTACGTTTAGAGGTTCATTTTAAAGAAGCACTGCCATCTACTGTAACAGCAATTATTTATGGTGAATTCTCTTCAGAATTAGAAATTGATTTCCAGAGAAAAATATATATTAATTAATTAATAATAAATGTTGAATACAATTGAACTTTATGAGGCGCTACAACAAAATTTACCTAAAGATCATTTTATTGGTGTGTATGCTGCAGATAAGCTACCGCTCTTTATTCATACATTTCCATCCGCCATAATTATAAACACTGATTCTAGTGATAAGCCTGGTGAACATTGGGTTGCTGTTTATATATCTAATATGTGTGTGGGAGAGTATTTCGATAGCTATGGTATGCCTCCCTATACACAACATCATATAAGGTTTTTAAAACGAAACTGTCTGTATTATATATGGAATAATAGACGTATTAAAGGTGATTTATCTAAATTTTTTGAACATTACTGTTTCCTGTATCTAACATGTCGTGCATCTGGTTATTCACTACGTGATTTCTTAAACAAATTCTCACTTACCACTATTGATGCTAATATTATGCTTTATTCATTTATGAGAGTACGATGATGATGATGATGTTATTTTTTTAAACTCCGCCATTGCCGGTCCCAAGCCCTGGATGAGAAAGAGGAGGGTTGGGGGTTGCTAACCCCGTAAAAGAAAATAATATCTGTTATGTTCAAATAGGGTTGAAAAAGAGCCAAAGGGGTGGATTATGTGGAACGAATACATCCCTGCTATGTTACGTAGTCTTATGTATTATCTGCTCTGCTATGTGTTCGTAGTCTTCACTGCTATGGTAAAATAAGGTGTGGTGGTAAGTTCGAAAACCCCCATATCCCGAGTTTGACATAGGTGCGCAGTAGGTCCCTATGCTATGTTTCTTAGTCTTCTGTATTATCGGCTATGTTCATATGTTAAAATATGGGTTGAGAAAAGTGCTCATAAAAGGGAACGAGTACACCCCTTAAAGATTATCTGCTCTGCTATGTGTTCGTAGTCTCCACTGCAATGTTGATAATAAGCCATGGTCTTTTATTAGCTCTGCTAGGCGGTTGGAGAATGTGTTATTGATCTCCTATGTTACATGTTAAAATATGGGTTGAGAAAAGTGCTCATAAAAGGGAACGAGTCCACCCCTTAAAATGTACTCGTAAAAGAGAACGATTACACCCCTACTATGTTGTATAGTCTTATGTAATATGTGCTATGTTAAACGAGCGGTTGGAGAATGTGTTATAGATCTGCTATGTTCATAGTCTCTGTGTAATTTCTGCTATGTTAAAAGTGCTCATAAAAGGGAACAAATACACTCCTAAAATGGAGGTCGTAAAAGCCCGTGGGTGGACGGTTCAAGATGTTCGATTTCCCACACGTGGGTGGGGCCAAGTGGGCGTGGCCGTGGGCGGGACCGGGGGTGGGGTCACGTGTCCAGCGCCAGCCAATCAGCGTGAAGGGGGCGTTGCATGTTTGCGCATTCGCAATAGGAAAAAACAGCCACAAGAGACCCCATCCTACTTATGTTCTGCTACATGGAACTGTAAATGAGCTAAGCAATACTTAACAGTAATACATTTAAATATTCGAAGTTTATTAACATACTTGGAATGGTTCATAAGCAGCTATAGCAGATATATCGCTCTATCTATCTATCTATCTATCTATATCTTTTCATTTTATGTATCCTCCATTCTGTACAAACTTGGAAATAATTTTCCGATAGTACATGGGATTCGCCATGGTTAATTGATGCAGTACATATATTACACACATTTGTTAAACATAATTCATACTTTTATACATTACAGTAATTTGAAATATCATTATACTAATACTACAGCATACCTTATACATAAATGAACCTATCTTGTTACTTTGCTACTACTATTTACATTGTGACTATTTAATTGATTATATTCATCTATTGTATAGAAGCAATGTGACAGTAGGTATTCTTTTAATTTTCTTTTGAATGTAACATTATACTTGATTACCATTAATTTGTTTGGTAACTTATTGTATAGCAAAATACCAGCATATTTTACTCCCTTTTCGTACATTGCTGTTCTAGGGTTTGGTGGATGAAAATTAGTATTTTTTCTTGTGTTGTATCCATGCACGTCGCCGTTTGTTGCGTACTCATTTGTATTAGACCTTACAAATTCTATTAACCAATATATATACAAACATGGTAAAGGTAGTATAGCTAGTTTTTTAAAATATTTCCTACAGGACTCTCGGGATCCTAAACAAGCTAGGATTCGTACAACTCTTTTTTTGAAGAAAAAAAATATCTCTACTTTTTACAGTATTTCCACAAAACATTAATCCATATCTTAATATAGATTCGAATGAGCAGTAATGTAATATTTTATCTGTATTTCGGTTTATAGTATTTTTGATGGTTTGTACGGCAAAACACATTTTTCTTAACCTATTCGCAATTTTTTCTATATGATAATCCCATTTTAAATTTGCTGATATATGTACACCTAGAAATTTTACAGAACTAACTTGTTTTATTTCGTTTCCTCCTATTTTTATACTTCCTTTATCTAAATTGTTGTTTGTTAATTTAAAGCTTATTGACAAGGTTTTTTTCTGAATTTACTATTAACTTATTATGATCAAACCAGTTCGTTAGCTGTTCTACGGTGTTTTCTATGTTAGTATTTAATCGTTGATGGTTTTCGCCTGTTATTGCTACACTTGTGTCATCCGCGAATAATGTGGCTTTTGCAAGGTTTAAATTATCTGGGAGATGGTTTATATATATATATCAAAAACAGTAATGGCCCAAGAATTGATCCTTGAGGTACGCCGCATTTTATTTTATTCATTGTAGATGTGAAAGTAGTTAATTTTGAATTTCTCCCATCTACTCTAGTTATTTCCACCACCTGCATTCTATCTGTCAAATATGAACGAAACCAGTTTCTTATTACTCCTTTTATTCCACATTTCTCTATTTTATATACAAGTTCTCTATGAGACACTAAGTCAAACGCTTTTGTAAGGTCTAAAAACAATCCTATGCACTTATTTCTTTTATCTAGTAGTTCGCTTACGTAATTCAGATATTGATAAATAGCGGTTTCGTAGATTTTCCTTGAATAAATCCATGTTGATCTTTTGAAATTGTTCCAGTACTCTGTAAATACAGTGTAACCTGTTTGTTCATTGCTAATTCTAATATTTTTGCAAATGTTGTAATAAGAGAAATCGGTCTATAGATACTGATATCCATTTTATCTCCCTTTTTATAAATTAGTTTGACTTTGGTAAGTTTTAATTTATCAGGAAATATTCCTGTTTGGAAAGAAAGGTTTATTAAATAGCATAAAGATTTTTTTCAGATCTCTGCGTTAAAACAGGGGTCCAGGGAAGCTAAAAGTTGAAAAAAGGATATTTAGACCCAAAAATCCCATTTTTCTTCATTTTCCCGCCTTAGATACATGATGGAGACACGTGAGTCATACCGCCTAAAATGCAGTTCTATTCTAAACAGAATGATGGGCGAAACATGACCCTAGGTTAATTAGGGATGTCTCAGAAAATTTTTTACGTGAGATAATGGTGTTTTAACGTAATTTGGGGCATGGTGGAAATTCCTGATAAAATTTCTCTCGCCCTTGGTATTCAAGATAGAAACTTGAAATTTGGCACACACATTTAGTATACCAAGTACTATTTATCAGATGGCTACGATTTTTTTAGATGGCTACGTTCACACAGGGTCGCTCCAGGGGAGCCAAAAGTGCGAGAAAAAAATGCCTCCGAAATTTTCCGTTTGACATAATTTTTCCCGCTCCTGGTATATGGTATGAGCATGTGAGTGGTATCATTTGAAAGCCAGCTCCATTATGAAGAGAATGAGGTATGAACCATGATCCTAGGATAAATAGTGACGATGCAGTAGCTGCTTGACAGAAAGTCAAAAAAATAGCCCCAAAACCCCGGATCTCTTAAGGGTTAATCCAAACTTTCATGGGATTTTTTGGCTAGCTAAGATTCTATAAGGTACATTCTGTTGTAAATAAGTAATTTTCGTAAATGGTTTCATCACATCACGTGTGTTTAGAAACAAAAGACAAGTAGCCATGATGATGTTATCATGAATACTAACTCGAACGATGATGCAAAACTGCTGACGTTGCATTATCATAATCTGACGTGTATTATTGCACCATTATAAACAATGTTGCCAGAGGCTTTTGTTCTAAGCAGTTCCGGTTCTTTACTAATAAGTCAAAACTTTTAAAAATGTCAAACCAAACTTTGAAACAAAAATTTCAAAAAAAAAATCAAACAAAAACATGGAAACAAAAATTTTCAAACAAAATGATTCAAACGAAAAAATTTCAAACCAAATTTTCTTCTAAACAGTTCCGGTTCTTTATTAATGAGTGCACAAACTTAAAAATTTGAAACCAAAATTTTCCAAACAAAAATTTCGAACCAAAAATGTTCAAACAAAAAATTTTGTACAGAAAAAATTTGAACAACTTTCTTAAAACTAAAATTTCAAAGAAACATTTTTTTATTTTTGTAACGAAAAAAATAAAACAAAAAATTTAAAACGAAAAAATTTCAAAAAAAATTTGGAAACGAAAATTAAAAAAAATACAAACAAAAAATTTCAAACAAACGTTTTTCAAACAAAAATTTTTCAAGCAAAAAAATTGAAAGAAATTCAAAAAAATTCAAATAAAAATTTTCAAACTAAAAATTCCAAACGAAAAAATTTCAAACCAAAGTTTTAAAAAAATTTTGAATCAAATATTTCAAAAAAAATAAAAAATTAAAAATATTTCAAACTAAAAATATCACGAAAAAATTTCAAATCAAAGTTTCAAAAAAAAAATTTCAAACAATAATTTCAAAAACTTTTTAAATGTAAAAGGAAACAAACTGAATGCAGCAAAGATTTGAAAATCACCAACCAATCAGATAGCACTAAAGATAGTGATCAGCCAGTCAGATTGCACGAAAGATAGTGATCAACCAATCAAATTGCATCAACAATAACTTTGCAAGTGTCAGATTACATCACCTTGTGACTAAATTTCAGTGTGGTAGCATGTATTCCCTAAAGACTATGAGTGATAAGATTCAATAAGTTAAGCTATCAGATTTCTAAAGCTCAAGGTCAAATCAATCACCACAAATAATCTTAGACTGTGAGCTGTGACTAATATCATTATATATTCAATAAGGTCCGTCAATTGTTTACCTGAGTAGAACCAACTATTTTCTACAAGTGTGTACTCAAACTTAAAAAGTACCACAACAAAGGAAATGACTCCCTGTACACTACCTCTTCAAGGTCAATCACGAGGTACATCGTATTGCTTACGTTTATATTTCGTCCATAGGCTGGAATAATCAAAACCAATGACGCAATTTCATTTGACAATTCTCAAATTACCCTACAAAGTTTAAATGCACCAATGTCCTGGTCTCTTAATCCCATTATAGGTCAATAACTGATCACGTGATCATACTAATATTTGACAATGATTTACCCAATGAATGAAATACTATCCAATTTTAAGAACAATTACCAATCATTGATATGACAATAAGAAATGTACCCCTCCCAAAATTTAACAATGATACACAAATACACCTGTGTCTTATGAAAAAGTAATAAACCCTGTAGGTAATCAATAATAAAGCAGTATCAAAAAAGGTCAATAACCTTTAAATTTTGAATATTTGGCCATAATAGCAACACCAACATCTACAATGGGTCCTAGGAAACGCTTACCAAATTTTGTTATTTGATAGTTCCCAAATTTAAAAGGGAACATAAATATATAAAAGTAATAAACCTCTGTGCATAGCCATATAACGTGTTAAATCCTTATCAAACGGGGTCAATAACCTCCGAAATTTAATTTCTCTTTAGTTCTTTACCCATGAAAGGGAACGATGTGGACTATCCAAATTTATAGTGGTACATATTGAAGACCTGTACTATGATACCAAATGCTTATATTAAACAATTTCTAAAACTGAGTGGATGAGCCAAGATACCTGCTCCCAATTTTTCAAGAGTGCATCAATGTACCCACGTCTTATGATAGGAAATGAACCTATATATATGACCATATAACCATATACGGTAATAAGACAGCGTCAAAGGGAATAAATTGGGCCAATAACCAAACACGTGGTACAACATATTGCTTATGTTTATATTTTGGCAATTTTTTACCCATGAGAGGGAACAAGGTGGGCCACCCAAGTTTATCATGATACATGTTGAGGTCATGTACTATGATAGCGAATGCTTAAATTGGAATTTTTTTAAAATTTAAGGGTTTGGCCATGGTATCCCTCCCAGACCATATAACCTAATAAGGTAATAGGACCTCATCCAATGGGATAAATTGGGCCAAAACCAAACACGTGGTTGTACTAAAATCTGGTAATTTTGTACCCATGAAGGAAACGAAGTGGCCCACTCAAATTTATAGTGATCTATATTAGGGTTCTCTACTATAATACCAAAAGTTTAAATTGGGCAATTTCCAAAATTTAAGGGTTGTTTGCCAAACTACCCCTCCAGGGTGCATCAATATACCCATGTTTTATAATACGAAATGGACCAAAATACATGACCATATAACCATATAAGGTAATAGGATCTCATTTAATGGGATAAATTGGGCGAAAACCAAACACGTGGTTGTACTAAAATCTGGTAATTTTGTACCCATGAAGGAAATGAAGTGGCCCACTCAAATTTATAGTGATCTATATTAGGGTTCTATACTATAATACCAAAAGTTTAAATTGGGCAATTTCCAAAATTTAAGGGTTGTTTGCCAAACTACCCCTCCAGGGTGCATCAATATACCCATGTTTTATAATAGGAAATGGACCAAAATACATGACCATATAACCATATAAGGTAATAGGATCTCATTTAATGGGATAAATTGGACCAAAACCAAACACGTTGTTGTACTAAAATCTAGAAATTTTGTACTCATGAAGGGAAACGAGGTGGACCACCCAAGTTTATAGTAATCTATATTAGGGTCCTATATTATTATACCAAATATATAAAATGGGCAATTTCCAAAATTAAAGGGTCGGGCCAAGTAACCCCTTCCAAAAAATTAAAGGGGTGCACGATATAACTATGTCTTATGATAGGAAATTTAGGAGTATACATGGCCATATAACCATATAAGGTAATAGGACCTCATTCAAGGGAATAAATTAGGCCAAAACGAAACTCGTGGTTGTACTAAAATTTGGCATTTTCGTACCCATGAAAGGGAACGAAATGAACCACCCAAATTTATAGTAATATATATATGGGTCCTATTCTATTATACCAAATGTGTAAAATGGGCAATTTTTAAAATTTAAGGGGTGGGCCAAGGTACACCTCCCAAATTTTTAAAGGGGTGCACAAATGTACCTATGTCTTATGATAGGGAATAGGCCCCTATACATAACCATATAACCATATAAGGTAATAGGACCTCATCCAAGAGGATAAATTGGGCCAAAAACCAAACACGTGGTACAACGTACTGCTTACGTTAATATTTTGGCAATTTTGTTCCCCTAAAACTGAACGAGGTTGACCACCCAAATTTATCATAATACATGTTAGGGGTCTGTAGTATAATACCAAATGTTTAAATTGGGTAATTTCCAAAATTTAAAGGGTGGGCCAAGGTTCCCATCCCAAATTTTTAAAGGGGTGCACAAATATACCTATATCGTATGAAAGGGAATGAACCCCTGTATACGTCCACATAACTATATAAGGTAATAACACCTCATCAAAGGGGATAAATTTGGTCCAAAAACATCCGAAATTTGAATTTTTGGCAATTTTTTACCCATGAAAGGGAACGAGATAGACCCCCAATACTGATAGATGTACATACAATGTACTGATAGATGTACTGATAGATGTACCATATCGAATTTTTAGATTTGGCAATTTTTAAAATTTAAGGGGAGTGGTTCTAGATACCCCTGCCAAAATTTAGGGGGTGTGCCAAGGTACACCTGCCAAATTTAGAATGGGTTGTCATATGTACCTTTAGGTCATTGACACCGGGCCAAGGTCATTGACCTTTGACCTATGACGTCACAAATGTCGCGGTCAAAGTCAAAAACGTGATCAAGTCAGGGCCATACTACTCATACGTTAACTGTAATATTTAACTACAGACCGGAACAAACAAAACACGATATAAAGTTAAGAGGATTACAGAAAAAAATATTTAATCATAGTAGTAATTGCCCCACTTGGCCTAACTTTGGGCTTTGACCCCGACATTTGTGACGTCATAGGTCAAAGGTCAATGACCTTGGCTCGGAGTTAATGACCTAAGGATACTTAGAACCACTTCCTCTAAATTCTGGCAGGAGTGCCTTAGCCCACCCTCTAAATTTTGGCAGGGGTACATAGGACCAACCCCCTTAAATTTTGGAAATTGCAAAATCTAAAAATTTGGTATGGTATCCTAGGACCACAGTATGTACCCCTATCAGTATTGGGTGTCTATGTCGTTCCCTTTCATCAGTAAAAAATTGCCAAAAAGTCAAATTTCGGGGGTTTTTGACCTAATTTATCCCCTTTGATGAGGTGTTATTACCTTATATAGTTATATGGGCGTATACAGGAGTTCATTCTCTTTCATAACACATGAGTATATTAATGCACCCCTTGAAAAATTTGGGAGGAGTACCTTGGCCCATCCCTTAAATTTTGGAAATTGACCAATTTAAACATTGCGTATTATAGTATAGAACCCTAATATAGATCACTATAAATTTGGGTGGTCCACCTCATTCCCTTTTAGGGGTACAAAATTCCCAAAAATATAAACGTAAGCAATACGTTGTACCACGTGTTTGGTTTTCGACCTAGTTTATCTCCTTGGATGAGGTCCTATTACATTATATGGTTATATGTTCATGTATAGGGGTCCATTACCTATCATAAGACATAGGTACATTTGTGCACCCCTTTAAATTTTTGGGAGGGGTACCTTGGCCCACCTCTTTAATTTTGGAAATTGCTCAATTTAAACATTTGGTATTATAGTATAGGACCCTAATATAGATCACTATAAATTTGGGTGGTTCACCTCGTTCCCTTTTAGGGGTACAAAATTGCCAAATTTTAGTACAACCACGTGTTTGGTTTTTGGCCCAATTTATCCCCCTTTGATGAGGTCCTAATACCTTATATAGTTATATGGTCATGTATAGGGGTCCATTATCTATCATAAGACATGGGTACATTGGTGCATCCCTTTAAAATTTTGAGAGGGGTACCTTGGCTCACCCCTTAAATTTGGAAAAGGTCAAATTTAAACATTTGGTATCATAGTATAGGACCTCAATATGTATCATGATAAATTTGGGTGGACCATCTCGTTCCCTTTTAGGGGTACAAAATTGCCAAAATATAAACGTAAGAAATACGTTGTACCACGTTTTTGGTTTTTGGTCCATTTTATCCCCTTTGATGAGATCCTATGATTACAGGGGTTCATTTCCTATCATAAGATATGGGTATATTGTTGCAACCTTCTTGAAATTTGGCAAGTAGTCCACTGAAATTGTCCAATTTAAGCATAGTACAGGACCTCAATATGTTTTGGCAGTCCTATTGCCAATTTTTTTCAGTACAACCACATGTTCGGTTATTGACTCAATTTATCCTATTTGATAAAGTTATAAGGTATGGACGGGTATCCCCTTTCAATTTGGTTGGACCCTTCGGGTGTAGTACGGTCACGTGATCGATGACTTGGTTTTGATGTGCGACGAGGTCCCTGGTCAATGTTCTCTAGGAATTAGGTGGAAACTTTGAAAGGAAAAATTCATAACATTTAACTTTTTTCAACTTTCAAACTAAAAAAATCAAAACAAAGTTTTCAAAAACAAAAATTGAAACGAAAACATTTAAACGAAAATCTTGAAACTAAAATATTTTCAAAAGAAATTTGAAACGAAAAATTTTTTAAAAAAGTTTTGAAAATAAATTTACAAACAAAAATTTCAAACAAAAAAATCAAACAAAAATTTTGAAACGAAAAAAATTTTCAAAAAATTTTGAAAACAAAAAAGTTTGATGCAATATTTTATGAAACGAAAAAAATTTCAAACTAAAAATTTGAAACAAAATTTTTGAAACAAAAATTTCAAAACAAATTTCAAACGAAAAATGTTCAAATAGAATTTAAATCAGTGATCAGCTTTCACGGTTAACCGTTAAACTTTATCCGGTTTTTAACTATTCGATTAACAAGTAAACGGTTTTCAACTATTCGATTAACAAATAAACGGTTTTTCAACTATTCGATAAACAGATGAATGGATTTTTCGTTTCTTGCCAACATTTACCAGTGAGTGCAAGAATTTACAAACTAAAACAAAAAAAAATGTACTCGCTTTAAATACGCATCATTTTTGAAAGAAGGTGTTAGTGTTCATCATGGATACACAGTGGAAACATCCATTTGCCTGTATTCTCGCAGGACCTAGTGGGTGTGGACAAATGTATTTTGTGAAGCGATTACTGTCACATCTCCCAACCATGATCAATGCAAAATTTCGTAAGATATACTGGTATTATGCAGAATGGCTAGACGTGTATGCAACAATGCCGGTTGCAGTAGAATTTCACGAAGGGCTTCCACGAATGAAAGATTTTCAGCCTCAAGATGGACCACATTTGATTATTATTGATGACCATATGCGAGAAGTGAATAGTGATATTGTTGATATGTTCACGAAAGGATCGCATTATCGAAATATTAATGTGATTTTTATAACACAAAATGTATTTCATCAAAGTAAAGCAAATAGAACTATGAGTTTAAATTGTTCATATTTGGTGTTGTTTAAAAATCCACGTCACAAGTCACAAATCAAGCATATGAGCCATCAAATCATGCCTTAGCATCCACTGTTTCTACAAGAAAGTTATGCAGACGCTACAAGAAATCCACACGGCTATTTACTGATGGATCTTAAACAAGATACAGCCGATGAAATGCGATTTCGTACAAATATTTTTCCCGACGATTTGCATCATTATGTTTACGTACCAAGAAAACATGTTCAAATTATTGTGCATGTGAAAAGAATGACTTGGTCTGTCACGATGTCTCCTACAGTGAAACACGCTGATCTGCTACGTGCTCTGCACAAAACTAAACCAAGATTGCGTAAAGCTTTTATTGCCAATGCAGACGCTTCATTAATTCATAGTATTTATGCATGTTGTTGTAATGTCTTAAAAGGCAATGTTCCACTGATAAGTGTGCAGAAGTCAAGATTAAAGCGTTACAAGAACATGCTCCGCTATCTCGTAGACAATACAAAATCATTGGATAAAAAGAAGAAACATTTAGCCGTACAACAAGGCGGATTCTCACCTGCATTACTTGCACCTATTGTAGGAAGTGTGTTATCCAGTATTTTGTTTAAACAATAAACATCATGGAACATAGCAAGAAGATGGTTTTAGTGCCACCAGAAATGCTTCAACGAATGCATGCATCATCATCCAGTGCGAGTGAAAATCGAGAATCTAATCTCGATCTTGAAATGCAATCTTAATTGAATACATCGTATCCAAGTGATGAAGAAAAATGGAATCAGTACAATAGAATATTACAGAAATATCTTTATGTGATACGTAAACAAGAAGAACCAATACCACTTACAATTACATCAATGAAACCTGATGGTGACGTCCCGAATGTTGACAATAGCACGAAACAAGAAATTTTAGCCGCAATACCACAAATGTATCGTAAGAAAACCGAACTACTATTCCGTCGTTTAAAACAAGATGACGCAATTACGTGGGATCATAAAGGAACAGTGTACATCAACGATAATAAACTACATGGATCCAATATTGTAGATTTAATGTGCGATGTGACTCGACCGGGGAAACATTCTAATCCTCAAGGCTGGGAATTGTTTTGCAACTACCTTGCATCGTCAAACACACCTCAAGAATTGATTGGTAATCCACGAAGATTAAGTTATATTGTCAAGCATAATAGTACAACAGCATCTGAAGGATCTGCACCACCAAAACCGGCACCTGAATTATTTTCTTCTGGAGAAGAAGAAGAAGATGATGATGATGTTTTAGACGTCCGACCAAAAAGAAAATGTATCATTCCACAATGGTCAACGTACAAACCATGAACAAAAAGTTGAAATCCATTTATTACAATCCAGCACATCCTGCATCATTTTCTACTGCAAAGAAATTATGGCAAGCCTCAGGAAAATCTATACTTCTAGCCAAAATAAAACTTTGGTTAAACAAACAACCTACCTACACGTTACATCGTCCTGTACGTCGTCGTTTCCTAGAGATTTTTATATTGTCAACAATATTGATGATCAATGGGAATGTGATTTAAATGATTTCCAATCACTTCAAAACTATAATGACAATTACCGCTATATTCTTACAGTCATTGATGTGTTTAGTCGGTACGGATGGGCTGTACCACTAAAATCAAAAAGTGCCGAGGATATAGTGATGCATTTGAAATGATTTTCCAGGACAGAAAACCAATTGTGCTACGTAGTGATCAAGGAACTGAATTTACCAACAAGACAGTACAAAAGTTTCTCAGGAAACACAATGTGCAACATGTTACAACAAAGGATCCAGTTATTAAAGGCAGCATCGCAGAAAGATTTAATCAGACTTTGAAACATCGTATGTGGAAATACTTTACCAAATATCAAACATACAATTACATCAAAGTATTGCCTTTACTTGTAAAAGCATACAATGAAAGTCGGCATTCCAGTATTAAAATGGCACCTGCAAACGTTTCTCAAGATAATTTACTGGAGGTGTGGCATAACTTATACGACAAAAAGCTACAACGTTCAAAACGAGATACGGATTTATCTTTTGGTGATACTGTTCGTATAAGTAAAACAAAACGTATCTTCGACAAGGGTTACCTCGAGAACTGGACTTGGGAAATATTTAGAGTAAAAGCCATTGTACCAAGAAACCCACCAGTGTATCGACTAGAGGATTTAAATCATCAACTCATCGATGGTGTTTTCTACAGAGAAGAATTACAACCAGTACCGCTCCCTTCGACGTTCCTCATCGATAAAATATTACGTACAAGAACAAAAGGTCGCAGAAAGGAGTATCTCGTCCAGTGGAAAGGATATCCTTCCTCATTCAATTCGTGGATCCCTGCAACTTCATTGAAGAAGAATAAGAAGAATGGAACCTGAACAAGATTTTTACGTTACACTTCCCAGTAATAGTTCCATGGATTATTTTCCAGAAAATACATTGACTTCATATATTACGAAATTACAACGACGTGTAGAGTTTCGCCAGAAATGGGATGTGGCAATTGTAGAGATTCATTATCCACATTCTTTGCTGAACATTAACAGTAAAAACAATAAAATATATTACAAATCATCAAGTAGTAGTGATCAAGAACCTTGGAAGTTTGTACGATCCCTGTACGCTATTATAACAATATACGGGATCTTATTCATGCAATTTATATACATCATAGAGAAACCAATTTATTTATATCGCATGACGCAACTAATAATATATGCCTCATAAGACATCCCAATAAGGAAATCCATACTTCTGTACAAATCTCACCAAGTGTTGGTTTAATACTTGGATTTGAACCGAAAAGTGATTTAAAAGATATGGAAAAGGGACAATATACACCGGTAGTACGATTAGGCTTACCATCACAAATGTACGTCTATTGTGACATTATTGAATTTGTCATTGTTGGAGATACAATGGTACCTTTGCTACGAATTGTCAACATGGATCCTGTGAATCATACTTTTGGAAGTCATGCAGTACAAATCTTTAATCCTGCACATTATGTTCCGGTGGAAAAAATGAATTTTGAGCAAATACAAATCGATATAAGGGATAGCACAGGTCATCCTATGCCATTCACCTTTGGAACGGTGTGTACAAAACTACATTTTCGCCGTCGTCGTCATGACTGATCCGTATTTGCAATACTACCAAAAACAAGCGTTGTCCGGTATCGACAACGTCTATGTGGGAAGTCCCTATCAAGCACGACATGGCATTGGAAGTTTCCTTGGTGGCGTATTTCGTTCAGTGTTACCACTTGTGAAGCAAGGAGCTAAAACTGTGGGAAAAGAATTATTAAAATCAGGTGCCAATATGATTAATGATGTTGTGATCTCGAATCAATCGCTGGAAGAATCCTTTCATCAACGTATGCAAGAGGCAAAATCAAATTTACAAGAAAAAGCTAAAAATAAGTTTAAAACTATGCTGGGAAGTGGATATCATAAACGAAAATGGGATGACTGCTCTCAGTTTGAGGTTGACCTTCCAACGATCAACAACACCATCGATTCTACGAAGAGACGTAAATTATCACATAAGAAGAAGAAGAGATCATTGGCATCGTCACCAGATATTTTTGATTAATTCAACGATGGCTTTCTTACATCATCAATCCTGTGAATGTGTAAAAAGTGAATTGGACATTTTTTCAACGTTACCCACGCAAACCAGTGTTCTGGACAATCGTATTATTGGCTACAAACCAATTAGTTCAATAGCTGAAAATTCACCAATAGAATTTGTAGTGAGTGGTAGCAGTGATGAATATATTGATTTGCCACAAACTTTATTGTATGATCTGTCAGGAAAATAAATGTACACCTATTTTTCGAGTCTGGCATTCCTGCGCTCCATCCGTGAAGAGTATGAGAATTAAATCAATCAAATATTTACTGAGAGGCAAAAAGAAAAGTTTAATCTGAATAAGACATTGCAGAGGAGCACAAGCTGTGAATACGAATAGTGCATAGTGTAAATAAAGGACGACACCGAAAGAGAAAGCCAGATACAACTGTTAAACTTAGAAAAAAGAGTAAAAATTGTCGAAGTGGGAACAAAAAAACACAAATACAAAAATACGCCGACAACTAAACGTTCACCATGCCATGAGCTTGGTGCAGTTGTTAAGGTGCTGGCTTACAAATGCAAAGGACGCAAGTTCGAATCCTCGGCAAGGACATTTTTAAAAATTTTTGTTAATAATACATACAACTCATGAGAGATGGTAAAAGAGGTCGTATTTAGTTTTTCGTAGCAATTGTTATTGGTAATGTTTAGTACTGATAATACTTTTTGTCTTTGCGTATTGCTTTTGTTCGTCTTCATTTCGAAAGAGAAGAATATCCGAACAAATGCCACCAAAATTCCTCATATTTTGAATGTAATCGCCATTTGCAATTAGTGAAGAATAAAAATTGAACGTTCCGATGTAGCTGCAAAAAGTAAAAAGAAAAAGATGGAAGTCGACCATACTCATGGTTACTAAAAATACAATTTCTACATGCCTTACACCTCCCGACCACGTTTCTACGTTAGCAAGTAAGAGGTTTGTGTTTAGGTTAGGCTCGTCAATACGTTTTGCAAAGGGGCCCGGTTTAGCTCTGACGCACCACAGGTGCGAGAAGGGAGAAAAACACTTTTTCTCTCTCCCTCTGTGTGTCTATTTATCTATCTGTATATATATAACGCTATTTGTGAATGCCATAACCACCCTAATTTTCAGCGGATTGAGACGAAACTTGGGACAAACATAAATTGTTGAAATATCTCGATGAGTTTGTTAACCAGAATAATCAGATGAAAATGTTCAAAATGGTGGCCCTTCAAACTCTTAAAAAGTTCCAAGGGAACCAAATTTCGCCCATAAATAAGTATTCAAAAAGTTTGAATAAATTTTCCTCTTTTACTGAAATATTTGTGTGCAGGGACTTATTGAAATATTGGACCCGATTAATCGCCTAAAGAAGGTTCACGCCCTTTCGCTACGATCATTTTTTTTTTTTTTTTTTTTTTTGCAGGAGGGGGTTATTTTCCTATCGGAACAAGATGATTGTTAGTGATGATATGAAATTACACATTGAAAGTGAAGTAACTTGTGTAACGTGTTATTTGAAAGAATAATATAATAAATGTGCTTTCCTCTAACACAGAGAACTGTAAATCATGTATTTCGAGTTCGGGAGCCTGAATGGCGAGAAGTGTTATTTGATTTGCTTTTTAGTATCACATTGCATTGCAAATAAAGGTAGGCAACATTAGTGGTAAGTAAAACAATAATAATAATAATAATAATAATAATAATAATAATAATAATAATAATAATAATAATAGGTGTTGTTTGTGGCAAGGCAATATCTTCCTCAGTTCTTCTTCAAACGTAATGATTGTAACGCCATATCTCCCTTACAAACAAAATATTAGCAATTTATATCGAGAGAACGGGAAACTGTAGAGCGATGGGACCAACGTGTGACAGTATGCACTCATAGTACTCAGAAAAGTAAGCGATTTCAATGCAAAATGAACGAAGAGTCATTGTCATGGGTAGTCATGGAGCCACGGCAGAGCCCTCTTTAGACAAAATGTCGATAGCTTATACCGAGAAAACAGGAGGTGATAGTGGGATGGGACCAACGTTAGACACCGTGGACCCATACGGCGCATCGAAAAAATTAGGGAGGCTGGCGTCAGCCAGCCTTACTTATTTCCACATAATAATATAAAATTATATTGTCGAAATACACATATGAGTTAGCTACTAATATTTCATATTATTATTATTATTATTATTATTATTATTATTATTATTATTTTTATTATTATTGTGTTATTATTATTATTATTATTATTATTATTATTATTATTATTATTATCTACAGCGTCTTTTCATTACGTGAGCAAGTTTGACATGAAACCAAAGAGAAAATCCATCCTGTAGCCAAAAGAAACAATACTTTCTCTCAAATGGATAAAAAATCAAGCCGAGATTGATTCGAACTCGCATGGACGGCGCGAAAAGCCAGTACTTTGTCCACTATTTTTATAACTGACTCACCGAACGCGTTTCAGTAACTTACTTATTGCTAATTTTACTTGCTTCACTCGTTTACTTTGCTTTTTCTAATAACTTATAACGACAGGGACACGAACACAGAAACATCGAGAACAGTTAAAAATGATAGATGCTCTCCCGCCGAGAATCGAACCCGGGACTCCATACACCCAAGGCTCACGTGCTAGCCTTTAGACGAGCGGGGATGGCAACGCTCACTCCCTGTGTCGTTAGGGATTACGACCACTGTATTGCCAGCTATCACTTCTGTGGGTTGTATACTATGATCACATGTTTCTTCTTTGCTGGAAGAGTAAAACCTACATTATATGTAATACATGAGGTATTTAGACCTACATGCTCTTCATATAATGTAATAAAAGGGTCATGCTGTCGGATTTTAATACGGAAACTGCTGTCGGATTTTAATACATGACGTATTGCAAGATACAACATGCTTTGCATTACTTGTTTGTTTGTAGACAGCTACTAGCTTAGTGTTCTGAAAGGTTGTGTATAAACTAGGGATAGCCCGTTCCGGAATTATTACTTTTCGGACTCCCGAAAGTGAAGACGGAAAAATTCCGGAATTCGGAAAATTCCAATTTTGTAATAATTTCGGAATTCGGAAAATCCGGATTTTTTCGAAAGTCGGGGTTTTTCTCAATTCCGGAATTTTCTAAATTCCGGATTCTTTCCGAGTTCCGAAATTCTTCTGAATTCCGGAATTTAACTGAATTCCATAATTTTGCGAAATCCGGAAAGTGAAAGTTCCGCTTCCGAAAAATGAATTTATTTTGGTTAATATGAATCGTGGCGGAAATAAGTCTTTGACCAGGTAATGGCGACTGCTTTGAAAGAAATGGGGAGTATGAGAATTCAATCTGTCATATTTGTAGTTTCGTGTGGAGAAAGAACGAACTTTTGAACCAGTGATTTAACAAAAACTGAAGTTATCAATGTAAACTTTGCCGACTTCATAAAAGAAATATGAAAGACATTTTGAATCGAAAAATATAACATACAAGTTTGCAAGCGGAGACAAAGAAACCTAACGTAACCAGACTAAAGACGAATCGTCTACCGCGTAGCGATCGCGGTTCAATGGTCAAGGTGCTTCTGCGAATGCACGTTGCAATTTTTTTTTTTTACTTTAGAATTTTTGATGGCGATTGTCAGCGATAACATACGTTTTATTATATTCAGATATTTGAATACTCGGATGTTTCAATACTTGAACTATCAAATCTTCAGGAATAATAATAGTAATAATAATAATTATTATCATCTCGTAGAAGATTAAAAGCTAGAAGCTAAATTATCGCTCAGGTCATACCATTACAAGCAGAAACGTGACATTTGGAAAGAATATTTCGGTTTGGTTTAATGTTGCTCACGAGAAGAGGAGTTTCTCATTTCGTTTCTTAAACAAATAAAATAACATGAGAATTAACATTTTGCATTCGAGACGGGTCAGGGCTAAATCAAAATTTTCGTCTCTCTTTGGAGATGAGAATCGAGACGAGACGAAAAGTACCGTAAACATTTCCCGTCTTGTCTCGATTCGCGAAATAGTGTATGTCCATTCTTTAAGTAACAATTGCTCTGTAGACTGAATCTCATAGGCTATTTCGTTACATTGTATTTCAGAGCTCATTGAATTATGCTCTGTGTAGGTATTTTTGTAGCAAAGCTTTTATATTTACCTCTGCATATTCTAAAAATTAGTTTATTATATGCCTTACTGTCGCGTGATATTCAGTTATATTTATTACAGTTATTTTCCTCAAAACATATTTTCCACATGAAACTTCAATGAAAGGTTCTAGTTCAAAATGTTGGTAGTTGCAGAGGTGTGTCTTGAAGGTACGGAACCCTTTCCCCGAAATCTCTACTTTTAAGTAAGTTTTGCCAAATTTCAGGGCTAGTTTAAAACTTTTATTATTATTATTATTATTATTATTATTATTATTATTATTATTATTATTATTATTATTATTATTATATCAACACCATGTATAATCTTTAAAAGATATCGTCGGCGGCAATTCAAAACCTGCTATGTGCATTTTGCAGGAGAAGCGAAAAACAGTATCCTAGTTAGATTTTTCGCTTTATAAAAGTGATGTTATAAGTAATATTTGATGCTGCACGTAACTGGTACCTTCTCAAGTTACTTGAAAAGCTATCAAGTTACGTGCAGCATCAAATATTACTTATAACATCACTTTTATAAAGCCAAAAAGCTAACCAGGATACTGTTTTTCGCTTCTCCTGCAAAATGCACATAGCAGGTTTTGAATTGACGCCGACGATATACGGTTTGTATCTGAATAGTAAAAGCTAATTGACTGTCGATCTCGGTCGTCTGGAAGTCTTCAGGAGGCAAGGACATCGGTCACGTTCTGGGTTTGAGTTCCGAAGGGGCAAGTATTCGGGCTCGAGCAAAAAATTGTTAAAAGTTATAGGCTTCAGCCAAACATATTCAAAACAGCTGGGACCGGGTTTGGGCTTCTCAACGGCTCGAGCGGCTCGGCTTACAGCTCATTCAATATCGAACCGAATCGAGAAGTGAGCCGAGCCAACAGCTCACCCAACCGAACCGATTTGAGCCATCGGCTTAGTTGAGCTGAGTCGAAACGTGCTGATCAACTAGTTTCAACTTAGCTGGCTCGAACCGGTTCACATGAGCCGAGTAGGTGATCCATCCCAACCGAGAAAGCTCGAGCCATCGGCTCAATTGAGCTGAGTCGATGGCTTGTTCCAACTAAGCCGGCTCGGGTCATCGGCTCATCCCAAACGAGCCGACTCGAGCTGTTCGCTCAGTTGATATGAGCCTAGCCGGTTGATATCACTACCCGAGTTGGTATTCTGCTTGGGCTCAAGAATTCGACTGTGCAGATCTCAGCCTTGATTTTAAGAACTACAGTATATACTTATATTGGTGATTACGACATTTGAGGCTGTCTCGTAATAATAATAAAAAAACTCTTGTCTTCTCGTTATCTAGACGAGACGAGATACACTAAAATTGCCCCACGAGATGCACTAAAATTACGAGATGAGACGCACCTCTGTCGTGAGCAACACTAAAAGTATTCCACATTACTGCTTACATTTCTCATGGCTTTTGCTTTCCAATCTGATCAGGCCAATATTTCAAAACGAGTTAAAACGAGCTGAACGAGTGAGCGAGCCATTATAAAACTCGACTCAACTCGAAACTCGACCTCGAAAACAGCGCCTTGGCTTGGAACTCAACTCAAGAAAAATACCTTTGACTCGACTCGGATTGAACTCGAGTCGAGTCGAATTTTGGCTCGACTCCTGCTCATCCCTATTCGTATTTGTATTTTGTTTTCACTTCAACAATTTCTACTCTTTTTTTTCTTCGTTTACCTATTGTTTCTGGATTTCTCTGTCGGTGTCGTCCTTTATTAACACCATACACTATTCTTATTCCCAGCTTGTGACCCGCTTCAATGTCTTATTCAGTTTAGGCTTTTCTCCTTACATTGACTTCACATGTGATTGATTTAATTCTCACTTTCCGCGCACGACCGATGAAAATGTTTTATTATTATTATTATTATTATTATTATTATTATTATTATTATTATTATTATTATTATTATTATTATTATTATTATTATACTATTGAACTTGCAGGGCGAAATTACTGTATAATACGATATCATTTCTGTAACTTTACTCCATTGTATGTTATTTAGTTTATTAATGGGCACTAAATTGTCTCCAGATCAACGAATAAATTAACTACGGCATGCACTTTGGTGGAAATATCATTACAATAAGATTATTGGTTCGTTCCAAACATGTTCATGTAATGATATTTCCACCAAAGTGCATGCCGTAGTTAATTTTTTCGTTGATCTGGAGACAATTTAGTGCCCATTAATAAATTAAATAACATACAATGGAATAAAATTACTGAAATGATATCGTATTATACAGTAATTTCGCCGTGCAAGTTCAATAGTATAATAATAATAATAATAATAATAATAATAATAATAAAACATTTTCATCGGTCGTGCGCGGAAAGTGAGAATTAAATCAATCACATGTGAAGTCAATGTAAGGAGAAAAGCCTAAACTGAATAAGACATTGAAGCGGGTCACAAGCTGGGAATAAGAATAGTGTATGGTGTTAATAAAGGACGACACCGACAGAGAAATCCAGAAACAATAGGTAAACGAAGAAAAAAAAGAGTAGAAATTGTTGAAGTGAAAACAAAATACAAATACGAATAGGGTTGAGCAGGAGTCGAGCCAAAATTCGACTCGACTCGAGTTCAATCCGAGTCGAGTCAAAGGTATTTTTCTTGAGTTGAGTTCCAAGCCAAGGCGCTGTTTTCGAGGTCGAGTTTCGAGTTGAGTCGAGTTTTATAATGGCTCTCTCGCTCGTTCAGCTCGTTTTAACTCGTTTTGAAATAATGGCCTGATTAGACTGGAGACCGAAAGCCATGAGAAATGTAGGCAGTAATGTGGAATACTTTTAGTGTTGCTCACGGCAAGGTTGCGTCTCCTCTCGTAATTTTGGTGCATCTCGTGGGGCAATTTTAGTGTATCTCGCCTCGTCTAGATAACGAGAAGACAAGAGTTTTTTTATTATTATTACGAGACAGCCTTAAATGTCGTAATCACCAATATAAGTGTATACTGTAGTTCTTAAAATCAAGGCTGAGACCTGCACGGTCGAATTCTTGAGCCCAAGCAGAAGACCAACTCGGGTAGTGATATCAACCGGCTCGGCTCGTATCAACTGAGCGAAGTTGTTGTATTACTATACATCTGCTTTCGCCCCTGTCAAATCTGGTCGATCTCGTTGACGCGATATATTTGCTTTTTAATACCCCTTTCTTCGTTTACTGAACAAAACAGAAACTATTCTGAAATATACTACTGCGCATGCCTCGTAGATAAATATTTCTGATGCCAATAGTTTCCGTTTTGTCCAAGGAATGTTCTTTTTCTTCTTCCCAGCATGACCCTTTTATTACATTATATGAAGAGCATGTAGGTCTAAATACCTCATGTCTTACATATAATGTAGGTTTTACTCTTCCAGCAAAGAAGAAAGCATGAAGAAGCATGCGATCATAGTATACAACCCACAGAAGTGATAGCTGGCAATACAGTGGTCGTAATCCCTAATGACACAGGGAGAGAGCGGTGCCCTTCCCGCTATTCTAGTCGCTAGCACGTGCGCCTTTGGTGTATGGAGTCCCGGGTTCGATTCCCGGCGGGAGAGCATCTTTCATTTTTAACTGTTCTCGATGTTTCTGTGTTCGTGTCCCTGTCGTTATAAGTTATTAGGAAAAGCAAGTTAAACGAGTGAAGCAAGTAAAATTAGCAATAAGTAAGTTACTGAAACACGTTCGGTGAGTCAGTTAAAAAAAAAAAGTGGACAAAGCACTGGCTTTTCGCGCCGTCCATGCGAGTTCGAATCAATCTCGGCTTGGTTTTTTATCCATTTGAGAGAAAATATTGCTTCTTTACGCTACAGGTAGTCCACTCTTCGTATTTTTCGCTGTCGTTCACAGTTAAAGTAACTGACTATTATTCTTTCTACGAATGATGGATCTTCTCTTTGGCTTCATGTCAAACACGCACACGTAATTAAAAGATGCTGTCGATAACAATAATAATAATAATATGAAATATTATTAGCTAACTCGTGTGTGTGTTTCGACAATATAATTTTATATTATTATGTGGAAATAAGTAAGGCTGGCTGGCGCCCCCCCCCTATTTTTTTCGATGCGCTTTATGTGTCCACGGTGTCCAAAGTTGGTCCCATCCCAGTATCACCTCTCGATATAAGTTATTGACATTTTGCCTAAAGAGGGCTCTGCCGTGGCCCCATGATAACCCATGACAATGACTCTTCGTTCCTTTTGCATTGAAATCGCTTACTTTTCTGAGTACTATGAGTGCATACTGTCCAACGTTGCTCCCATCGCTCTACAGTTTCTCGTTCTCTCGATATAAATTGCTAATATTTTGTTTGTAAGGGAGATATGGCGTTACAATCGTTACGTTTGAAGAAGAATTGATTGAGATATTACCTTGCCACAAACAACACCTATTATTATTATTATTATTATTATTATTATTATTATTATTGTTATTATTATTATTATTTATTATTTTACTGACCACTAATGTTGCCTACCTTTATTTGCAATGCAATGTGATACTAAAAAGCAAATCAAATAACACTCCTCGCCATTCAGGCTCCCGAACTCGAAATACATGATTTACAGTTCTCTGTGTTAGAGGAAAGCACATTTATTATATTATTCTTTCAAATAACACGTTTCACAAGTTACTTCACTTTCAATGTGTAATTTCATATCATCACTAACAATCATATTGTTCCGATAGGAAAATAACCCCTCCTGCAAAAAAAAAAAAAAAAAAACTGATCGTAGCGAAAGGGCGTGAACCTTCTTTAGGCGATTAATTGGGTCCAATATTTCAATAAGTCCCTGCACACAAATATTTCAGTAAAAGAGGAAAATTTATTCAATCTTTTTGAATACTTATTTATGGGCGAAATTTGGTTCCTTTGGAACTTTTTAAGAGTTTGAAGGGCCACCATTTTGAACATTTTCATCTGATTATTCTGGTTAACAAACTCATCGAGATATTTCAACAATTAATGTTTGTGCCAAGTTTCGTCTCAATCCGCTGAAAATTAGGGTGGTTATGGCATTCACAAATAGCGTTATATATATACAGATAGATAAATAGACACACAGAGGGAGAGAGAAAAAGTGTTTTTCTCCCTTCTCGCACCTGTGGTGCGTCAGAGCTAAACCGGGCCCCTTTGCAAAACGTATTGACGAGCCTAACCTAAACACAAACCTCTTACTTGCTAACGTAGAAACGTGGTCGGGAGGTGTAAGGCATGTAGAAATTGTATTTTTAGTAACCATGAGTATGGTCGACTTCCATCTTTTTCTTTTTACTTTTTGCAGCTACGTCGGAACGTTCAATTTTTATTCTTCACTAATTGCAAATAGCGTTTACGTTCAAAATATGAGGAATTTTGGTGGCATTTGTTCGGATATTCTTCTCTTTCGAAATGAAGACAAGAACAAAAGCAATACGCAAAGACAAAAAGTATTATCAGTACTAAACATTACCAATAACAATTGCTACGAAAAACTAAATACGACCTCTTTTACCATCTCTCATGAGTTGTATGTATTATTAACAAAAATTTTTAAAAATGTCCTTGCCGAGGATTCGAACTTGCGTCCTTTGCATTTGTAAGCCAGCACCTTAACAACTGCACCAAGCTCATGGCATGGTGAACGTTTAGTTGTCGGCGTATTTTTGTATTTGTGTTTTTTTTGTTCCCACTTCAACAATTTTTACTCTTTTTTCTAAGCTTATCAGCTGTTTCTGGCTTTCTCTTTCGGTGTCGTCCTTTATTTACACTATGCACTATTCCTATTCACAGCTTGTGCCCCTCTGCAATGTCTTATTCAGATTAAACTTTTCTTTTTGCCCCTCAGTAAACATTTGATTGATTTAATTCTCATACTCTCCACGGATGGAGCGCAGGAATGCCAGACTCGAAAAATAGGTGTACATTTACTTTCCTGACAGATCATACATCCAAGTACAAATTGTGAAACCAGATGGTTCCTCCTTCACCGAAACGGATATAGCAATTGCACCTGTCAATGATTTTCTAACTGCTATGTTTAGTGAAGTACAAATCTACTTGTACAATAAACTGATTTCATTTCCGTCACATAATCATCCATATCGTTCGTACCTGGAAAAACTGCTCAATTATAGTGATGAAGCTAAAAATAAATATTTACAAACAGCAATGTGGTTTCAAGATACGGCTGGTCATATGAACGCAACCACCAGGGAGAACAAAGGATTTCAACAACGCTATGAACTGACAAAACAAAGTATGAAATTCGATATGATTGGACATCTTCATTGTGACATTTATAATCAAGATAAATTTTTAATTCATGGAGTGGAATTACGTGTGAAACTTATTCCTGCAAAGTCAAACTTTTGTCTCATGGCCAGTGAAAGTGGTGTCAATGCAAAAATCAATATTCTAGATGCATCGTTGCAGGTGAAAAAAGTCAACATTAGCCCTAGTGTCAAATTGGCACACAATAAAATTTTACAATTTACACCGCCAAAGTATCTTCTGACAAGGGTTCAAATGAAATCATTTACCATCCCGAAGGATATACAATCCAAAACTATTGATAACCTGTTTATGGGAACATTGCCAAATCGTATTATTGTAGGATTTACATCGAATGAAGCATCCAGTGGAACTATTACCAGCAATCCATTTGAATTTCAACATCTAAACATTAATTTCTTTACATTGTACGTGGATGGAAAAGCTGTACCTTCAAAACCATTGCAACCCAACTTTGAAGAAAATCTCTACATTTCATCATACCACACATTGTTCTCAGGTTCTGGCATACATTTTACCAATACTGGAAATACAATTTCAAGAGCCGACTACAAGAATGGATATACACTGTTTATTTGACCTAACTCCCGATTCTTCTGCTGGAGATTGTCACTATTGGAATTTACAACGACATGGAGCCATCCGATTGGAAGTTCATTTCCAAGAGAAATTAGCAGTACCGGCAAACTGTATTGTGTATGGGGAGTTTTCCTCACTCCTAGAGATCGACCACCAGTGCAACATTATCCTGGACTTTTAAATTACATGGTACGTATACGTTATGTATCATTTCCATTCACGATGTTGAATACATTACAATTAGCTAGTGCTCTAAACGGTAGTCCATTATTCAGAAATCATTTTACCGGGGTATTTGGGAGCGACGAGTTGCCCTCACGGATTTCTCTTCCTCTGGCAATCATTGTAAATACAGATCCATCTACAAAACTAGGAAGCCATTGGATTGCAATTTATATTGATAATCGCGGTGTTGGAGAATATTTTGACAGCTATGGCCTTCCTCCTTATGTACCACAACATGTTGCATTCTTAAAAATTCATTGTTTGTACTATAAATATAAAAATAGCCAAATGCAAAGTTTTGGTTCATTCGTATGTGGTTATTATGCTTTTTTTATTTGTGCTGTAAAGCCCAAGGAAAATCTCTGCGTGAAATTCAATACTTGTTCACAACAGTACCCACGGTTAATGATCGCAGACTGCTGCAATATACCTTCCAGGTAATTTTATCATACTTATCATTGAAAGTGTATTTGTTTAATCATCATCTATTTCTATACCAATCATCTTTTTCCTCGTTCTGTTTAAAGAATTCACAATACGAAGCTTTGCAAACGGGTGCTATGCTGCAAAACATGGAAACAAATCATCACAATCAAGAAGAGGAGGCGATCTAATGAAGAAACCCAGCTCAATATACAAACATTGTCAATAAGAAGGAAAAAGAAGAAACCAGAAAAATGAATAAAATATAATTTATGCTTATCTATGTGTTTTTATTGTTCATTCCCCAGTAGCACAGTTGATGGGCCGATGTCGATCAACATGGGAATTTTTGGTGGGATCGATGTCGCTGTCGATGACGATCGATGCAGAATGGCAAACATTTTTTCGACATTGGCCAATATCGGCAAATCTATGTCGATCGACATCGGCGTCGATGTTGATCTATGTGGGTCCCATGTGGATTCTTCCAGATCAATGTTGGCCCCACATTAATCCATGTAGCCCCATCTAGATCTGCCTTATATCAACATAATCGATCTTGGTCCCTGGTTGAACAATACCGGCCTATGTGGGATCAATGTCGGCCCATCTAGATCTGCCCCATACCCACATCGTCGTTCGAGCTCCCTAGTTGACCTATGTGGGATCTATGTTGAACCACCCAGATCTTCCCTGAACCCATATCTTCGTTCTAGCTCCCATAGTTGATCGATGTGGATCTATGTGGGATCCATGTCGGCCCATCTAGACCTTCTTTATACCCACATCGTCGTTCTAGCTCCCTGGTTGACCGTTGTGGAATCTATGTTGAACCACCCAGATCTTCTCCATACCCACATCGTCGTTCTAGCTCCCATGCTTAATCGATGTAGCTCTATATGTTCCTTGTAAAAAGAACGGAGCTATTCAAATGTATTTGAATCGCCCAGTACTTTTCACAAGGAACATAGAATAGGCGACATTTCTGATCTTCCAGCTTCTATACACAATTGCGAAACGTACGAGCTCAGCCTATTTCTTTTCACACTAAATGATTAAATATGAAAGTTTTATTCAAACCTGAGTGCGGATATGTTCTTTTGTATTGCATGTTGTAGATCTGGGTTGGACCCATATAGAGCTACATCGGTTAACCATGGAAGCTAAAATGACAATGTGGGTATGGGGAAGATCTGGGTGGGAGATCCCACCCACATCGGTAAACCAGATGTGACCATATAATTTTTACAGATTTAACACCAGATGGATATGTCAACATATCAGATTTGAATAGGGCCATGTACTGCATCTCTGGCGCACGCTACATGCTTGTCTACCATTTTGGATTCAAGTTATGTTTTTCTAATGAAAATAGAAGAAAATGACATCGGATACATCAGACATTTTTTCAAAATGTCACTGGTGCAAGTAGTTTTGCCGCACTTCAATCTATGGCGGATCCAAGAGGGCGGTCGGACATTTAGCGTGTTTCAGAGATGCAGTATTTAGACTAAACAAAACAGTATATAATAAAAACATTTTCAGATTGAAGTATTCACATTTTTATTTTTTTTTAAATAATTAAAATAAAATTTACACAAAACATATTCCCTAACTTTTTTTTTCGTGAACTTCACTCATTGCATAGAGGTATATATTGTACAATTGTTTTGCTGTTTCCAACATAACGAATGGAAATAAATACTTTTAAACACGTAACTTATTATCATTAATATAGAAACAACATAAAAAATGAGTGAATCTTCTCTTGCATCAACTTAATAGTTACCAAACGTTGACACTGTCTTCACCATTTTATTTCATTCCATATGAAGAGTTCGCAGGAAGGACTATGAAGGGCACGTTTTAAAATGCTCAGAAAATTCTTTCTCAGCACCAAAATGTATAATTAAGATGGTGAAAACACGTCGTAATTCGCTCACGTGTACATTCGCGAGTGGACTACGCCCTATTTTCACCAACTATTTTGCATCTTTTGGTGTGGAGAAAATATTTTTTGAGCATATTCAAAATGTGACCTTCACTGTTCTTAACGCGTACTCTTCATATACATCATTGTTTCCTTCCACTGAAGAAGGAACCAGCTCTTGTTCCGCAACGTGTGGAAACTATTTAGTTTATTCAAAAAAGGGTTCACTGATAAGTGGCCATTTTCCTGACCCTTATGTCAATATATCATATGTATAATAAAATTAAACACGTAAAAATCATATACACTCTACGTCAACGAAAGCCACTGTAAATAAATTTATTTCAAACATCGAATTTTTCCGCTACACATCCCGACTAGGGAAACTAATATATAATCAAAGAAACTATGCAGATAATATTTATCTTTCTACTTAACCTGAAATAATTTAGAGAAAATTTAGGAAGTTCTTTTCTTCTGTAAATTATTAGTTTCCCATAAATTTTAACTTCTCAAAAGTTTTTTTTTTTTTTAAATCCCACTGTAAAATATCCGTTAATTCGCACACTGGTCTGTAGTGTGGACTCATCCCTTACACTTACACTTACACTTACAAATTAAAAAAAAACTATTAATAACGGTTACTTTCATGAAGTTTATAATTCTCTTGTACTTTAACATATTATTGTCTACTATTTTATTTACAATAAGACATTTCGTTCATATAAGTTTGTTTATATCAGACACGCTGCTGAGGGTTGATCACAACTAGCCGCGGGACCGATCACCCCACGACTTTCCCTTCGGGGTGACTCTGCAAGGTGAATTCAAGTGGTCCTTGGACTCTTGCGGGTTCCCCGCGGAACGACTGTGCATCTTCCCCTAAGTCTTGAGCCTGTTCTCTTCTCCGATTACATCTGTAGCCATCCCAATCTCGCGAACCACTTAAGACTTTCCCAATCCGTCGGACAATGTCGCTAGTTTGTATATCAGGAAATCGGAGTTGTACTGCTCCTGAAGAAGAAAAAATTGTAAAAACTCAATGCAATAATACTGTATCACCAGAAGGGACTACACATTTAAATAGCAAATGTCATCATTGAGAAATAACAGATTAATTTTGAAGTTACATAAATAAAATTCGAACGAAAATATAACTTTCTCCTAAAATACAAAGAAACCTTTTATACATTGCACAAAAAACATCCATTGTACGCATGAGCGCATTATTACGTGCCCGAAAGGCTAATCTAACAGGACATTGTCGTTCGGTGTCAAACAGAGGAAGTAGGGAGTGGAAAACGATATGTGGATGGCTCAGAATATCCACTCGTTTCAAGTCAAAAATTAAAAATTTACTTGCACGGTGCGATTAACAGAAAATTACAACTTCTTTCAGAGGCAAAAACAAGGAAAGCAATGATTTTATTTACCTGCGAATAACAGCGTTACCAATGCCCTAAAATGTCTACAAATGCCAAAAAACTCTAATTTTCTTAGTTTCATTTTTCTAGATTAACACATATTGGTCTCTGAACCCTCGATATATGACAGAAAAAAAATCTCCAAACACGAACTGCAGTAACAGAAACTGATGAATGAATATGACAAGGAACGCGTATAGCATAGCAGATACGGATCCATATGAAAGGAGAGTATCTAACGTATTATTGAATTATGTTTTGTCCTCTAGAATGACCTTTTACTCTGATGGTGATTCAAAATTTTTTTCATATTCCTGTAGTAAAATGATCACAACGAACAATAACACTTCCAGTTCCCTTACTACATATTGTTAAGGAATTCGATTCGATCCGAAGAGGAACTTGTCCTCGTAACTCTGGTATTGTTTGGGAGATATTACCGCAAGCTTTACTTTTACTAGGATAATGCGAGAATGGCACCTAAACAAAGGATTTCACTGGTAGTAATCCCCCTCCAAGATTCCTAAAAATATATACTAAAAAACGCCATACATCCGAAAGATGAAATTAGACTCTAGTATATATATATAACAAAATTCTTTAGGAACTCAGATCCTACACAGGCGAATCAGCGACACCATCGCGAATGGGGCTTTTCCTCAGTCTCATCCGTAAACGGCAGAATGCTAGGACCTAAAATTATTAGGGGCCCCGAACTACATCGTGGCGTGAATCTAGTGCACATATCTTGAAGTGAGGTCACTTTACTACCTGTTTAAACCATTCCATATTCGTCGCACGACAAAAATCGAAGGATAAATGTGTTGTTTCGACTTCATTAGACTTTTGTACGACGCATAGAAATTATATTTACAGTAAAACTTCTAACGGACATCTCAAAATAACGGACAGTTTTCAATTTCCTGGCAGAAATACATTGGGTGCAATGTGAAAATTACTTCTGAATAGCTGACATTCTCAATAACGGACGCGGATACTGAAAACTATTCCCCAGCGTCTATGTAGAACTTCCAACTAACGGACAGCCTGAAATAAAACTTTGTTATTTTCTTGAATTTCAAGCAATAATAGGCAGGATCGTTAATGTACCGCGCATTGTTGGATGTGATAATTGAACGCAAATGTCTCCATTTATTTGTTTTCGACATGCATTTAGTTTAGTATCCATTTTCAGCAAAAGTTTATTTAATCTTTGTCTGTTTGCCTTGCTGCAAGTTGTTAATTTCGAAGAGAAAGAGTATTTTGTCCGAACATAATACCATAGGAAAAAAAAAAACACTGTATTAGCTCATTATTAAACAGAAAGACATTTTGCCTACGTTATGTTGCTTATACGAGTAGTACGTTAAGTTTATACTGTAGATTTTTTTAAAAATAATTCTTCTGTCAGTGTCGTTCGATCCCTAATCGTAATCAAATGCACAGGAACAGGCTGATTTAAATCATTGTATAACCATGTCGTACGTCGACATGCTGAGATCGAGAATTGCTGAGATCGTATTGCCCGTTTGTCTTACAAGTTCGCTTCCTGCAAAACCGTGACATCATCATAGTCACTGATTCCGCTTACCAAGGTGGAGATGGGTGCTAGAGAACTTCAAAGAAAGTATCCAGGACTTCCCGAATTCCCGAAAAGTGAAGGGACTTCTCAATTATTTGCAAAGCGAAGGCTTGGAGAATCCATGCACCTGTGGAAGTCGCCCTTAAACACTTAATTTTTATGAGAACCCGCGGATGGTTGGAAAGGTTGTAGAAGATGGTACCGGTATTGCCAAACAAGGCATAACTGTAGACATGTCTACGACACGAGGAAACCGTAAACCATCCTACCTTATGATTTTGTTGTTGAAACACGAAGGTGCTATACAGTGAAAGCAAGATTTTCGAACTAGTATTGGATTGCATTATTATTGGTAGTAGTAGTAGTAGTATTTAAGATCCAATATGGACACCTAAATTATAAGTCCTAAGAATTCACAGTCCAAACTGCTAACGCTAGAGAAATAGTTGATTCGATTTTATTTTATTTGAAACTGCATTATTAAGAATACGTCATAATCAGCTTTAGATTAAAAAATAAATAAAATACATAAAAATAAAAAATACGTCATCTCCAATCCAGTTTGGCTGATGTACACTCATGTCCAAAATTATTGTCGCATGTCTATAAATGTTGTTGTAGGAATATAATTTGATAACGCATTCGCCCGGTATTTCTTATAATGCTAGTATGTGTATAATCGGCAAAGACATGTATGTGGCAAACTTCATGTCAAAAGAGCATTAAATAAGAACAATAAAACGAAAATAAAACTTTCTTGTCCATTTAGCAACATTTTGTTTTACTCATTCTAATTTTCGTATTTGTAATTTGTTTCCTGTGAAATTTACCTCAAATATACGTTTTCCGATTATACACATAGTATTAAAAGTACCCTGCAAAATCATTATCAAATTATATTCTTACAAGAAGACAGTTATAGATATGCGACAATTATTTTGGACATGAGTGTACATGTACGCAGCAATATATTATAGGCTCATGACATATCTCATAAAAGAAGTCATACCTGTTCTATATAAAAATGTATGTTAAAAGAATGTGCATTGCGTGCGAAAGGACTCTTCAAAGGCACCGAAAAGCCGAAGTGTAAGTCATTGTTGGCTTACCATCACCTTGTAAAATTAATTTTGTATGCATTGCTGAATTTTGAAACATGCATTTTTGCAATAGAACACCAACGACTTCCTTTATGAGATATGAAGCTGCACTCTCTACGTTGGTTGGACAGTGTTTGAATTTTAGGCTTCTGAAATTTATTTTCCCACGCTTTCGACGGCCTGCATCTCCCAACCTATTGATCGGTATGCACATGTCACAAAGCATTTTCTTGTTTTCATGTCAGGTACCCACCCCTACATTGTTTGGTACGCATTAATTTAACAACCTGTACATCCGAAAAAGCATCTGGCCACACGAGATCTATTTTTAAAGAATAAAAGTTTTCTTTTTAAACAATACCTGAAGGATATTTACAAATACTTCGTGTCAATACGAACTTAAGAATACCACTCACCAATTTTGAAGCCATCTCTCTGTCTTAAATCTTCTTCTAAATTATGAACCACAGACAAACTGCGTAAAGGGAGCTTGTCAGCTAGCAGGTTTGCATTTTCTATAGATTGCAAAGCTTCTTTACCACTACAGGGAACTTGGTGCAGCTCATATATTTTGGCTTCCATTTTATCAACTTTACATTTGAGATGTTTCATATCTAGCTGGATTCTCTGCAGTAACTGGAATATTTTTTCAACGGCTGAAATATCAAAAGAAAGAAAAAAATACTAAATTAATACAAGACCAAGGAGGCAATGGTACACATTGTTTGAAATATTTTTTATTCTACCTTAAGATCGTGTGTGCCGCAACTACCATTAACAAAAGTCATCTAGGTTCTGACCGGCACATATCTCATATTGACCCTGAAGTCGATACCCACAGCAACATACGGGATGAATTTTAAATCACATATTGATAAAGCTTCATAATTAATGCATAAGCAGTTTTATTTTTATTTTTTATTTTTTTTTTAAGTCTATTGCAAGAAAATTACTAATTGCTGTTTGAGGGCTTTCCTAATCATTACACCACATTCGGGTCAATTTTATATGTCTGTAGAGCATTTCAAGTGTCCTAATGGAATAAAATAGCCTGCTCGTGTCAATATCTAGGCATTCTACCGTCTTCTGCTGAGAAAGGTTACTGCAAAAACTCCTGTTGCGAGAGAATGCAGTTACATTTGATATTTCAACTTTCAAATTAATGTAGTATAAGAATGATATGCTCCAATGTTTCTCTGCAGAACCTCCGTATATGGAACAATGTCTAAATATCGATACTAGCAGAGTAACGGTTTCAAATGGGGTGCGAGGAATGCTTAACATTCAAAGAACGTTGATCGCGTCTCTGTGGTGTGACAATTATGACACCTGAAAGGAATTTGCCTAATTTGGGTTCGTTTGAATCTCAGCCAGAGCAACAATAAAAACTTAAGTGTGTGTTGGTAAGCAAGCGAAGAAACCAGAAGCGCCACGAGAGGGCATATCGGTGTGTCGACTTGTCTGCTACCTGCCAATTTTGTCTGCTACCTGCGCACAGGCAGTAAGAAAAAACAAATGACTAACAAGACGCTGTTTTGTACAAAAATATAAATTTTTCTGTTTCATGGTACAAACTTTATATCGTCAACCCGTCGGTTTAGCATTCAAAAGGTTGGGAGTTTAATCGCTCCTAACATACGCTTGCCCACAAGCCTCCTCTAATATGGAACAGAATAGTTCCAAAGCAACGATTCCAACAGGATGCGCTGCAAAACAAAATGTGATAAAACTAGAATTACAGATTATATGTTCTGAATTTTAAAGCCAAGAAGTACTTCCATTACGAAAGGAACGCCGGATCTAGAAATACTTTCGGAGATCTTAAACACTAAAGGTTTCACTGTAAAAAGTAAATCTTAGTATGATATATATGTTTTAAAATGTAATTAGTACGAAATTTATATTAGTTACACAAAAATCTATTTTTGAGGAAGAGAAGGGTTCGGACCCCCCCCCCTTCCTTCGCACGGCTTGGAACATAACAATTTCAATTTCCAAGCATAAGTTTTACCATAATTTCGTTTTTCATTAACAAAAATTGGTGATAATCTCGGAGACTACTAGGTCAAGGCGGCCACACTAAGTGGTCGGAGAATATCGATGCATTGACTACGTGCTGCCACACTCTCGAGCTAGCAGGGTTCAAAATGTCTCTAAAGAAGCAATATAGTCTTCATTTTGTTTGGTTATTTAATAATGACGACACACGTAAGTAAGCTTAGCAATACAGTTTAATCTTTGGATACTTACTACTGCCAATTCCTAAACGAGCTGATGTGAAGGTACTGTCTGTATCTGCACATGAAGTAGTGGCAACTGACAACGCTGACATTCTGCATGGAGTTTGGATTTGGGAGTGGGATGGTAAAGGTCCATTTGGACTTTTACGATGTGATGCAGACGAGCAACCTCCGTTTGAATTGTGCACCATAGATGATACGTTTACCTCCGCAATTCCTCCTATAGATACTCCAAGCGACTCTGAAAGCAAGTGATGAAATTATACAAACATCCAGTTTTTACTAGACTGTTAGGTACACAATAAGCAGGTGACAACTTATGGTTTTAAAAGCATGTTTAAAATGTTACAATGATTACATCCAGTATTCTATCTGTAGGGGGATGGCTGGAACTTTCTCCTCTCTGTTTCTCGAAATACCTCTCAACCTTGGATATGGTGGAAATAAACCCCACTTTTTTGAGCTATTGATGAATTTATCCCCCTCTCCGGAAATCGCAGAAATCATACACTGATTACATTAACTCACAACGTTAAAAGATACTAACGCTGTTTATCTGCTTGTTTGATCTTGTCCTAAATAGACTCCATATCATAATTAAATGAATATTTAATGTGTACGTTATTTTTTCATTTATTTATTTATTGATGTATACTCATAATAGAGCCAATTTAACGACACAGTTTGCATTACGAGCCCGGTTTTTCTGTAGTTAACAATCATGAGAAGATAGCATTTATCCGATAAAAGGCGAAAGTATTAACAACCTCGTTAAAAAAAGAAGAAAAACAACTAGCAAGCCTTTCATAGAAATAAATTACTTGAGACTAGATCTGAGTCTGAATGATTTGTTACGTAAGACTTGCTTGAACATAGCAAGTAGCCAATTTTGGACTCCAAATTGAAAAACTTGTTTATAAAAATAAACAAACTAGACATCTTATTTTTAGTTGTTAGGGCTTCTCACTCCAAGCTTGTTGTACACATTACAACAACTACTCTGCACATCTAACGAATAAATTGTTTCCAACAGGTTCATAAAACATTGTAGGTTACTTCTATCTGTCTACTATTTCAGCCAGCCTTACTTTTGAATGTTTTTCAGACGAAGTAGCAATAAACTTTCTCCAAAATAGTATATAGTTTCACATTTAAGTAACGTCTGCACTGGCATAGAATACGAAAGAACACTGTTTCTTTCAGGCCTGTTTTTTTGCCCCCCCCCCCCGGACGAAATGGTTAAAACGTACTGGAATAGAACCAGCAGAGGGAAATATATGGTTTCAGCCCCTCCGAATACTAAGAGTAACCCCCGGAATATTTTTTTCTGAAACAAACACTGCGAAAGAAGGTGAACTCCCTGGCAATAAAGAATCGCCCACGAAATCTTGATAATTTTAACTTTCACACATTTAAAAAAAAATATATATTTTAAACGCGATTCAATACATAGTCCTATGAAACAAATCAGCTACGAGCTAAACTTTTAATTTGCTTTGAAATTACTATCAAGAGAGATATATATGAGGAGACAAGCAGTGTTCCTGGAACGAAATTATGAATCTATATTATAAAAGAGAACGTACAAATCCTTTGTTCCCTCATCACGCTAATACGGCTGAACCAATTTCTTTCATTTTTGGGGGGTTATTAGGATTTGGACCCTAGATGGTTTTTATCATATCACTTTAATTTTTAATTACCAGTGTCTTGAGATAATTGACCATTCAAGTGTCCATAACGTACAAATCCTTTGTTAGTTCATCATAGGTATAAAAATAAACGTATTTATATGCAACCCGCATGACCGTGTCACTCGGCGGGTTAACATAAATGACAGGCGCTATAATGTTAACATTTACTGCAATTTGAAAGCGAAAAAGTAAAAATTATCTAAGTAACAAAGTTTATTGCGTTCCGGGGTGACCGCAGCGAAGCGGGTCACTTGGCGGGTTAACATAAATGACAGGCGCTATAATGTTAACATTTACTGCAATTTGAAAGCGAAAAAGTAAAAATTATCTAAGTAACAAAGTTTATTGCGTTCCGGGGTGACCGCAGCGAAGCGGGGTGAACGCTGCTAGTATAAAATATATTTAGCATAATTACCTTTCCGAATAGGTGCTGGGGGACTTGGAACACTACATTCGTTAAAAGTTTCATATGGTCTTCTCTTAGTTTCTGGATATGAGTCATCATTGTCCTCTTCAGACAAATATCTTTGTGGCTTTCTGCGACATCTTGAATAAATTTCTTCGTCAGAAGAATCACTACTAACGTTTGAAGTCAGTAAAGCTTTGTCAGCCTTTGCTGTAGCTTTTTGAAATGAATCTGAAATGTTAAATAATACATATATTCTACAGTTACTGATAAGGGAAAGTAGCTGCGAAATTATTCTTGGCATGAAAACCATACACGATAAGAAAGCAACATGGTTATGGATACCCTCAGTTGTGATTTCTTTTGCTAACTGTAAAACAATAAATATTAGAATATCCCAAATGAAACAAATCTGTTTACGAACTAAATACTCTTGTTTATGTAAAGTTATTCACGACTGAAATTCGAGAGTAAGAAAGCCTGTAACAGAACTAAGAATAGAAGGCCTAAGAATACTAGCATTTTTATTTTATTTATTTATTTTTTAACTTTATTTAACGTACCTTTGACATTTTCTGCTCACGATAAGATAGTGCAAGGCTGGATTTGGAGAGAGTTATACAGACCTTGTCTTTAAAGTACTATATTCAGCATTTGCCTGATTTGACTGAGTATAAGATCCCGGAAAAATCTCTAGCATAGTTAGACACAAACACACACACACACACACACACACACACAAACACACAAAAAGAAAAAAATCTTCTTATTTCCCTGACTGGAGCTGCTACTTTTCCCTGACTTCTTTATTTTCTTCCATATACTATTTACTTTATTTAACGTTATTTCAAAACACTTTAAGAATCCTACAAGAAACGTCATGGATTTTAAAAGCTAATTTAGTATATAAGGTCCTAACATAAAAAGTTCATTTTAGGTCATACAAATATATATCAACTCATACCTCATACCAACTTGTAATGTAAAGAGGACACCGTTTTTTCTTTTTTCTTCAATAAGACTGTATTGCAGCAATGTATTAAAATGGAAGACATTTTTAAAGCATGTTTGTCACGAAACAACTGGTGACAGGAAGCTATGAATTTAAACAAGCTTACTTTATATGAGTTTTATTTACCAACTAAGCTTCTCGAACTGTAGTCACAAGTATACAAATTACAATGGAATTAAACCTTTAAACTTTTCCTTGTTTTGACGAAAATATCCTCACAAATTTCGACCTATAGCGCTGGAGCGTCGAACAGGTCAATTCACCGTTAGTAACCGTTATAAATGAATAAAACAGGAGCAAACGTAACACACACATTAAACCATCATTACCGTCCTGTTTTTCAGTTAAACAATCATCAACGTTGGTTTCATGGATTGAATGCACACACACATTTTCGTCTACTGGAACACGGGTAACAACAGGTGCATTAATTATCCTACGTACTTTTTCCTCTATCACAAGTTCATTTAACAGACGTTTTGTCCTCCTTTTAAGAGTTTTAGATAACGACGATCTGTTACCCGACATAATGGATCCTAAAGACGAAAGATAAAACATTACGTAAGACATAGTCGACCGTAAAGACGAAATTCTTTATACTAATTACTATCATTAGAACATAAATTAATGACATAGGGAAATAAATGCGACGCAAGCCTAAAAAAAGTTAAAATGTGGTTTAACTGAGCATCTAGTGACGGGTATATAGCTCTTGCTGCAGTGAAATCATAACCGCGTCCAAACTGACCCCCCCCCCCAAAAAAAAAATAGAACTCGAATCCTTGATCACGCACACAAAATGCCATATGCTATTTACTGTACTTACTCAGGAGACTTGAACAAAGAAAACCTACAATTTATGACCAAGGTCGGGTGTTCAGTTGACATGTAGTTAACGTCAAAGTGCAGTTCTCATTAATGTTCACTGTCCTTTAAGACCTTTATTGGCCGAGCGACAGGGTTGGCAAAAACCATGTTTTTTATTGAAAAAAAGTTTTTTTGTTTAAACCACGATTTTTTGATTTAAATAATTTGCTCTATATATTCATATCATATATGGACAGAAATATGTTTGTTTCGCCTTGATGTTATTATGCAACAGCCGGGTTATGCTAGAAGGGGTCACATAAGCTTAAAGCGGAATAAAAACTGCTTCTCGAGTTACATCCGAGATAAATTGTCCTCCATTTGAACTCGGAACCAGGACTAATTGGCCACGAATGCGATACGTCTGCCGACTCACTCACGAAGGAACCCTGATAAAAATACGTTGTACTGATCTTTACATGCTTCTTAATATAACTGTCAAGAATCATTTCAGAAGGACAAAAAGATAAACAGTTGCACAAGTGAAACCATTATACAGAATTAAATATGGACAATTTCAAAGTACTACGGAGTACAGAAGATCTAATTTAGTTCCAGTTAGTTAACAACGACTTTTATTGGTCCAAATTAAAGAAATACGACGACTTAATTTGCATATCAGTAAGAAAAGTAAATAAAGATCAGGGTTTGAAAAAACCAGGGATTTTCTGAAAAAGCCCAACCCACCATGGCCCATATGGGTTTTTTCCGGTTTTATTGTTTTTTTTTTCAGGTTTAATTGGGTTTTATCAAAATATTTCAATGTCTTTGGGGTAAAAGTGTTAAAATATGATTTATATTTCAAGATTATCATTGTCACAACTTGCAACAATTTTCTATTCACTGCTGTTTTGAAAAAAATGGCCGCCATTTTGAAATTTTACGTTGGATCATCGCCAAAATATATACAGCTAATTCAAAGTACCTCGTGCTTCTACTCTAAAAATTTCGACTTAAAAGACCGAAAATTGCGCTTTGTAGCGTGCATACCCGCTATTTTGAAAAAAATAAATTGACTCCATTTTGAAATTTTACGTTGGTATGCCACCAAAATCTACACAGGAAATTTAGTGTGTATCGTGCTTGTACTCTAAAAATTTACACTTAAAAGATCAGAAGTGATTCCCTGCAATATGTGTGGTACAAGCAGACGAACGAACAAATGCAGATTGAATCATCCCAGAAGCCTCAGTAACGTTTGCCAAATATGAACACCAAATATATTAATTTAACAGCGTAAAATAAATGATTTTTATTGTTGAAGTTAACTTTCAATACCTTGTGCGTTCAATTACAGGAATGTCACGAGCACTTGTTGCAAGAAGAATCTTTCCAGAAAATTAATTTAGGACCATTAAGAAAGATATAATCCATATTTTATAAAATAAACTAGCTTTTGGCTAGCTGCATTTCTTTCCCTATTTCAACTATTTAAAAGATAAGATTTTGTATCCCAAGAAAACTCCCATTTAAATAACAAGGGAATTTCTTCATCACCCGTTAGACCCCTAAAAATATTAAAAATATTCACTTTTGGCTATTTTCCTGTCGGTTAGTCCTGGAATGCTATAATCATGCCGGAAGGGCCTAAACATTTTGGGGTGTAGAAGACGTCGCATATAAATAACATGGGAAAGATTTTTCAGCTCCCCATAAAACCACTCTACGGTTGGAAATTTTTATTTCTGATTTTTCACTTAGGTAACGCTTACAAAAACGTACAAGCATACCGAATTTAAAGATTTTATTCCAATTCTAAGTACCGGTACCTAAAAAATGAGATTATGTTTTTTTTAAAGGCCCATTTAAATAACATTGGGAAATTCTTCATCCACTCTTTAGACCCCCTCAAAATTAAAAAATATTCACTTTTGGCAATTTTCCTGTGGGTTTGTCCCGAAAAGCTACAATGATGTCAAATTTAACCATTGTAGCCCTACAGGAAGTGCTCAATAATTTGGGGGTGTAAAATGTGTTCCATATAAAAAACATGGGAAGGATATTTCAGTTCCCTATAAAACCACTCTAAAGTTGGATTTTTAAATTTTTACTGATTTACTTAGGTTCTGCTAAGAAAACGTACAAGCATACCGAATTTCAAGTTTTTATTCCAATTCTAAGTACCCAAAACATGAGATTATAGGTCCAAAAAAGGCCCATTTAAATAACATGGGGAAACTTTTCATCCCATCTTTAGAACCCTTAAAAATTAAAAATATTCACTTTTGGCAATTTTTCTGACCGTTAGTCCCAGAAAGCTACCACCATGCCAAATTTAATCATTGTAGCCCTACAGGAAGTGCTCAATAATTTACATCAGCTCATGTAGTTTTATATATAGTTAGGATGTTTCAGAATGTCTTAAAGGAAATTAAATATCTTTCGGGACGTTTTTTTTTTCCTCCTCCCTCGAAAATGCAGCTCCCTTTACTGTACATCGAAACTTCCACTAGTACGAAAGTTCGAATTCAGCACTTAAAATAGTAAGGGGTACGTAGTTTTCGGAACTCTGAGCATCGAGTTTCTTAAATTTGACGAATTTTTACGCTTTTGTTGGTGTTGATTCTACAGAATGCTTATTTGAAGAGTACCTACAAATAACTGCACTAAACTGTTGTTGTTGGAAAACTAAATTTTATTGAAGAATACTTGTGTTACCATCAAATGTAAGAAATAATAATAATAGTTTTACTAATGCACTACATGTTTACTGGTAGTACCGGCATCTATGACTTTAAACGCGTCAAACGTATAAGGGACAACGTTCCTCGGCGTCGCCGAGTTGGCGAGCACACGATTCACGGAAAGTATTTTCTAAAATATAAAATTGCTTTTTTTTCTTCCTTCAAATAGGCTATAAGCATAATCCATACATTAATTTGTTACTTAATTATCTCAAGCCAAGGTAAGGGTTTTTTATTCATTCAGTGCATTCAGAACTTGATAAAGGTCTTATGTTGAATGTTGTATACCTTAACGGGAAAGCATTCAATTCGCCCAAGGAAAGTTCAAAATCTGATAAAAATCACTTTCAATGTGATCATCTTGGTTGTATCAGTAATATATTAAGAAAAAGCTCAAAAACCCAGGTGGGATTTTTCAGGTGGGTCCAACCCGAAAAAACCCGGTGGCTTTTTTCGGGCTGAGCCCACTTGGGCAAACCCTGATAAAGATACAAATTATTTGAGTCCACTTTGGCTCAGACTCATTTATACATAAATAGATACCAAAGATACTTCTCATTTCACTAAATGCCTCTCGTGGGGTATGTAATCCCCCCCCCCACACACACACAAAGTACGGCATTTCGATGTAATTTATCAATAGTAAACATTGAAACGAAACAATATTTAGAATTTTTCTTTGATTGTAATTACATAACAATAATACCAACTACAAAAAAATCACAAAACAAACATTTATAAACTTATGCAAAAAAAAGTTGCTTTTGTAGCATAATCATTTTGAATAATGAATGGGGAATTTAGATCTGAATATAATACGAATAATATACGGGAGTGAAACGTGATAACCCACAAATGTGTGTTCATCAAGATTTTACAAACACTTACACTTTTACGAACATTTTTCGTTTTTTGGTTTAAACTAGTTGGTTTTTTTGAAAAAAAAAAAGCTGGTTTAAGCCTTGGTTTAAACCAGCCAACCCTGCCGAGCGAAGTGACGATGCCCAGAAAATGAAAACGGGGGTGCTCTAAAAATGAACAGTGACGAATTCGAATGCAACTTTAATGTATTTTTATTGGCTGAAACGAAAGGTCAATCTGGTCGCGGAAGAAAATCGGACCAGGGGGAAGGGTAAGATGGTTCTGATCGGTGCTCTGCACGAAGCCAGGTCTTTGACTCGAAGGTCTCTGGACAAGGTGAACTCATGGTGCTTGTCTTCAACGGGATGATGATGACGTCCTAAGAATGGGACTTACAGTTTATCGAGGGATCCTCAACTCTTGTGTCCCCAACCGGCAATTGAACCTGAGACTCCTTGATTCCAAGACGACGAGCTTATCCACTCATCCACAGAGGGCACAGAAGGGGGTATAATCCCCCTTCAAAAGGGGTGTATCCCGCGTGAAACTCCAGGTCCCGTCCTTGGAAGCTCAACAACTTGTTCAAAACGTTAACTTAATTCACTCACACTCAATTACTATTCAAACAAGTTTTCCCAGGGCAACGTTCTCACTTATTTGCCAAGATCAAATTCAATGACTTTTCTAAGTTTTACACGTCACTGCTCAGAACTTCCAGTTACCCCAGTACGATAGATATTTGTACTTGTGTGTAGATACATAAAAACATATCTTTATGAACAGAAACATAATACCAAGAAAAAAATAAGGTAGCGAATGTTGCATGGAAATAAAGATAGGTCTACATCAGAATATTTCACTGTACTGTTTCCTTAACTTGTTTCATGGCTGGCACATCAGCCTGTAAGTTATTTCAAAAGAGATCTGACCAACCTAGCTAGCTTTTTTTTTGGGGGGGGGATTCTAGTTTCTAAGTGACAATCACAGGCTAAGTAACCTACGTGCGAATCTGTATTTTCATGGCCAATTCTAGTTTTCAAATGGCGGTTACAGGCAAACCAACGTAGTGGCAGACAGAAACTAACCTAACATGACCTAACCGGCAAGACCTTATTTTGATTATTTATTTACTCATGGGAAGGACAAAAAGAAGGGATCGATCCTTCAGGTAAAACTAGGATTTGGACAGGATGTGGCCCTGGCCTTTCAAAGAACGTACTATCCCGGCATTCTCATTGTGGGGCGGAGGAAAGCCTCAGTCAGGCCTGCGCGGGATTCCAACCCACGCTCGAACTGCCAAAGTGCTGCGTGACAGGCGGATGCTCTTCCCCTACACCAACAGCTGGATTCAAGATCTTACGTTGCGCAGAACAGCGAAAGTATGCGCTCACCTAAAGTTTATTAAGTACAAGGAGCAAAATAGTAAATTAACTTACTTAAAATGGAGTTACAAGTTATATTTATCAACACTGTGTCCCTTGTACTTAACACAAATCAGTTGTGATGCGTGTGCATCTACCACTGTTTTATACAAAGTAAAATCTTGCTGATCTTAACCTAACCTGAAACTATGCGAAAATGTGCCAATTCGGTAGTCAATAGCTCGATAGTACCTCCATTTGTCATAATCTGTCAATTTAAAGTACTTTTTAACGCATTTTTTTAAAGTAGTAAATAAACTTGTTCCAATGTTTGGCCGTCTCGGCCTGAGCCTCCTCCTATGCTTGAAGACCATAAATCAAAATTATTCACGACTAAGTATAGTGATATCTACACATGTTTGCACCTGTAACAACAAAACCAGTACCAGATTTCTTGCATCGAGCGCGGACTATAAACTAGCCAAAATTTATTTGGAACAGTTTATGTAGATCTCTTTATCTATAGTCGACATCGTTCATGCAAATCAAAGATAAAATATGCATTCTATTAATGGAAGAAAAATAATTTTAATACTCACCTACAATAATAAATACGATTTCGTCGAATTGATGGTAAAACCAAAACAAACAACAGTCATAAGTATATTTCCTGCTTTTCCCTCGCTTCGCACCGCTTGTGGCGCCATACGGTGTTATGGTTTTAAAACTGTGAACAGTTGACAAACAATCTGCGTACTCCGATCGACATCGATTCGACATAGATCGAGGCCGAATCGAAAAATTACTTTTTCAAATAATTGCCACAGAACCATCAAAATGTTAATTTCATGTGTTTCAAATTTATTCATTGTAAAAAGGAAATGTTTCCATGCTTTTTTCTTTTTGGTGGGCAAGCCTATTTATATCCCACGTGGGACCTATATCGGTAAATCAACATCGGCAAGCCCACCAAGTTCCCACGTGAGACCCATATCACTAAATCAACCTCGGCAAGCCCACCAAGTTCCCATGTGGGACCCATATGGGAACTTGGTGGGTTATTGTGGGCCAGTTTAGATCCACGACGCCGACATTGTCCGATGTCGCACAAATATGGGTCCCACGTCGGCGTGCTACTGGGGTTCCTTCAATATGATACATACAACGTTATCAGATTCTCCTAGAACTGTGCGATATAAGACGAGAACCCTGGGCAATGTTTCCACCTAATTCCTAGAGAACATTGACCAGGGACCTCGTCGAACATCAAAACAAAGTCATCGATCACGTGACCGTACTACACCCGAAGGTTCCTACCAAACTGAAAGGAGATACCCGTCCATATCTTATAACTTTATCAAATAGGATAAATTGAGTCAATAACCGAACATGTGGTTGTACTAAAAAAATTTGGCAATAGGACCACCGAAACATATTGAGGTCTTGTACTATGCTTAAATTGGGCGATTTCAGTGTACCCCTTGCCAAATTTTAAGAAGGTTGCAACAATATACCCATGTCTTATGATAGGAAATGGACCCCTGTAATCACAAGATCTCATCAAAGAGGATAAAATGGACCAAAAACCAAAAACGTGGTACAACGTATTTCTTACGTTTATATTTTGGCAATTTTGTACCCCTAAAAGGGAACGAGATGGTCCACCCAAATTTATCATGATACATATTGAGGTCCTATACTATAATACCAAATGTTCAAATTTGACCTTTTCCAAAATTTAAGGGTGGGCCAAGGTACCCCTCCCAAAATTTTAAAGGGATACACCAATGTACCCATGTCTTATGATAGATAATGGACCCCTATACATGACCTTATAACTATATAAGGTATTAGGACCTCATCAAAGGGGGATAAATTTAGCCAAAAACCAAACACGTCGTTGTACTAAAATTTGGCAATTTTGTACCCCTAAAAGGGAACGAGGTGAACCACCCAAATTTATAGTGATCTATATTAGGGTCCTATACTATAATACCAAATGTTTAAATTGAGCAATTTCCAAAATTAAAGGGGTGGGCCAAGGTACCCCTCCCAAAAATTTAAAGGGGTGCACAAATGTACCTATGTCTTATGATAGGTAATGGACCCCTATACATGAACATATAACCATATAAGGTAATAGGACCTCATCCAAGGAGATAAATTAGGTCGAAAACCAAACACGTGGTACAACGTATTGCTTACGTTTATATTTTTGGGAATTTTGTACCTCTAAAAGGGAATGAGGTGGACCACCCAAATTTATAGTGATCTATATTAGGGTCCTATACTATAATACGCAATGTTTAAATTGGTCAATTTCCAAAACTTAAGGGGTGGGCCAAGGTACCCCTCCCAAATGTTTCAAGGGGTTCAATAATATACTCATGTGTTATGAAAGGGAATGAATTCCTGTATACGCCCATATAACTATATAGGGTAATAACACCTCATCAAAGGGGATAAATTAGGTCAAAAACCCCCGAAATTTGACTTTTTGGCAATTTTTTACTGATAAAAGGGAACGACATAGACACCCAACACTGATAGAGGTATATACTGTTGTCCTAGGCTACCACACCAAATTTTTAGATTTGACAATTTCCAAAATTTAAGTGGGGTGGTCCTATGTACCCCTGCTAAAATTTAGGGGGTGGGCCAAGGTACTCCTGCCAAAATTTAGTGGGGGTGGTCCTAGGTATCCCTAGGTCATTGAACCCGGGTCAAGGTCATTGACATTTGACCTATGACGTCACAAATGTCGGGGTCAAAGTCCAAAACGCGGTCAGGTGACGCAATTACTACTATCATCGATCCCCAAATGGGGATCATGGGCCTTAATGAGTTAAATATTTTTTTATTTACAATTTGTATATGTTTTTACCCGAAATCATTTTCTTATCATGTAGTACAAATACAAGTACAGTATGTCCTACTTCTGGTGCAGTACATGCTTTCGACAAATTAATCCAAAAATAATCTCATCCTGCGAAACAGACACACACGTATTCGATTATTTTTCTGTTGTTCGAAACATGGCAATGATGAGCATGAAAACCAGTTTGAACTCCATTCTGTGAAACAGGAATATACGGAATTGAGATCGTGCATTTGACCCCCCCCCCCCAAAAAAAAAATAATGTTGGGATTTGTTTGACCATTTCCTTTAGCTTTGTGCATGTTGCCTTAAACTAATGCAACTTAAACATGATTCATTAATGTAGTATTCAAATAGAAGGTCAGCTTGGTAAAATTAACTACCAGTATCGTAATGATGAAGTCGGTTTCCGCAAGTTATCTTAAATAGCATGACAAATTTTAGCCGTCTCTCAAAACTTGCGGTCCCTTGTAAATGCGTGTGTTGCAAATATGATAGAGCGGGCTCTGCTTTTACTTCCTTCCTTTAAAGGGATTGATTGTAGCCGCAAACTAAAGGTTCACTAAAGAAGGAATATACTCCGGTACGTAAAAGCTGATAAGTTTACTAGAATTATGGAAAAGACGGTAGATACACCGTCCAAAACACGAATGTTAATTCTGTAATAATCTCCGCATAATTATGCAGAATGTAATGCGACTCTTAAGCTGCAACTATCAAGGTAAATACTATAATGAAAATCAGAAACAAAGAAACAATTTTGCAATGTCTTAATGGAAACCCCTACTCAAAGAGACCCACAACGATAATCGTGCAGGCAGACAGAAATTTCGCTAACACCTCAATAAGATAAATTTCGTATCAACTATAATGGACAAGTTTTATTCAAAGGAACTAATTAAAATACATTTATATTTCGGTGTGAAAGGCGTAATGTGTGTTAAGACAGTTAATTTAGAGTTAATTTTTAATGTGAATATCTGTAGTAGTTGGCAACATTAGAGCAAACATATTTCTGCCATTTTGATCGCGTATTTGTTTTGCTGATGCAGTTTGCTAAAACTATTAATGATTATATCAGGTACTCATAATGTTCTTCATATGTCAAATCATGTTTTATTTGATAAATATCACAGCAATTAGAATACAATATTCTACATTTTCCTTATCAGTGTCATTTGTTGTTACGTGTACACAATTTGCAATATATTTAATTACGTATGTGTATAAAATTCAAATGTTGAGTATGACCTGTGCCCAGAAATGACGAAAAAAAGAATTAAAAATATAATTAAAAAAAGTAAAATTCGGAGAGGTCTGTGTACATTTTAGACTATCCGTTAGAAAAATACGTTTGCTTTACCTTTGCATAAATGAACCTTTCGTTTTCTTCTTAAAAAATGTAGATAAATATTTATACAGAAAACTGAGTTGTTAGCAGAAAGTTAATAATTGTCTATTTTGAAATTCTAACCAAAAGAGAGATATCTGCCTCATGGAGTGCAATTACGTATTCACTCTTATTTCAATTGAAAATAATCCAGCATTATAGTTAATATTAGTATAAACTTCCGTAAGTGGTATTTTTAAAGAGGACATTACGGAAGTTGTTTTATGTTTTTGGTATCTATCTACAAATTAAGTTGGCCATAACATATTATTCCATTTTAGGAAGGCGTACTTACACACGAAATTGAGTTCGCTTTCCACAGAATGCACCCTTAACTCTTTTCAAAATATTTCTTAAGGTAAGGGCTGCATTATTAGGTGCAGGTTACTTTTTAGCAAAACTGACTTTTAATATGGTATGTGGATGCATACCATCAAAATTAAGCCTCTCTGCGACAGAGTAGGAGTAGTATTTTTAAACTTAAAATGTTATAATTTTGTGATTGATCAGAAGATAGACTGTCCCTACCTTAGAAAGTGTTTCTCAAGAATTCTTCCATGCACATTCACCTTAAGAGTTCACAGTTTTGCGTGCAAGTACAACATACGAAAATATGCCTTCTAAACTACATAGTAAATATCAAAAACCAGTGTGTGCTAGCTGGCCGCAGAAAAGCACGAATGCTTTGTCCACGAGTGGGTGCGAGGGGTTTCGTGCGTAGAAAGCGGACGCGTTAGCGATTGTGGGTATGCTTGTAGACGAAGATACCGCTGAACACGATTACATTTGTTGCTTTCTTACTTCTAGGCTAGTTACTTTACTGCGATTACTTTTGTTTATGCTATTGTAGAATAAGCTCCAGTAAATAAAATTTACGTTACCAACATGATGTTCGGCTTCTTTTCATAATATTCTAGATGCAGTAACGTTTACGTCATAACTACTGTATTCACATTTAAATATGGGCCGCGGTGGCTCACTGGTAGCGCGTTCACCTCTAGTGAACCTCTGGTGCTTGGTGTCCCGGGTTCGATCCCAGCCATAGCTAAGTGATCTTTGTGGTGGACAAAGAGTGTGGTCGTGGGTTTCCTCTTCGTTCTCCCGTTTTCTCCCATTTCATTCATTCTTCATCATCACCGTCTCCTTTAGCCTTACCGTGATAGGCGTGGGACGTAAAACTCAAAAATTTCATTTTATTTTTTCACATTTAAATATGTGATTAAGCCTCAATTTCTTTATGTCTATGATAGTTCTAAATAACTACTTTCCGCACTAACATATGTTCTTGTAAAACTGGAAAACGAAATCAGTCAGAAAGAACATCTATCTTTCAATTAATTGTCTCCTTACATTCTAATGTCTGAAAACAGTATGGCTTCGCTTAAGAGAGTGTCAACAAGCCGCATTTTTTTAGGCTGTCAAAATAATACGTTAAACTCGCCAATTTTGTATGAATTTTACATGAAAAATCCGATTCATCATTTTTATCTCTACATTTTTCATATTTCTTCACCCATTTTCCCCAAATTTGCCTTATATCATACACGAACCAACTTAGAAACATACTGCCTGTGCCAGTTGCCTATTAAAAAGGACGAGAGTTGTTTAACCAAATAAGGCTAAAAGCACAATAGGAAGACCGCGCAGAGGTGGTCTAGCAAAGAACAGGCGAATCAGGGGTAGCCTATGTATATGTATAAACAGGGATAATGGTGAAACACTTCGTAAGGCCTAGAATCAGACGTCTTGCGCGTAACCAGTCGTGGGATACTTCTGTGATCACTTTCTACACTGCTTTCACACTACTTCACTTCATTATGTTTTATGTAGTAATACGTGCTAAAGAGTATATTCAATGCGTCTATTATAATATGCATATGAGAAGTAATATCCTAATATGTTTTGATTATGAGGGATGATCACAAAGTAAGTTTCCAAACCCGCAGTGAAATATTTATTATTTCGTATAGCCAACAGATAGAACATACATTAGATTATTTTTCGGCAGTGTATATCGGTTGAAGCACCTGTCACATCCTGGGATGAGTTTAAAGATTGTCTCCTGGTAAAAATATAGTCCTTACTTGGAACACATCGGGAAGAAACATTCCGGTACTGCAGAATATCGTGTAAAGTGTGACAAACCTTCCCAAACGACTTTCCCAATTCTGCCATCATGCGTAACACTATCCTCCTGTTGTTCTGATTCAGATCCTCCACACGGGTTGTGTACAAATCTTTCGATGACGTGCTGAGTCGGCCACTACGCTCCTCGGTGGTTACGTTTTCATCTACCATCCGCAAAATTTCGTCACCATTCTGCGATATGATGGCGAAACAATTCAATCTCCGTAAACCTCTACCAGCCGCCCGTGAATTTCTGGCGCGGTTACACTTTTAGACCACGGAAATAGAATAACTTAGCAGAGATCTTCACGATACCAGTTTTGCAAATGATTCACCATTTATGTTTACATTTAATTATCATTCTAGGTGGTGGGTAGCTGAAACTCTGTACAGTTGCAAACCCTATGTATTAAAATTAGCGTACAATCCTCATCACTCTGTAGGAAACGAAACCTTACATTATTGGCCTTGTAACCTTAGTTTCTGATCCTCCCTCGTTGATATGCATTCCTATTCAAAAATAATTTTTCTCTAAATTTTACAAATTAATGGCCTCTCTAAAATATGAGACCATACAAAGCTAAAAAGATAATATATCTAATTCAATATCCCTATGAACCTTGACGTTCAATTCAGCAATTACAGAAGCTTTCAATTGACTTCTGTCATTAACCAATTAGATCCAATTTCTACTTGACATTCCTATTTCTAAATGGTCAACCTTAATGTTACCCATCCATCTGCTCCAATGTCTTCCTAACAGTCGTTATCTGATTGGATTTTTAGTTAAAATTTTACAATGTTTTCAGATTCTTCCATTCTGCTACATGATCTTCCCACTTCAGATTCCAGAACTTAATAATCATAACTATGGTAATTAAACAGTATAAATTATCCAGTTTGTTATGACATTTCTGTGATTCCCCACTTTTCTTAGTTTCAAATATCCGCCTTACTATTTAATTTCACATACTTTCAGTCTGGGTCTTTCCTCAAAGTAGTCGACCTTATTTCGCATCCGTATAATACAAGAAGCATAATTTTCGTTTTATATATTATAAACTTTAATTTCGAAGATGCAGTTTGCGAATGCGAAAGGTTTTGAGTGAGTAATAATCTGAATTCCCTTTTTCCAGTCCACATTTAAGTAGACTTTTTTTTTTGTCTGTTAATGTTGATCCTAGATAATATACATTGTCGCTTAAAAAGTTTAAAATATATCATATCCATTATATGCAGTTTTATTGTCCAGGCAAATCTGCGTACATTTAACTTTCTTTGCACTTATTTCTACACCCATCTCCCCGGAGGCCTTTATCGAAATCTCTGGCTTTCGTTCTATTCTTTTCATGTCATCGCCTATCACATTTACTTAATCACATGCCATACAAGTCTATGCTTTAGTTGCTACTTTTTATTTTCCTTCTTGTGTATTCCAGGGGAGGAAATGAATGTTCATAGTATCAACATATCTCCTAGTTTCAAAATACGCTTGTGTTAGCTTGTTGAATGGTATTTTGTTACTCTGACTTTACTATAGGACTAATTTAAATATATTTTAATTAAAGTAACTAATATTTTCGTTATAATTGTGTTCCCATTTATTTTCTGGTATTTCACCAATGGCAAATTTCTAAACGGTATTAGTTCATTTTTGCCTAAATCTGCACTGATTATGTCCAGTAAATTTATGTGTGTACGAGTCAATTTTGGTAACAGAATATCTGAAAGGTTTCAATAGAATGTTGACGAAACAATATGCATCGACTATTCTTACAAATAATTTTGTCGCCTTTTTCGTAATTTCGAATGGTGAGCAATTCCTTCAACTTTTGTGTCAATTCCTCCTTTTTTCAGGTGAGTAGACACTGTTTGTTGATCTCGTTCTAGATTTTCCCCTGTTACTAAATCTAACTCATCCGGAATGCGTATACACCCCAAGATTTATGTCTATTTAGTTTGTTTGTGCCATTTTCTCTTTATCTTAGGTTAAGCTTTTCAATATACAGTTCTGCAATATACCTCTTACTTTCTCCACGGACTTTTCTTTTTTTCCTGCAAGAAATGGTCTCTATATATTCAAAATACTATCCATACAAATAAGGATTATCTGTCCGCTTTCTTTAATACTTAAGCGCGTAGTCGATATCCTTTCTTAAATTTCTTGATACTCTGATGCATATTCCAGATAATTTAATCATTTTCGATAATTTTAGCATTTTAAACATGGACCTTCTTCGCTCTAAACTTTTTGCGAGATTTCAGCCAGTGAAATTTTTTGCAGTTATATGATTCGGATTTTGATAGATCCGAATGATATAATAAATGTTTGCCTATGTCCTCCTTTCTGCTAGTTTAGTGCATTTCTGGTCGAACTGTTCTTTTTTTCTGTATGTTTCTGCGTATACCAGTATTTTTTTTGCAAAACTTTAATGTTATCTCTAATTCTAACGCAAATATTCTGAAAACTAATATGTCCTGGGCGTTCTTAAGCCGATAATGTATTCGAGTTTTCAATCTAATACACTTTTCTTGCCTGACCCACATTTCTTAAATTAAAATTCTCCGTTTCCAGATACTGAGTGTTTCTGAATATTTCCTTTTATTAACCATAATATCGCTTACCATTGATTCTCCTAGGTAGTGGTCAATCTTACAGTTAACTCCTCAAACCATGAAATATCAAATATTCAAGAGCACTAAAACATGATCAATTTGATTCACAGGTGATGTCGAATTGTGTTTATGAATTTGGCGATTGGAAATTTTGTAGTCTTCACGATAAGGTTAGCCGATATTTTTGAGCTCACGAGTCTGACACCGTTTTCGTTACTTTCTTTATGTAAATTTTAGTTCCCTAGATTCTGCCCTGTAAAGACTTTGTATTCCACGTACCAAATCTCATGTGGGTTTTACTTTGCTGATGTCTTGCCAAAGAATCAATCCTGGTCCGAGGCCGCGGTGATGTTTCTTAATGAGCACCTTTTCTATGCAATGTTGGTAGCCTCACGTCAATGCCTCATAATGGTTAATCACCTTTTATCGTCTGTCGCAACTGCTTATTTAATATATTCGTAGCTAAGCTCCATATTTATAGGCCTTTGTGATCAGAAACCTGAGAACGCGCCATGTGATGGTGACAGGAATCTACGTTAAAACAGTAGCAAAGTATCATAAAATCATTACTGATATCACTGTCTAGCATACATATCGGAAGTGTCATCTCCTTCCTTCTACCCATAACTGTGTTTATGGGTTTCCTATTTCTATTGTATGTGGGTAAATTCCTTCCCTTGTACATGTTGTACTAATTCATATTGTGTACACTAATACATTCGTTTAGATTAGAATAAATTATGTGTAATGGTTAGAGTTGGTGTTTTTTAATGTGATCGTTTAAGCACTTGCAAATTAGATTGACACTTCGTCATACTTTTCGATTATTTTGTGGAGCCTTTAGTGTGTCGTTTCACTGATTTTATAACATTTTCAAAGCACGTTCAATTTTCAAAAAACTCATCCACTAAGTTTATTTTGTCGTCTTTTAATACTGCTGCACTTTTACTGAAAACATTTTTATTTCTATTTGAAATACTTTACTACAGTTCCTATTTGTTGTGAGTTTGTGATTTTCTTCAAATTTATGTCTTCTTATTTATGTCTTGTGGTTTCTATTAATTTATTATGGTTTTATGTGTAATCTAGCGCCGAGAACAATATGCAAAATTTACTGAGAAGAGGAAGTTCCTACCACAGAAACACTTTTATACAGACTAAAAATAGAAACCTCACTGGTGCGAACTAAGATCAAATCAAGGACTCCACTCTCCAGAGGTAAACACTCTACACCGATAAAAGGTGGCCTATGGTCCGATTATATTAATAATTGCCACTATCTTACAAGTCATTAATAGTGACCAAAAAGATAAATTGAACGAAAACGAGAGTGAAATTAGGTCTACTTAACATACTTCTAAAATCTAATTTCTTCCCCACTTTCCTGAATCTCGCCAAATATATCAAAAATGCTTTTGACTGGTCTGACGTTATATTGCGTATGGAGAATTGTGGTTGAAATTTAGCAGTTGATATTAGGGAAATGCTGGAAGTACATATTCTAAAGTAACATTTACTGAATTAGAAAAAAAAAATATTCGGTACAAACTTAGTAACAACTCGTTACAAGCAACAATGTGGAGGTGTTAATGGATAGTGGGATTGGGCACAGCCTATGCTCTTTCATTGTTATCTGGAACAATGCTTGATAGAATACCGGTGGCTTGAGACGCTTTGGACCACACAATCTAAGATATATATATTGGCAACTAATATAGCTGTAGGGATGTTAATACCTATATTAGACTAGAGCCATCGTAACCTGAGCTCTGACAGATCTAACATCGTGTAAGTTGACGACAGTGTTGCGAACTGTCATAGCAAGAAGAATCAAAGCGACCACATGACAGAACGACAAAGGAATCGAATTACTTTATCACTGATTGAATCAGATTATAAGTTGAAATATTTACAAACTAGATATTTAAAAAAAAAATAATCGTACTTCACTTTACTCCTCAACATTCCAGCACAACGTAGTTCCACTAGGCCTAAAGTTATTGCCACAATAATGAATACTTTTTTTCTTTCTGCACTTATTGACACAACTCTGTCCTTTCGACAAATTTGCTACGTAAGTTAAAGTGGGGTTACATGAAACAACAACCGGTCCACCTCCCTATCGCCGCAGGGAGTAGGTTTTCGTGGAATTGAAAGCGAAGAGGGTAGTGAGTCTGTACGGCTCTTCTAAAGTTCAAGGGCAATGAACCATTATTTGGAATGTCAAGCTGAAATGAGTATAATTTCTAATGATCTTTGTAGGAAATTTGTTGACTTAAGGAAAAAATGTACCTACATACTCTATATATTACAGAGATTGTTATAATGAGCTTTTCATAAGGACTGATTTAGAAATTGAGTGGTTGGAAAGTAACGAACGTGATCTAGCTATGTTTGTCTTTTCGTAGAAGACATTTTTTCACCAATATGTGAAGGGGGGGATAGGTTTAGACCCACAAAAATACATTTGGAAACACTAGGTTGTTTCCATTGTAACCAAACAGTGTTGTCGCATTTATACCTACTCATTACTGTGAAAGTTTTTGTGTTGTCAGGTTTTGATTTTTTGTGCTATCATCTCAGTGCATTGGTGTGAATATTGTGTTGTTATTTTCATTCATCAGTGGAACATAGTTTGTATTCCTATTATTCACATAGACCTAAAATATAAATTTAGTATGTGTATGTTTGTGTTTATGAACACAATGCCTGAAGTGCGTAAGAAGTGCGGAAAGGGGGTGCCCTTACAAGTTAGGCACGGGAATTTGTTTGAGTTTTACGTCCCACAGTTATGCCGGTTAGGCTAAAGGAGAACGGGAATTTGTGTTAATCTTAAGGAATATTTGGAGAAAGAACGTAACGACGGTCCTCTATTGCCATTGAATAAAGTGATTGAAAGAGTAGATTCAGCTTTATACATTAGCCCTACAACTGTGAAAAGAATCACAAAAGAAAAGTGCCTGAAAGACCTCGCTGAACCGACGGAAATTTTATCCACCCTAGGAAAAAAGCGTAAGATTTCTACAGTAAATGGAATTAAATTATCTACAATTGAAAGCCATTCTCTAACGTAAGTAGTTTTCATAAAAAAAAAAAAAAAGATATAACATTATGGGTCTTAGCAGAGTCGTTCTGACGCGTGTTTAGTGTCATACTAACGAGTTGAACTGATTTTGAGTTTAACGACTCTTTCAACAGCGAGGCTATATGAGACGTGGACCTACTGATTAACGTGGAATCCGAACCACATGAGCTCCCGCCGGGAATAGAACCGCGGTCTCCCATGCCAAAGGCGTACGCTAACCGCCTAGCTACGAAGAAGCCCAATCTCATACTAAAGAGTTCGACTAACATATGTTTCCATGCAGTAGTCAGGCATTTAGTATGACGCTAATCATATGTCAAAACGACTCTGCATAAGGCCCTATGTGTTTAGAAGTAACGGCTGTTTTCTTATGATTTTGTAAACTATCTTAACGCAATACTAATTTGTTAGTTTGTTTTGTCTAATACTTCGTCAGGCATAATGTTAAATAATATTTTTGTTGTAATACATATATGATTTATTTCCACAAAATGTGCCCCTTGTTATATTTATATTGTTACAGAAGATAAATGTGGCAACCGCGCTTGATCGCACGTGAGAGTTGTCAGAGCTCTTCTTAGCGCGGCCTTACTTTAGTAGTCTTCACATTTCCGCAGTTGTGCAGATTTAAAATAGGTTTACGAAACGGTAATAACTACTTAATTGTGGCTATTATATTTGAAATATAAACTGCTGTTTCACAGTCTCACATTTCCTGTGCAATAGATGTATGAAAGAAAAAAATCATATCTAAGATAATCACTACAAATATATATTTGACCTACGTGTTCTACGAAAACAAAATTGTTACCAAACTGCTGATATGACTATTAATTTTAAAGGTTACATTACGAAGAAAATTTTATCACTCATAACGCGAACAAATTTTGCCTAGAAAATAATGTGTATATACACAATGTCCTGTTAAGTTTGATAGAAAGAAGTTTCATCCAAAAGAACTCTTTAGAACGTGATAAATTTAGTGATATAATTTTGAATCAATGATTGTATAAGGCTACTTTTTCTTAAGTATTTTTGAAAGTAACCCTCTCAGTACTGATTTTCTTTCTGACAAATTGAAGTTAGCGGAGCTACAAAGCGTTATAAAAACGTTTTAACAAATAAATTATATATTCGAATTAGAAATCGATAAGTTGTTTGTGTTTTGTCTGAGGTTTTACAAGAATTTATTTACAAATGATTAATTTTCTTCCGATTATCTATACAGACTATTTGCGTCCACAATATTGGATCTTGTTATTATCAACGTGTATGGTATTTTCATAATTTAAACCAAATATTAGTTATATTTTTTCATATTATACCTCGTAAGCATTAGTTCGCTCTTCACACATTTAACAATTTAAGTTAACGACAATGAGGTAACTAACTTTATGTCCTCCACGAGTGGAACATACAAAGTGTTTTCTGATTTGATAAGACGGTGTAACAACATATAATTTCAATATAGAATTTAAAAGAATGATATACTAACATTAATTGTGTTCTGTCTCTACAGTATTCATTTACTAAACACGCGAATCTAAATATCAACACTACACGAAATAATAATAATAATAAAACTAAGTGAAGTCGAAATTCTTGAACATTTGTTCTCTTTGACACACTTCTGTCTTTAACACATACCAGAATAATTTCCTGATGAAATATATATACCTAATGGCGTAACATGGTTCGTGAAATCATATGAAATATTAGAAACAGAACACAAATATTTCATTCATTTGCATGTCATTAATATTGCTAACGCAGGAAGGGAATAGATTATAGGAAATTGCGTGAAGTTTGGTCCATTAACAGTGAGAAATATTTGGATGTGTGGTTAATGGATATGTAAGGACACTCTCTTACTTTATATGGCTGTCTGTGGTTTGTCATAAAATAATTGCTTTAATATACTTGCATCAATGCGGCTTATGTCTTGAAACTAAAATGTGGTTTTCTGTCTCTTTGAGAAGTTGATGAACATTTTCATATCATACCGAAGATACTATGGTTGTGGCTATCAAAGTCAGAGGAACGGAGTAATATATCTAAGTTTTGCTTACCAGCGTACCATTTTCTGTGGTACAGCGTAACCAGTATCAGTAACGCAAAAATGATTTAGCTATTTTGTAAGTTGAATTATTATTAACTACTGTTTTTTATATACCACTAAAATGCAACGTTTCGTAATTACTGTTTTGCTTATCTGAAATTAAAACCAAGATTTTTAAGTTTATTCTTTTAAAGTTTTCTTTCATTAAACATAATCGAGTTCTGTTTTATGCATAAACCTTGTTTCTCCAATTGCTGCAGTTGTTAGATTACAACGCTGTTTTCTAGGCGAGAAAGAAAAATTACGAATATTTTCTCTAATGTGGTAAATATATACTGTAAGTTCAGCCTTGATTGATTCAGTAGCAGAAGAATAATAGAATATTTTGCAATTTATGATTTTAGTCGTTCTAACAATCTTTGGATTTAATTGAAGAATATTTGTCACATAAAAAACCTCCAGCTGAGACCGTAACTGCCACAGGAATGCAAATATTTCGATCTACTCTTATTGATATAGGTATTTAGGTGGTTTGCCAGTAGTGCGTAGGAAAAAGAATGAAAAGTGTGGAACAATCTATTAAACGTTTCCATTTTTCTCCTTTACCAAAGTAAGTACAAGGGAAAAATTCTTGACGCGTGAATTGGCAGCATTGTTAGAGTCTACTATGACAAAAACTTCGAACAAGCCGTCAATAAAGCGGAGATTAATGATTTAAAGATAAGTGAGGAATTTTGTTCATTATAAAATACTAGTTTTTACTGTAAATGTACCGAATAATTCAAAATTTACAAAAGTTACAATAAATACGGTCTATATCTCAAAGTGCTTGCCTCTAATTACAAGGCATCATAAGTACTCAACGTAGACGTGATACCTTATTTCAGATATCTTATTTCTTAATACACAATGGCTTAAGATAAACACCGTTACATATTGCTAATGCTCAAGCAATACATCATTTTAGTAGATCCAGAACTCCTATCATCATAGTCAACCGCCATGGAGTATGCCGCAGTTTTGATAATGTGGTACATCAAGATCAAATGTTAGTAAACAGGACTATTAACAGAGCTGAAGGAGAGTATATTCTCATACCACCAGCAACAAAACCCGCATTCCTGTTCAAGGTGTTATGGAAAATTTCGACAAAGAAAAACTTACATTTCCTGGAATGGATGGAACTCATGACACAGTACTTGTCTTGTTTCATGATCATCATCTATATAATTAACTTAATGTCTCCTTGGAAAAACCTGGTAGTTCAGAGTGATACCTGGGAAGGTTTGGCATTGATGCCATTTAACAAACTTCCACTAAACATATAGATGTCCAAACACTATTGTACTACTCAAAGCCAAAAACAAGTGCAGTATTCTCAGTAAAAAGTTATCTCAGAGGTTTCTTTGAATTTTCCTTAAAAAGATCCAGCGTACCTCAAGCAGTTTTCCCTCGGAGAGTTTATATTCCCTTTAGCAACGATTTTATGAGTGCACTGTCTTAATATCCATCTCACAGGAACGTTATGGGATACACTCCAATTCTACGTTACCCTGCAACTCAGTATTGCTATTTATACAACAATGTGTAATTTCCACCGGATAATTCTTGAAGAGAGTTGACTGTGGTGAGACGAAAGAGTATATCATATAGCTAAAGAAATCCAGCTCCTTCAACCCCAAACATTTTCCAACATATTTCTTATTCTTGGAGGGTTTCAACTTAAAAAGTCGTGCTTGCATGTATTGATCTATATCTCAAGGGCAATGGAGCTTTGAAAATTCTTCTTCAGACTGAAACCATGAATCCACACACTGCTGAAAGCGCTTTAAAAGGAAACCACCATAGCATAGGAATTAGAAGAATAGAAATGCTTTGTGAAGTAAAATAAAAATTGGAGTGAAAGACGTTCATGGATCAAATTAATATAACTAATTATTCCGAATTGTTCTTAACAGAAAAATGCATACAGTTATCAGTATGAAGAACAAAGTTTATCTAAATCGAAAACCTGAATGCCATCAGAATGAACTTTGAGAAATTTAAGCACAAAAAAGTGAAATGTTTGCTTATTTGAAGCAGTTTGTCTCCACACCCGTTTCTTTTTTTCGAAATTTAATTCGGGTGGACAGAGAAAATAACTGGGACTTGTATGTGTACACTCTAAGAGAGTGTTTACCACTTCTCATTTGACAGAAATGCTGCACGGCGGTGTACTTTATATTAATACAAGTGTTAAAAGCTGAACAAGAACATCCTCTGTTCTACAATGAGTTTAAGGACGGTCATTTCACAGTTGAAAAGAGTAACAATACATTTAATATTCTTGCATTGGATGAAGCATTAGAGCAATATTACAGTAAGCAAGCCAAGCGATATAGGGGTATAATCGGAGAAACCACACGAAAAGAAGCCGTGACAAAACATTATCTTACCAAAATAATAATAATAGTAAAGAAGCGTACTCTTTGAGACAGCTTTGTGGCCTTATAGAATATGCTTTTCATCACGAGATTTCGAAGTCTAACAATTCAAAAGCAGCAGAATATTTAAGAGAGAATACAGTTCTTGCGTTTGAGTGAGAAAACCCGGTCTCCAAAATCGATAATAGTAGAATTTCTAACATTATAACTGGAGCAAAAAGTGATCAAATAATAGCTGGGTACTTACTCTGTATGCAAGAAAAAGGAGATACTAGCTACCAAAACTTCATTCAAGAAAGACTGATTGAGAAATCCAAAGGTATTCAAGATCCTACATGTAAACAATTTCCAAAGGCGAAGAAACATGTATCTGCAACATTGCCACCGCTCCAAAAAACAAACAATGGTATTCGATTCATAAAAATAACATGTTCAAGAAGTTTCCATATTGAGACACTACAAAAATAGGAGCTTACATCTGCATCGTATTATATAACAGATGATTGTTTTTTAAATAAAATATATAAAGCACAACTCAGCAAAGAACTTGAACCACTTTTTAAATAAGAATGATATAGTAACTTATCTGCAAACACAGGAAACGAGAGTAGCAATGGTGTTTACTTTGTGGTGTACGCGCGAAAAGTCTATGTCAAACGGTTTATATGTAAGACGTTTGGAGACTATTGGCTAGTTGTGGAAGATATTTTTAAAACTCTCCGAAGGTTGTTTGCACACTAACATCGTGTTTAATTTGTATCAAGAGAACAGTATAAAAAACTGGAGCGACTTACGCGACCAAAAAAGGTTGTACCCCTTACTGTCAACATGGATACTTTTGAAGGTTTAAAACAGAACAAAGCACGTTTGCAAAAACTTAGCATTGAGTGGATTGTCGATAGAGGAAAGTTGATCAAAATCTTTGTATTTAGGAGGGGATCACAAACAACCTAAAGCTATGCCTTAAATTAACGGAAGGATCCCTTAGTTTTACTGTGAATGTGACGAAGCTGTTAATAGAATCATGAAACACAACCAACACATAGTCGAAACTGATTCCATTAAAAAGTTACGATTGCCCCAGTAGCTACAGATATCATGGTTTCCGGACTATACCATTTCAAGAACAGTTATCAAAAACATGGCCTGAAAGAACTCTGGATTGTGGGAGACAAACGACCATCTATAACGTACATACCACTTCACAAAATGACGGAGAACATGGAAGACACTCTTTTACATGTTCTTCTTGCTGTTCACATTCTAACTGGTTGTGATTAGTGATGGGCAGTGGGAATATTCCCGGTGGGAAGGTAATTAAAAATGGGAATATTCCTGGGTTTTTCCCTGACCTATAAATTCCCGGGAAGGAATTTATTTCCAATTGTTTACTTTATCTTCTAAATTATAAGAACCATATGACCAACTACTTTATTTTAATATATTATGATTTACTTCTAGGTTTTAGAGAATTTGGAGGTTAAAAAATTTAAAATTCTTTCACTGTACTTTATATAACTAATAATATGATTTTTTAAAGTTCCATTTCCATTTGCACTAAAAAGTAAGGTAATTGTTTAGTATTGGGGGCCAAAACTAGTAAAAAGTAGGATGATTTACGGAAGAAATGAGTTGATAGTGTTGTTCAAGTAGTCAAGAAAGTATCGAACACAATTTTTTTTAGGGCAGTAGAGGATTTGTACAAACCGTAAATGTAAGTGGGAGTGATTTATGTGAGAAAGGTAAGTGAATTGTTGGGAACGAAAATATAAAACAATGTGCCATGCGGAGCTCTAACCCGCCTTCACTGGCTGACGCTCGCTCTGTAATGCTGTCTGAATTTAATATTGGTAACATAATTTAACATATAAAACCATAAAACAACAGCATCGGAATAGAATATAGCAAAAAAGTAGGTGCAAAATCTGCCTCTCAATACTAAACAACAGCCACAATTAGCAAAGTAGTAATTTACAAATGATGAAAAGGTACCATTTTGTAAAGTAATTTAGAATTATGTAGAAATAGAGATGAAGTACTATTAATAAACCCTGAACCACCGTTAGTAATAGACGTCGGTCTATCTCCTCTCTCTGAATCGAATTTCTGAAAAGGTACTGGGACTTCTCTTACATGTGAATGAACGCACGAAATTTCGAGAAGGTCGTGTGTGGCAATGTTACATGCAAAATTATAAAGATAAGAAAGTAACTTGCAATTATTGTGAACATACATATTGACAACCTCCTCAGTTTGCGTCTCTAAACGGGGATGAAAATGTTGAACTGAGAAGATCACCTTCCACTCACCATCTAGAATGAGTGGGAACGTTTCTAATTACTATGCGAGAGGTTAATGTTTCAACCATGTGTTTATAGGTAATTACCAAGGAATGACAACTGAGATATCGATTTATGATTGAAGGTTATATTTCTCATAACTTGTGTTGCAGTGTAATTATGTGATGTTCAAATTCGGGTATCTAGAATATTTGCCAGAAGAGCAACGCATACCAAGCATTGAGCGATTGATCACTGTTAATAAGGTTACACATACCTTGGGTTTTAACTTCAGTTGGTGGTCCTCTCCTGGTCTGGTCTCTGTGTAGTGGATATCGCCAAGTTGATATCTTTTCGGGATTGTGTCTCTCTGGTTACGATACTGCAGTCATTGGTGACGATGGTCTGGTTAAGCTCTGTGTCCAATGGAATTGATTACTAACACCAACGTCAGTTCGCTGACTTAAACGATTTTTGACTCCAGTCTCAACTTCTCAGTCTTTCTCTCTGAGTCTCCTTCGTCGTTCTGACTCCGTCTTCTCCGTCGTTCTGACTCTCGAGCCCTCTCGTCCTCTGTTTTCGTTCAAATCTTGTCCCAAGTAATTTGACTGTGTCAACTAACGTCAGGCACGTGTGCCCTTCTTTCTTCGGAAAACAAGGTCGCTTCCTTGTGTCGCTTACAACTGAGATACTTGGAATGCTCTGAACTCATGATTCTCGACAATTTCTACATACCCGTGAATGTATTTTCCTGTTCACAATAATCGTACAATTGCAGCTTAGTGCATTCTGTAGATTGCTCTCACTAACACATTTTCTGAATTCCCAGACAGCGAACAATGTGCTTTAATGATTTTAACAGCTGACAATACAATCGTACGAATTCGTAAGAATTGCATTAGTAAGAATATTTAGGTTGGCATAAATTATTTCATTGTTTTTCTCCTTCACCAAACAAAAAATAAAATCTTTAATAAAACTGATCTTTCAAAATATACATAAAATTAATCATTGAATTACAGGCTCTGCTACCTGAAAGTACAGGCTCTGCAACAATATTTATGCGCAAATGTTGACAAAATTGTCTATAACATTTAAAAATTTAATATGTTTATAATATCAGTAGTAGAGTCAAGTTAAGAAAATCCACTTACATGGAAATTTAAACTGTTTAGCGGTTTAAAAGTATGTGGACTTACTATACCATTTTTGAAATATATTTATTTTCATAGGACTTTGTTGTAAATAAATATCCATTTATGCGTACTCTCTAAATATAATAGAATATTAATAAAATAACATGACATCGTTCAGAATATACATTTTAAAGACTCCTCTGGGGACAACAGTAATAATATACTGTGATATAAAAACGAATTTATCTTTGAAATCATAATATAATAATGTAGTGCAATTTTCTTTGTGATTGTACATAAATTCCCGGAAAATTCCCATTTTGGGGAATCTTCCCAGGAACATTCCCGAAAAATACCTTCCCCGGAATTTACCAATCACTATCTCTGACTCTAATTTCTGAAGAGGTACTCGGACTTCTTTTGCATGTGAATTAACGTATGGAATTTTGAGAAATAGGTAGAATGAAAGGTCGTGTATGGCAATGTTATGTTGTAAAATATAAGTATCTTGCAAATTTTGTGAACATAAATATGTATGCGCAAATGTTGATAAATTGGTGAGACATGTATCTTCTGGCATTTACCCAATCTAATTGGCTTATAACATTTATAAATTTAATGTGTTTATAATATCAGTAGTAGTGTCAAGTTTAGCAAATTCCCTTACATATAAATTTAAACTGTTTAGCGGTTTAAAAGTATTAGGACTTACTATATATTTTTTCACACGTATTTAATTGATAGAACATACTCTAAATAAATATACATTTGTGCGTACTCTCTAAATAGAATAAAGTGTTAATAAAGTAACATAGTACCGTTAAGAATATACATTTTAAAGAATCCTCTGGGTACAACAGTAATAATATGCTGTGATATAAAAATTAATTCAACTTGGAAATAATAATATAGTAATAGAATGCAATTTTCTTTCTGATTGTACATAAATTCCCGGATAAATTCTCATTTTGGAAATATTCCCAGGGAATATTCCCGAAAAATTTCTTCCCGGGAATTTGCCCATCACTAGTTGTGATAGCACAAGTAACGATGGGAGAACTTAGGACACTTAAATTACTTATGGCACTTAAAACAACAATGACATCGAGACAATGTTAATCAATTTTGGGGTTGCTCCTTTGGATGATGGAATGATAGAATTTGTTCACGAAAAACAAACTGCGATATGGTACGATTTTAACAATATCAACAAGCCAAAGCTATCAATATTCCTCGTCTATGTCCACCATCATCAACGATAGTCTTTCATATCAGTGTGCATATTTTCAGTGCTACATGTGGATGACTGTGCTGGATCAAATCCAATCACTGAATCCATAGTATGGATACACAGAAGAAGGAAGGTGTTTTAAGCCTATTGCAACCATTAAATATTTGAGACCTCCTAGATTTGCCACCGTTTACCACCGTTTAACGTACAAGACAGATGAAAAAGTTAATCTTAGTCCTTGCGAATTGAAGCGAATACCGTGTTGTCCATTCTGTAAATGTAAAGTGAATAATATGTGTATAAAGAGTGGATGAAAGTGTCAAATTTATCTGACATTTGTGCATTGTTATGTAAGAAGAATAACAAATTGTTGTTGAGAATGTCACTTAACATCAAATTTGGAGCACATTTCTTAGTTATAAAACATGAAATGTTAAGGATTTCTTAAATATATGGCTTCACTTCTGAATTAAATATTGGGTATTAATGTTTAATGAATTTCTAAGATCAAACTGGCATGAAGTTCCACTTGTATCTTTAGTATTTCCACATCATAAAAGCAAAATATCTAGAAAAATATTTCCTGTGAATTATGTTTATTTCTCTTATACTTACTTGTCATAAATTATAATAACACTTATGTTACATTAGTCCAAACGATATGTTACATCTAATCAAACAGATTATAAAACAAGATATTATTTGAATATTTGCGGCAATTAAAGTCTGAGCTGGAGGTCTTTCTGTGACAAAAGTACTTCCAATTAATTCAAAGATTGTTAGAGCGACTAAAATCATAAAATACAAAATATTTTATTAGTCTTCTGCTAGTCAATCAGTCAAGACAAAATTGTCAGTATATATTTACCACATAGTAGAAAACGTCCGTAATTTTTCTTTCTCACCTAGAACCCAGCGTTGCCTTTATCAATTGCAAAAATTAGAATAAGGGAAAATTTGGACGTAAATCTTCAAAATTTCCTTCCTTCCCTCTTGTGTGTACGACTGACAAATGAATAATGTCAGCCAACAGCCTGTACTATTGCAAATCGAACGAGATACAACTGATAACCTTGCGACAGTTACAACTAGAGCTAGATGTATTTGAAACGATCACAGAAAAAATTAGGAAATTCTAAGGGACTATTCAAGATGGCGGCCATTGCGCAATAATGACCATGATTAAGAACATGTGACCAACTTTTCTTTCGTAAACACTGGGGATAGTAGAACTCGGTAAAACAAACAAACTTCCTGGCTCTCGAATTTCCAACAGGACTCTTCTCGCTGCTGGATTACTTTATTTTTGGTCTTTCTAGTAATTTTTGTAAAGAAACTTATCTTAATGTTAACTAAGCTAAACTATGTATAGTTAATTTTTAATATTTCTAACTCCTACATATTTCTTTTACCAGTTTTTAATATTTACTATTTGTAATTTTTCAGGCCAACTTCACATCTTACTTTTGGGCTTAAAAAATATCGCGATGTTCGACAGTGAGTAACACGGAGAATTGGATACGAAGCAACACATCATGTTAGCGTCATCATTTATATCCCGTATAGCAGTTGATTCGTTTTAGATATAAAAAAAAAATGCACAATTAACACACACGTGAAATTAAAACAGTAGTTCAGAGTTTGGAAAGTAATTAACTGCAAAAACTGCATTCCAATACACATGTCTGCTGATGCACATGAGACACCACACTCTAGTTTCGAGTGTGGAGAAACATTTTCTGTGGAATCTGACTCGAAAATTGACATTTTAAAGTGTACAGGAAAAAACGCGATTTACTGCTCTGTGTGTGGAGAGCATTTTACTAAAAAATCGCATTTGAAAAAGCACGTGTTGAACCACACTACTAAGAATGTATTTACTTGCTCTGAATGTGGAAAAGAATTTTTTGCAAAATGTGATTTGAAAAAGCATGTTATAATCCATACAAGTGAAAGAGCGCTCCCATGCTCTGAATGTGGGAAAATGTTTGCTAACAGATACCTCAAAGTTCATATGTTAACCCATAAAACCGAGAGACCATTTCCGTGTAGTGAGTGTGATAAAGCATTTATTTTGAAATCTGATTTGAAAAAGCACATGCTGAATCATACAGGGGAGAGACCATTCTCGTGTCCTGAATGTGAGAAAACATTTACAACAAGGTTTACATTCGAAATGCACATGTTAATCCATACTGGCGAAAGACCACATTGCTGCCATGTGTGTGGGAAGACATTTATACAGAAACCTCATTTAAACGAACATTTGTTGACACATAGTGGTGAGAAAAGACATTTCTGTACAGTATGTAAAAGAACATTTACTCGTTTATCTAGCTTGAAAAGACATATGCCCGCGCACACCGAAGTGAAACTTTTCTCCTGTTCAGAATGTGGAAAATCATTTACTAGAAATAGTAATTTGAAGAAGCATATACAAACTCATACAGGTGATAACGCCATCAGTCCGTTATTGACTGTATTAAAACATTTCCTCGATAACAGCAGTTGAAAGCGTACATTACAATCTTCCCCGTCCCACAAACCTTATCGTTTCTTGAGCGTAAAGAAAGAAGAAAAAAAACTTTAGAAGATAGAGAGGTGCAAGATGGAGAACGTCACTACTTATCTCTGGTGACGTTCTGTACTTGTACTTTCAGAATCAAAAGTCATACTCAGCAGAATTTAGAACATAAATTGTAATATTTATAGACGGGAGTTCGTATTTCTTGTGCTACTTCATTACAAAATTTCCACTAACTTGTAAAGACGCACGTGTACTTGTGAAAAAGACAAAGACACTTCTCTTTATTGTGAGAGAAATTTACTCGAAGGATTCAACTGAAACTGACTATAATAACAAACAGTTACGCGACATCATGCTTTCACAGTACATGTAAAATACATTGACACAAATATTTAAATTAAGGTCGCACACGTTAATATTAATGTAGAATAGCTTCCAGCCGAAAGTGTTCTAACTTATTTCAATATAAGTAATCGAAGAGTAAGTATTTAAAGTTGTATATATATATATATATATATATATATATATATATATATATATATATATATATATATATATATATATATATATATATTTAAATCCAACTTGACGTTAATTTTAGCAAGTTGTATACATCAAAGTGAAATGCTGTATTTACAAAGAACTAAATTTAATCTACATATTAATATACGAACTAAAGGGCGCACTTATGCTTTTATTGTCTATAAAATTTCAGGAAAAAAAATGTAACATGTGGCAAGAATTGGCTTTAATAACGTACATAATCGCAAATATAAACTAACTAAGACGGTAGATCTCCTTCCTTTATTTAGGGATTTTTTTTTTTTTTTTTTAAGCTTTAGATATGACATGGATTACGCATGCAGAAATTAGACACTTGCTATGAATGCATTTTTGCGAGTTCCTATTGAAATGTATTCAATTTAAATTATTATTTGAATTGGCCAACGTAAATTCACAGAAGGAATGCGATATTTTTGCAGTAAGATGAGAATACAAATTATAATAAGAAGATGCACTGGAGAATGCAAATTATAATACAAAGGTGAACTCGTAAATACTGGGCAATATATTATTTTAATATTTGTTTTCTAAAAATATGTAAGTGATTTCGATGTGCAAGTGTTATTCTATATTTATGAGACCTTATCTATATGATAGGTCTGGAAGCGTAGTTTTTCTAAAATACATCTGGAATTTTTAAATATTTCTGATAAGAACGAACGTTACACACTTGTATTAAGTGCAGCTAAGCGTTGACTCAAATATATTGTTTTATTCCAGATCTAAAAGTGCAATTGCTTGGTAACAATGTTACGAAAACAACAGTTCTTGTTGTAAAGTGTTATATATATATATATATATATATATATATATATATATATATAGAAAGAGAGAGAGAGAGAGAGGTGATGAACAAGAGCTGAAAGGGCATATGATCTCCCAAACATGTAACATCATATACTATTGTACTGTGTATATTTTTAGTGCTCACACTTTAACTTAATGTATAGCCACTGACGTAAAAGGCTACATATACCTTGTTTCTCGGCAATTAGATGTTCACTTTTACATGGTAACACTTAGCTATAATTTAAAGAAGTAAAAATGAAATCTTGGGTTTTCTTACTTTTGCAATTTCGTATTCCTAAGTTCCACTTCGTCTACTGACGTGAGAACAACATTTTCAAATTGCGTTCAGGAGTAATATTCCACGAGATTCATCTCCTGCATTTAGTATGACAAGAAGTTTAGTGTAAATTGTCCTTATTTGCCACTTTCAAACTGAAATAGTCCGCTCAACATCAATTCGATTAGATGTGCTAAACCTTCAGTACCACATAGTGGCATGACAGCTAAACCGGTAGTTTCTATTGATATTACAAATTTTATTCCTTAGAAAATTACTGATGTTCGAAATCAATGGCAGAGGGAATCTTGTTGAAGTGATTTAAATTTTCAGATAAAACGATTTAAATTAAGAAGTTAGCAATATTTTAATTCTTGATTTTTCCAACCTTGCGCTCATGTTCAAGGAAATTCAACATAACAGTTAGTTCTGGTGTTTATTCAATGACTCTTATTACTCCCCACTTCACTGGCAATGTTTCGGTTTCCAATTAATTTATATTTGAAAACAGTATGATTTGCTTCTATTGACATTGAGTTTATGATTTTATCACGTTTCGTGTGATGATTCGTGATTTTTGTATTGCTTTTTGGGTTTCTGTGTCACAGGATATGTTATTTGATACAGTGATACGAACATCGTGTGTTTTTCTTTCCTTCTGTCATTGTTGGAGTTCGATATTATATGGTATTTATTTGGAAATTCATGGATTATAGTATGGGTTTGCTCCCGATTTAAGCATTCCATAGTAGTATAAAAACACACACACACATATATATATATATATATATATATATATATATATATATATATATATATATATATATATATAGTGATAATGAACTTTACCGACAAATTTTATGAGAGGATTTCTCACGTCAAAAGAAGAGAAAGAGATTATGGAGCTGTGCGAGAAAGTACGATTTTTCAAAACTAAGTGTTCCAAAAATGAAGAAAAGCTAAATTTTAGCACGCGCTATATCGAACTCGAGAAACCTGGAGTTGCATTCCACATCAGTGTAAGGAAGTTACAGAATTCAAATTGCGTGTTTCACCAAAGTGAAATGTAGTACAGTCAGAAACAATACTAAATATAGTTTGGAGGTATAAGAAATGATAGCTCCAACCTATACTTAATATTGTTTATGACTGTACAAGAATTTCCTTACGGGATATAATTACCCGACATATTCTGAACAGAATTCTCAGAGGAAATGTAATTTCAAAGTGTTTCCAAAATAGGCAAAATATAAGACTACAACAGTGGAAATTGAATGTTTCGGCGGGAAGTCCAAAAGGTTAAATATTACAAACTCCGCGGTTTATTGTGTTTCACATAGCATGGAGTGATATACTTTCTCAAGTTACTTCACATGTAAACGTGATAAAAAAAAAACGTGGCAGTACGGTATATTCAGAACAAGTGAGATCGTGAACCTTGAATTCCCTAAGATGTATGACTCCCAGCTGAAACATTCCTTTTGCGTACTTTGCAACTACTTTTAATCCAGTGCATATCTAAGTATTTTGTTGAGAGCATGTTTAGGAATTTTTTCCCCTTAGTTTGTTGTCGGAAATAACATCTTATTCCTTGTCGGCAAAGTTCAGTTTCACGTGTATACAGATTAAGTAATCCATTTTGATGCCCCCGTACCTTCTTAAGTGACCGTAATAAAACGTTGAAATTTCATAGAATGCAGCCATAATACGATTGGTTTACTTTCTATCTTAACTAGAGTTAACAGTTGTTCTAATTTTTTAATAAAAGCGGAAAGGAGCTGTCAGGTGTTCTATACATGAATATTATAATGAACCTATGGCCTGATTTTTCGATTTCTATTACTGCATGCTCAGATGTCTGTTCCTCACTTAGATGCATACTGTTGTTTTTTACTTTATACTTTAATATTTTTCTCACAAACATTAAAGCACCACCGCACCTATTGAAGGTCCAGCAAAATCCACCAACACATATATAATTTCGTAGCATTGTATACTCTATTTCACCTTCCCTTAACCAGTGTTCGGTAATATAAATTACATCTGGATTCATCAGCCCACTGTCGTTTCTAATTAGTATGTCTAGTTCATCTATTTTATTTCTAATAGATTGTATATTGTGATGTAGGACCTTTAGTTCAACTGTATTACATTGGTTTGATTGATAGCATACTGACCTAGAAGAGGTATCTATGTCGATGAGCGGATCATTTGTTATCTCTTTGATGCTTAGATTTTCATCTATCTTAGATACATGTTCCCCATTAACTACTTTAGAAGTGATATAGTCTCGTCGCATAAAAAAATCATTGTACCTGAGTTTTTTAGGTCATCGCCTTTGTCGATTGGTCACACGCATACTACTACTCGGGGCGCCTACTGTTGTATGTGTATGTTTCTTGTGTGGTGTCATGCATTGAGAAATTGGGAAGATTACTTCTGCGTTTCTTTTGTTGTGTTCCGAAACATTTTCATTGCCTTATGCGTTACCATTAAAGAAAGCAGCCGTGGATTGCGAACTTACAGTAGATGTATCTGTACTCCTTTTTTTAAAGTTACATTTTTGGTTGTGTACTGTCTTTCCACTATTAAGATTTACTAGTGTTACTGATGTACGCCCCAAGGCAAATTTGCAATTCATTATATTTTTGTTCCTTTTAATTTAGAATCCATCACATCATGATCACAGTATTAGAGACAGGGGGGGGGCGATCGGGGCGATTGCCCCCCCAGAAGAGGAAACTTTCTTATTTTATATATATAAATAAAATCCATTCCAATGTTTGGAGCCCTTAAAAGTAGCAGTATGACAACCAACCGCCCCCCCCAGAAGTCGGTCCTGGATCCGCACCTGATTAGAGATAAAATATTTTGGATGTGCATTGCCGCGTGCATCTCAATCGCATTATTACTGTCACAGAGGACATCACAATTCTAATATTTTTGATACTGTATTACCTTCAACTCACAACACTGAGTAACAAGTATGACTTTGTAAATTTTCATTTAATTTATATATTTTAAATATTTAATTTATACATTTGAAATATGTAGTAACATGACATAATATCGCTTGAGAAAAAATAACTATTGGTTTGGCAACACGTTAACCTGGCGGAACTACAGAATATGTAAAAATAGTACTCCCCTTCCGTCATTTGTATGGTACAATGTTACAGCGTTTCTTTTTAATTAGCTGAAAAGTTAGAAGGGCGTACTAATATATGTATCGTCCAATCTCTATCTATATAATCTATGTTGTAGATGCAACGGACGGTGTATTTACAACTGATTGAAGAGAAAGAGTGAAATAAGGAGGAAGACACGACAATTCATTGAGCACAACGAATTTAACACATTCCTTTCTGCAGAGTACTTCTTGTCCGTGTACACTGCGGAGTCACCCGAAAATTTTTAACTGCTTTGCATTTATTTGTTTCACAGCATTCAAGAGATGACGTTAAGCAACTTTTGTAGAAAGTATTTTTTTTAAGGGGCACAGTTTACGAATTAACCATCATTTAGTTATGACGCAATGCACATTCAAGAAAAATTTCTGATATCTATAAATCACAAACAGGTAGAGGGACAGTAAAACCAAATACGAATATTAAGAAACTATCAGAAGGTGTGTCAAATTAAGTACTCTGCTTGCCCCACACGAAATTGTGTCATTTTCCTCTGGTTAACAACCGATTATTTTAAATTGAAAAATGAAAACTTTTCGTAGAAAATTCTTATGTGAGGCACAGTTTACGAAAGGTTTATAATTGTTTCACCCGCACAGAAAATTCAGTTAAATGCAATGCATTTTTTAAATGATGGACTAAACAAAATGTAACAGTAATTCGTTTTTCATTATAACTTCTATAATATATCGAATTACATACTACATTACGAATTACATACATAGAAACACAAGCAGAAGACTAACTTGAATGTGCCACTTTGCATTTTGGAATATATTTTCATTCGAAAATCGTTTTTATTCAAGTCATTACAGATTTTAAAATTATTCGAATTTTCTCCTCAATAACCAAACACTGAATCAAAAGGCAGGGCTATTATGTAAACGTTGGTCCAATCTAGGACTTTTTTTTATAAGAATTGTTTACTTACTCGTGTTTTCGTCAGTAATATATTCTGCCGTATTTATTATCTTCTTATGTGGCCGTGTGGGAAACCAGTACTTGCTCCATTCAATGCAACTTATCACAGTTTCTTTTTCTCATATTATCTCCAACCATTCATTATTTATAAGCATGGGAGTTTTGTGTTCAACACCTATATATATATATATATATATATATATATATATATATATATATATATATATATATATCAAAGTTGGGCAAAATAGGTAAGCAAACCTATTTGAAATATAAAATAGTATCACAAAAGGAATTTAAAATACAAAATAGTATTTCAAATGCATTTGCAAAATGCAAAATAGATATCACTGATTTTATATATAGTTGCAAAATATTTGTAGTGACTATGATTCATATAATACTTCAGACATCAAACGCAATCATTTTCTTGGCACTAACCAACATCAAACACGATTTTTTTCGTTTAAGAAAATGTTATTTGCTTTCAGCAACAATTGTTTCTTGAAAATTTTGTCACTCATACTCATTCCATGAGGTCCCACAATGAGGCTGGCAAATGAGAAAAGTCGCTCAACAGATGCTGAAATTGACAGAAATATACTGAAGTTTTTAAATAATTTACGAAGAAGAGGATACTTTTCCTGTATACACAGTGAGGTATCTGAATCCTCAAGGTACTGTAGACATTGCAACTGAGAAGCAGTGGGGGACGCACAGATATTCTCCTCGTGGTCGCTGGTGTCCAATTCGAACAGATAATATTGTTCATCATTAAGATCATCTGCTTTGTCATTTGATGGTACAATCTTCACAGATGAGTGTTCATGGCGAATCTTTTCCATAAATGTATATTTCGCATATGATCTGTTTTCCTTGGGAACGCATCTAAGTTTAAAAATACGAATGAGTGGCAGAAGCAAGGATAACAATATTTACTGATGACTCGAAGGTTAAATATTCATGGAATCTTTTCTCCATGCCCTTTAACAATGCCTTCACTAGCGGATTACAGTATTTTAATGAACGTAGTTCGTTTTTCCAGACCTTTCATGCGAAAAGATTCTGGGATCAGCTTGCAATAAAATAGAGAGTCAGACGATTGGAGTTGATCAAGTCCCTGTGCAATGGGTTCCATACAATAAGTATTTGCCAGCTAGGGATTTGAGAGCCAGGGGAAAAGTGGAATTCGACGCCCTCCCTACTCTCACCTTACCAATGTTTTCTTTTACTTTTTATTACATATAGGGGGCCGCGGTGGCTCAGTGGTAGAGCGTTCATCTCTGGTGCTTGGCGTCCTGGGTTCAGTCCCAACCCCTGCCAAGTGAACTTGGTATTGGACAAACACCGTGTGCGTGGGTTTTCTCGGGGTTCTCCCGTTTCCTCCCACTTTCTTCATTCCACCATTTCATTCATCTCTCATCATCACCGTATCCTTTAGCCTTACCGGCATAACCGTGGGACGTAAAACTCAAAAATTTCATTTCATTCCATTTTATTATATATAAGAGAAGCAGCATTTGTTATTACGCTACTCTGAATTTTTAACTAGCTGGACACACCACTGCAACAGTCAAAACCGATCATTATGTATTCTTTTAAAAATAACACTTTTCTTCAAGGGGCTTATTTTGGACTGTTTGTTACACTTGACAAAATTTTTTGGATGTATACAAATTTAATTCGTGAAAAGTTACAGAAATATAAAAATCTTACGTTTCATACTATCGATAAGATTGAAATTTCAATACATTAGAAACTGAGTGCTTTCAAAATGTTCGAAATGGATGACAGCATCGATTTCCAGTAATAATTGTATACTTTTGCAATTTTATTCTCTATTTGACCACGCAAGAAACATTTTAATTTTGATTCTTTTACGGTGAAATATATTTTGTGAATTGTAACGAAAATTCAGAAGAAGCCTTCTTCGCGAATTTCTCAATGTTGACCTGTAGAGGTGGAGAATATGTTTAATGTTTGTATTTAAAATCCAAAATGCAAAATATATTTTGGCTACTTATATGTTTGAAATTATAAAAATTACTTATTTTTTAATGAACGTTCTGAATTTAAGGTTACTTATTATTAATTTAATTAACACATTAAAAATACAATAACTCCCACCTCCTCTCCTCTCTCTCTCTCACACGTATATATATATATATATATATATATATATATATATATATATATATATAGGGTGTCCATAAAGTCCTTTGCCACTCCTAAACTCGGAACGGTGAAATATATGTCAAAACGAGGAAACACGTATTTCATCATTTCAAAAGTAGCACATATTGAGGGAAACAAAATTGCCTCAGGGTCTCTCGGAGGGTCCCAAACTACACCCAACTCAAAATTTTGAAATGGCAGGGGGTCAAGATTAGCTGAGCATGCAGGAAATACAGCCACAACTCACTTGTTTCTTTTCGAAAGAAATTGACTATAGCTATTGGAGCATTTTCATCACTCAAGAAGTGCTCCTTAAGTGGTTCATACTGACGTATAAATTTTTTCTACACGTGGAAGCAGAGACATGAATCTTTTCTTTGGGGGATACGAAATACCCTCATAATGACAGCCAATGAACTCTCAAAGGTTTTTCAAATTTTCTGTCCTTACAGTAAAAATACTGAAATGGTTGTATATTTTAAAAACCAAATTCTCAACATCGATCGGTATTACTCTCGAACACGCCACAGAAATTCCATTGTGAAGGATATGAGCCCCACACCGGATAGGCGAAACATTTTTCTTCAACCTGCACTCTAGTTCGCTATGCACGTTTCCGTTGTTTTATTTTTTATGCTTCCAAAATTTACTGGTGCATTATCTGCTACAAAACCGATGACATTATTTTCCAAACAAAACTGACGTAATGTACCCATTAATACGTTCGACAAAGTTTTCAAGGTTTCATTTGATGTGCTATGAATTTTTAGAAGACATGTTTTTACATTAATATCAGTATCTACTTCACAGTACCGCACTAAAACAGGCATGAGTTTGGTTGCTTTGCGATTGGAGGCATCACAAGCAACAACAACGAAAGGAGCCTTTTTAACACTATTACTTAAAATATTTTCTGATCACACTCCCACTACATTTGTTAACAAAGCTCCATTTTCGATCTCGCACATACAATTTTTTTATTTACTGTTGATTTCAAAAGTTTGCTAGTGCAGTCCATGCTTCCGAAAGAGTGGTTATGTTCAACATTATGGTGTGACCACACAAGTTCTAGTCGAACTAAATCTAGCTCTTCTGAAGATTCTGTGGTGAAGAAAACTATCCAACTTATCTGCTTCGGAAGTTGATGAGCATTCAGTGTGCGACTTAGATCTTATATGTTGTTCTATATAATATTTCCTTTTATTTTTATAGAGAACTCCTTACATACCGTGCACCATGCTTTGTAAACATCGTTATTGCGGGCCCTTTTAATGCAAGGATGGCTTATTTCAAACGCTTGATTATACTGATATTTTCCGCGCGACATTGTTAATAAAATAAATCTTTCCAATCCTCGAATAATATAATTGATAGAGTGTACGTACGCACGTTAATTAGAATAATAATCACTGCGCGATTCCCACTACCAAGAACTGACTCACTTTGAAGGGAAAACAAAACCCTGTACCATGAACTGTAGGAATACCAGATATAAATTCCGAAAATATAAATCATTCCAGGTACTCAATCAATTTAATTAAAAATTTAATAATTAAAACGTTGAAAGTTTGGATAAATATATTACTTTAATTTTGCCGTCTTTACTATAGTTTTAGTACTAACTAATAAATACAGTTTAGTTATATTATTATTTTTTTGTTTTGCAAAAAGAAAATCTGGCAACCCTACAATGCAACGAAGACGAGAAACGCAGCACAGCGCAGGGGATCTTCTACTACGAAGTACTAAACAGTGTTGTCAACGTCCAAGTTTTTAGAGAAAAAAATGCGATTTTCAATGGGAAAATGCATTAATCGTTAAATGAAATTGACCACAAAAGAGTATAATTCGATATTTTTGGGAAGAAAAAAAGAGAATAGAATTTATGAACCTTGAAAAGAGTATAATACTCTTAAAAAGTGTATGTCTGGTCACCCTATACTTTACCTATGTCTATTTTATCCCATTTTCATGTATTTTAGGTGTTATTTTGTTGATAATAATTACTTATATTTTCATGGTCGATCTGTTAGTAAAACTATCATACTGCTCACAGTTGCGTACAAGATGTTATGGTTCATGGTTGAGAAAATATTAAAAGTACAAATTTGTTTGTAATTCTGTAGTAGATTAATAGGTAATTTTACTTCGAGTGTCCAAGTTGTTAGCACATACTTTACTGGTATGTGTATATAGGTATGGAATCAATGGTTTTATTTGCGTTTTTCTGTAAGTTGTAGACCTACACACTTCTTCTGCGACCACCTAATCAGTCTTGCTTTTTTAATTTTTAGAGTTTTAAAATCAAACAAGTTACCGTTACCAATTAAAGGGAATTATTCAAAGAACTGACATTTCCCTTCCCAAGGTGTTGAGGCTGTATCTAATGTCAGTTATAATCTTTGCATCGGGCGAACCGGGGAACCGACCTGGGCCCCGCGCTTCAAACTAATACTCTCACTTTATAAAACATTTATGAGCAGGCATGTACGCTACGCAGGAATTTATTTTAGGGTGTCCAAATTTATAAAATCACTCTTAAAATTGAACTAAACTTACAGAATAGACGGGATATCGAGGGATCCAGACCTCTTCCCTGCACACGCTCGTCTTTGTTTATGGACAACAGAATATGCCATCCAATACAATTCTGATTCCTTCCATCTAAATATTTACTGTATTAGTGAGTCCCACTGCCCTTCAATTTCTCTTGTAGTATTCATCTTATATATGGTATATATATATATATATATATATATATATATATATATATATATATATATATATATATATATATATATTTATGTGTGTGTGTGTGTGTGTGTGTGTGTGTAAGTCTTACAAGAAGGATCTTCCACCCGTTGGAAAATTACATGCTCTAGCTTCAAATGCTATTGTTAGACTCTCTTGAAATTTACAAGAAATTACATACAAAGTAAACTCTTTCTAACAAGAGCAATCATTAAAGTTTGCGTATCTATATTGAAGCTATGCATGGACTTACTTACATTCGGGTCTGGTTCTAGTAGCCATATCAGTATTTGGTCACCATTTTTTTCTTGTTTTGCTCTGATATCATTTATGCAATTACTTTTCGTCATACTAAATTATTTCACCAAATGAGGCTTTGCTTTCGTGGTCGTAGATGGTACAGGTCTTTTAAAGCAGAACCTATCGTTGTTTATCACTGATCCTCATAAGCTTGGTAAAGGAGAGAATGAACAAATAGTGCAACCACACACACACACACACACACACACACACACACACACACACACACACACACACACACACACACACACACACGCACGCACACACACACACACACACACACACACACACATCGTTCAAAGATTAGTGTTGGGACAAACAAGACTGATTGCTATCAGAATTTAAACCTACCTACAAAGTAGATCTACTTCCAAATTTTCTATTTTATGAATCTTGTCAAATGGGTTATGCTTTTCTTATTTTCTTTTTCCAACTATCTTTTAAATCCCTTTTTAGTGTTTATTAGTATTTATTTAATTACAAGATGTCTGGTCTACATCGTATAAAATCAAATTAGCGTTAGTTTATGCTTTCATCAGCTTGATCGATTTAAACCATTTTTGGCAGTAGGTTGGGTTTTTGGACTGGGAAGGTTTTTATACAGTGACTCGAAAAAGTATTCATAAAATGCCAGGTTTCGTATAATTTGACAGATATTACTAAATACTTATATACATAAGACTATGCCTTCCGTACGGTTAGCCGACTTCAGAGCTTAATATTGGTGTCCCAGTTTTGCTTTAGTGATACAAGCGCCTCAATGAAACTTTTATACACTTAATTTTCGTGGTCTTAAACCACTATATCATTCTTGTAAACGGACCATTAATAAAAACTCGAGCCAATTTGCTTGTTATCTTTGATTAAGCATTTCAGAACAGAAGATTAAGTAACGTTTTAAAAATACGTATTTAAGATTTAAATTCTAGAAATTGAATTAAATGTTATTTCAAATATTTATACAAATATTTGCCAACATTGAGATATAAGGAAGAGAATCATCCGCGAACATTTCATAGATAAATAAATTTCAAATGTAATTCAAGAATACTCCATTGTTCCTTAGTTATTAAAAAAAAAAACATAAGGGGCCTATTTCTCAACGCTACTAGTTTTGTAATGTTTGCTACATGCAGTAAAATACCACGAAGTAGGAACTATAATATTAATAAATGTCATTTCTACATACTAGTGTTGATACATCTTCTTTGTCATGATTTGATGATATATGCAATTTTAGCCCCACGTGCTATTAAATTCCGAAATTATGTTCTCCTTCATAACAATTTTCATATGAACGTCACAAAACAATAATTTGATTTTTCAAAACATCCTGAGATTATTCTCTTGCCCTCGGAGCAATATAAGCCAGTATTTCCCTAAGAAGCAGAACAAATCCACCCTCTTCCTCGGATATAGCCCAGCAATCACCACAGAGCTGTCTCCACTGTATTTCCTCCTCTCCCACCTACCGCAAAAAGGTAGAAACTTTTCCGTCAACGTAAAAGTGTGATCACATTGTTTTTGGGGCAGACATTGAAAGAAGTGTTCTGTGACGCCAGCCAACCGCAGAAAGAATAAAGTGAAAAAAAGTTAACATCAAGCATCATGATTTGTTATATTGTGAAGTGTCTCATGGACATCAATCAGATATATTAAAATAACGAAAATTTTTGTCCTCTTTCCTCATTTGTATACAGGAATAGATATACATAATTGTTTTTTTAACTATAATTTTAGTTTTAAATGGAAAGACATGTGACTTTGATACTAGATTATAGATCCGCCCTTGGAAACTAGTGATACTTTTAAAATAATACATGTTCTTTAGCTGCATACACTTACAAAGATTAACATTAAAGCATGCCTTCCTTACGGGGAACACATATAATGATTTTTTTCTCTAAGTTTAACGTTCTGAACTTATGTCCTTTAGGCTAAAAACTGATGATTAATGAAAATAAATTTTGTGCTCTCAGACCAGGATTCGTACTTGGGACCACGTGCACCAAAGACGTATGCGCTAGCCCCTAGACCATCAGTGAAGGCTAATTAGTGAATAATGTGCATTTTAATACATGTTATTTTGACATCTAAAATCTGTTAATTAGATGCATGAATTGCATGCCGGAACAGGTAGTTCTTTTCTTAAAACCAAAATGAAATGAATAAGTCACGAGACTGTGCAAAATTTATCTGACTTATTCTGAACGTATCACTTTCTTCTGTCCTTTCACCTGGAACATTTTTTAATCTTTTCTAACCATTTCAAAACGGGGCTAATCTGCTCCAAGATATTGAAGAGTACTGTCTACCAAACGCTTTAGTTTCTTTAAATCACGTCATTTTAGTCGAAGAATTCACCATTATTTGTATATTGCAGAAAGAATCATGCACTGTCTTATTGAAATAAACTTTTTAATTTTACATTCCAACGCTTATGATCTTGTTGTTACAGGAGACATATGATTAATGGAAATATATGACTAGAATACTTGGCAGAATAACAAAATTGGTGGAAGAACCCACAGAAAACGCAAGAACAAGATTTTGCTCTCACGTTGGCGGGGATCGAACCAGGGACACATCGCACTAGAGGTGAATACTCAAACACTGATGAAGATAAACGTGACAAGAGTTCAATTTAGCAGATTTTAATTCCATTACAATTTGCAAATGAGTGAGCATGTTTATTCTTGTATAATATTATATACAGTATTACTTCAATGGCTCATTGTAACAAGATAAATTGATACGCCGAAAGGATATGAATGTATAGTTTGAAAGATATATTCTACACCTATCAACTAGAGTCGTTATGAACCAATTAATTTTTGTAGTTTCCTTTGATGTAAGATATATATATATATATATATATATATATATATATATATATATATATATATATATATAGATTTATATATATATTATCAACATTGACGACAACCTTAAAGTAAAGCAATCACACTAAAGATAAACGGAACAGAAAAGCTGCTGGTAATCCTGCACTAAGGCTTGCATCTCTTCAGATTAACTTATTCATGTTTGAACCATACGTAAGTCTATGTATGACATGACAACCCTTTTTTTTCTGTCTTTTTCCACCTTGCACTCACACTGTTTGGAACAGAAAGAGACAAAATTACTTGACTCAACCATTTAAATTCTGAAAGTAACATTATTTCTTTTTAATGTTGACAGGTTTATATCTCTTAATACCTGTACATAATATTTACGAATTGAGGAATGTTTATTTTCCTCAAAACTCGATAAACGGTTAGAAGTAACTCTCTTAGGAAAGAGGGTTTTAAAGATACCATATTAAAACATTAACAGCTATAATTATATAATTATGAAAATTGTGCTCTTTTAAGCACTAATTTTATTGTGTGTTTGATGTTTCAAAATTCAAATGTCTGCTTTAATAACTAAAGGGTACAAATTATTATTAGTTTCAAAAGGGGATTATCGAGTTTTAAAAAGACACTCCTCAACAACAGTTAATTCAATATCAGACATTCCAAGAAAGGCGAATTCAATAAAGGCTTCTTTAATGAAAATACATTTTAAATTATCACATTCAATTTATTTGGTAAGGCAAAGAAGAATGAGTTTCATAAGCTGATGAACTCAGTGCTATATTTAGGATGAGATTCCTTATATGAAATGAAAAAAAAAGTTTCCCTTTCAGTTATCGGTAGGGAAAATTGTTTAAAATGCAAAACATTACGTTCGAAAACATCCTCTTATTAAGCTGTTCAAGGGATTACCTAGAAGCTAGTATGCGCAGTACTTAAATATCCATGTTAACAATTCTCTGGTATCCGGGGGGCGCGGTGGCTCAGTGGTAGAGCGTTCACCTCTGGTGCTTGTGGTCCCGGGTTCGATCCCAGCCCCCGCCAAGTGAACTTTGTGGTGGACAAACACCGTGCTCGTGGGTTTCTCGGTGTTCTCCCGTTTCCTCCCACTTTCTTCATTCCACCATTTCACTCATCTCTCATTATCACCGTCTCCTTTAGCCTAACCGGCATAACCGTGGGACGTAAAACTCAAAGATTTCATTTCATTTTTTTCAATTCTCTGGTATCCATGTAACGAATACTCAATTTGTACTTAAAAGTGCATCGCGTACGTCAACTTAAATTATACAACTCATTACGCTGGTAGCTACAATTGAGAATCATGAGTGAATATTAGCTACTTTCTTAACACCTTGAACCATTTGCGTATGTCCATAATTTTCAAGCCAAGGCGTTTGAAAATGTTTCGCATTTTCAGTAAGGTATAACTTTGAAAAGAGCAGATTTCGGACAAAGTTTATTGGAAATTCTTTTATTTCCTTTGATGCAAGGAATTATCTTCTACATATGGCTTTGAGTTCATTAACATCTTGTGAATATACATAGGAACATAGGCACAAGAACTGAGTCCTACAAAGCAGTTTGGTATTACTACTCGAACTGTTCAAGTGTTATTTCTGAGCTTCTACCCCAACTATTCAATTCCATAGCAGTGTATACTGGAAAAAAATATGTATATACGTAAAATGTACCTGTGTTTTTCCGAAGTTTTCCAGTTTCCTTCCACTTTCGTAATTTTACTATTATCATCCATCACATTGTCTCCCATAATCTCGATGGACGTTGAAGAAATATATTGTATACGAGGGATAAGTTATGACAAATATTGTTTTTTCTTAAATGAGGGAAAACAAAAAACTGTCGACAGATGTTGGAAAGTACAATATATGATTATATACTGCCACCAAAGACTGAATTTAAGAGGCCCTTCTGGGAAAGAAGCGAAACACTGGCAACCGGACAATATTGTTTTATTATGGCATGAGCATTTTGCTCCGTGTGTCAGTCAATAGGGCAGAGCACACGGAACCAATGCTTTTCGTAGCGTTTTGCGGAAATCCTGCCGAGAAGATAACACATTGTTTATGCTTCGTGACTTCCATTTCTGAACAGTAAGTATCCCACCAACTGACCCGGACGTGCTCAAATCAGCAATCTGCTTACATGCAGTATTTGGTGTAACCATTTGCTAGTAGATGCCATATAATTACTTTCCAACGTCTAGCATCAATTCTTCGTGTTATCCCCATTTGAGAAAAAAAAGGTTATGATTTATCCATCCCTCGTATATGAGTACGAGGAACGTTCAATTTATAACCAAAATTTTTTAGGTGTTCTGTGCGCAGTTTGGCGTACGTGTCCCATCCTATGATAGGTTAGTTCTGACATTTTTCTGGGTCTTAGAGAACGGCGATGGACGATAGCAAGAAGCCTGGCAGCACCAGTGGACTACCCCTGCATCAAGTTCCTCCTGAAGGAAGGCGTGAGACCTGCTGAAATCTTCAGAAGTGCGGAATATGCCAAAGTGTAAGTGCAGCGAATGGAATTCAATACTCAAGGCAGAAGATAATTTGTTCTCAACGTGATCCGTACTTCACGTCAAGCTACTGCGGTCAACGAAACCAACAGCTCATTCTGAGTAATAGACGCATCAGTGTGAGAAATTTGAGTGTGAAAACAAATATCAGCGTGGGAAGTGTGCACAAGATCATCCACGAACACCTGCACTTCCGGAAAACTCAGATGAGTCCCCAGATACTAACGTTCGACTAGAAGCAGTGTAGGTAAAACGTCTAGTCTCAGCATCTGCAGCGATTTCAGAGAGAAAGAGACAGCTTCCTTGCAAAGACAACCTGCGGTAAGAGCTGGGTGGATAATTACTCTCCGGAGTCAAAGCGTTCCAGCATGAAATGGAGGCATCCAGACTCGCCGCCGGCGAAAAATTCAAGGCACAAGCGTCCACTGACAATGTAATGCTGGAGGTATTCTGGGACAAAGACATGCTAATACACATTGATTTCCTGGCACGCAAGGCAACAATCAGTGCGGCGTATTACTTCAACCTTCCTTGGCCGAAGTCAAAGAAACTTTGAGAAGAAAACGGCAGCAGACAGTGAAGCATGAGCGTAATTATCTTGTATGACAACGCTGTCTTCATACGGCGAGGACAATGGTTACACAATCACCAAACTTGATTGAGATTGTAGACCATACCCGTATAACCCCGATTTGCCGCCTTGCGAATTCCATCCTTTTAGTGCTCTTTAGGAGTACTAGGGAAGACAAACATTTCACATCGACGACAAAAAAAAACGTGTGTGCTGATATGGCTGAAAGATCGTCCCAAAGAATTCTATGCCACACGGATACGGGCACTCTCACACCGATGGGATAAGTGTACATGAGGAGTATCCTGAAAAAGAACAGTAATTGATTCGCATGTTGTCTTGTCTGTGAAAAAAGAATCCGGTTATAACTTGAACGCCCCTCGTATAATAATGATAAATTGTACATGTTCTTCACAAGTCATTTTATTCTCCCTTTTCAAAGGAACTACATCCACGAATGTTAAGGCAATTGTATTAGAAAAATGTATTTCACATTGCTTAATATTGAAAAACTGTCCTCTGAAACGGTAAAATCTAATTCAATGGCCAATTTGCTGGAGTTAACTTTAAATTCTGTGTAATATTTAGAGCCATTACCATAACATATACAATAAATTATAGAAAATTGGTGATACTCTGAAGACTTAAGCTAACAATCTTGCAATTGCAAGCTTAAGAATGTGGCCAGCATGGCGACTTAAATAGCCATTGTTGATTATTTTGACCACATCAAGCCGTCCTCTTTCATGTATTTCCTGAATTGGTCTACACGTTGGACGAATGTCACACTGCTAAAACAATTTGGTTTTCGCCAATTGTCCTCTCTAAATACTAGCTATACCAATACTTGACTAATCTCATGGGAACCGTAAGTACTATTTAATTTTGATGCATACGTTCAAATATATCTGTAACATTACATAAACCACATTTGTTAGGTTTTAATACACAATTAAGAAAAAAAGTTTTTCGTAAATTTGATTTATTGTAATTAAGAACAATCTACATCAGCACTTACAGTATGTATATATCAAAGCTACTATGGTATACATTAATACCACCCATCCTAGCATTTGCCTCATAACTGAGGAAAACCCTGGAAAACCTCAGTCAGGATAGCAGCTAAATTCTTCTCTCATTTCATCATGCTGATCTATTTGGAAGAACGCTCTGAAAACCAATAGAGAAAGTAGTAATAAATATTTCTTGAATGATTCTCTAGTTTATCTACTACTTGTATCTTATTTGAAGCTTTAAACAATATCAAAAAATAATTATTTTCGTTAAATACAACTGAACTGCTGATAGTGATTATTTTTAAAACTACCAGAAACCTACTTGCCAAAGTTTATGAATTTGGTGGATATAATTAAGGAATAAATAGTTGAAATAACGTACATAGAGCATGTTATTTAATTGTATGATTGAATGAATCTAGACCTTGGATTCAAGTGAAAATCAAGTATAGAAAGAGGTTTGATGCACTTTGATTTTTTGGGTGTGTGTGCATTAAATCTAAAGGATTTTTAAAAGATAGTGTAGCTACACCTACACAGTATAAAGACACAATGTTGCTAACTTCATGCCAAATATCAACATGCAGCGTTAGTTCTCAGTATGTTTTAATTTGGAAAACGGTAACAGATTATTTTTTTGACCGTTGAACATGTCAAATTTTGTGCCTAGAGAATGAAATTTACAGGAATCATTGCTTTCATTTTTAAATAAAGTACTGCTGAAAGTCAACAATGCTGTCCGAAGCTTACGCTGATTATGATTTATCTACTGGAACATATGGGCATTGGTTTCGACGGTATACAGAAGGTGACTTTGACACGGAAAGTACAGGGCGTCCAGAACAGTCGAATAACTTCAAAGACAAGGAACTGCAGTTTTACTCGATAAAGACTCAGTGAAACGCAAAACAACTTGCAGTATTAATAAATACTGGTCGATCAACGATTTTCAAACATTTAAATGTACTTCGAGTGATTCATAGGTAAGGAGACAGAGTGCTGTACAAGTTGAAGACGAAGGATATCACAAGACGCATTTTTTTTTTGGCATTGTATCGTGACGGGTCATGAAAAATGGTTAAACAACTATAATCCGAAGCGCAAGAAATCATGATGCAACTCAGACGAACCATCTACATCGACGGGCAAAGGTGAATACTCATGGCGCCAATGTCCAGCTCTATGTTTAGTGGGGATCAACTGGATGTAGTGTATTATGAACTGCTCCAATTCAACAAGGCCATCACTTGGGAAGGCTCTCAACAATAACTGGTGCATTTATGTCAAGCATTGAAGGAAAAATGGCGCTATTGCGTGAGAAGACACGACAAAGTGATCTTCTACCGAACCACTCTCGCCTATGTTATGAAAAACCGATCAAGAAAACATTAGAAGCATGCAACTGTAATATCCTACCACATCTGCTGTATTTGCCACATATTGCCTTCCGACTACCACTTATTTCGATCGATAACTCATGGCTTTTCTGGACAACGCTTTCATTCTTATAAGGACTTTAAGAAGAAAAAAAAAGTCAATTCGTGGATGGCCGCTAAAGATATGTCGTTCTTTCGACGTTGAATCTATCTATTATTAGATAGTCGGGAAAAAAATAGTGGCTAACAATGGACAATATTTTGAATGATCAATTTGTAGCCGTTTTTTCATAATAAAGTCATACTGTTACTAAAAATCCATAAAATTAATACACACTCCCAGCAAGATAAAAGAGAAAATGAAAGAAAGAAAAAAAACATGGAAAGAGCCCACCAGTCTCACTTATTTCGTGAGTATAAAAGTATTTCTTTAGTTTCTGGAGTAACAGAAACTTTGCATATATTCTGAATTAGATGAGGTTATAAGCTTTTAGGGTTCCACACTGGAAAAGGTTGAGATGCACTGTCTTACATGAATGAGATAAAAACTATCTCTGTCAAGCATGCAATACGAAATAGTGCAAGTAATTTATAAACATACATTTGTAAAATAAATAAAAAGATTTTTCATGATTAAATATGGAAGGATTATCATCTTCAACCTCTGCTCAATGACCATCGACGATTGTGTGGACAGCTTAGTGTCATAAGAAAGAAGTGATTATGTAGCCATGGCTTGCAGGATGATAACATTAAATGTTTCCCGGTTGTAGGTTAATGGTTACACTGCTCACCTTTACTCCACAATCTCAGGTACAAAACTTCAAACAACAGGAAAATTCAATAACATTAATTCTTACCTACACTGTGAGCGTTCGTTAACGATTACTTTTAACTTTCTATTCTCTACGATTTTAAAAGACTGCACTATGTTCACAACCATGCACAAAATCTATTGAAACGTTGGCTTGCATCAATTGTCCAAAGATGAAGAGATGATCATTCGATAGACTTCACTGAGCTCAACAAAATTTTAAGGGTGAGTGTAAATTCTCAATGCGTAATTTAAAAGAAAATTAAGTCTTATAAACTTACAATTGATGCTGTACTTTAACTATGAAACCTATTGAAGCTAAGGTGAAACGTAATGATGTGAGGTGGAAAATTTTCCGCTATATTTTTCCAGAAAATTTTCCGTTGTAAACAAATATCAGTGATCAAGTAACAGTTCCTCGTTAACTATAACATTGATTGAACTTGTGTATAGAAATGTTAAAAAGTGAAAGATCGTTAAAAACTTTCACGGCTCAGAAAATTTCCAGTACTATGTTGGAACAAGTGAAACCATTTTTCATGAATCGAAAAACTTTTTGTCTTGTATGGAAACCTTTTTATGAGTTGCAAAATTTTCATTATTTTGAAGCAAAAAGTAAAACGATTTTTTGTGAATAGGAAAGTTTTATTGATCTGTAGAAACAAGTGATAAAACATTTCAGAAGCCAGTTTGAATGTTATGTTATAGTGATGTTAGATGGAAAAATTTCCACTATATTTAACAGCACATTAAGCTATAAAGTTGAATTCCTGTAGAAAAAAAGTTAGGCAGCAACAAAATATAATTTTACCAATTAGCTTCCGGAAATCGGAAAATTTTCTAATATTTCGAGGTGCAAGTGAAAATTTACATAGTTTGTGTGTATGTGTAAATTACAGGGAACATAGATCGAGTTCGTAGAGTAGGAATATATCCCATCCCCTTGTTTAAAATGTAACAAGAAGGCGAAAGGAAACCTCTGTGAATTTATCAATTATCTTTAATAATAATAATAAAAAAGAAGAAAAATATTCCACCATTTCCTCATATATAGGGATGTAATAAGTACATAAAAGTTCCTAATGAACATTATTTTTGTAACAGAAAATAAGAAGAAATGCTTTGATTTTTTGTGTTCAGCACTAGTAAATTATAATTTCAATATTGGAGTTTTGTATAATCAATATCTTAGAGCAGATATTTTGTATTGTATAACTACCATTATCATGTATAAATATGTATTAGAAAATTTGATAGAACAAGTACAAATGTAACAAAAAATATATTTTTTATTTTCCAAATTACAATGAAATCACTTGTTGATATTAGAACGCAACGCAAATAGCACAGCTTTTAACGTTTCTTTTATTATTTTGGAAGAACAACTACGTAAGTCAGATTGCTCATTACTTACATTGTACTTTCTATTCTGAATGAATATATGAAGAAATAAACATTTATTTCCAGAAAATGTTCAGTATTTGTTCTCATGAGTTACTTAAACTGGAATTTTGGGTAGGCAAAAATTTACAGTGGGTACGTTATATTATATTTACTTATTTATGTATGTTGCAAGTATGTAAATAATGAAAAGTAGTAAAGCTATAAGGAACTTCGTCTAACCCGTATTGAACTGACGAAATATGATTTTATGAGATCAGAAATGAATTCTGAGGGAAGAACATGTTGAAATTTTTGAAACATTTGTGCAGAAATGAAGAATCGTTGGATTTTCACTTTATGAAACTTTCTTTTTTCGGACAATATTTATTACCAATAAATTTTACAGCTAAACAACGATGTAGGAATAAGTGGAATATATTTTTATGAATCGGAAAATTTTCCGGATACTGTCCAAAAAGAGAGATCAATTTATACATCATTAAGGTGACTATAATGAGATGTTTGAGGGTCAATAGTCATGCATAGTTTGAGAAAAAAATAGTTTTTATGATGTAAAACCGTATGTTGTTCACTGTCATATCACGTAGTTAGTAACATTTATTTTGTTGGAATCGATAACTGATTCATGTACTGTACAGAAGGTTGTTCTTTTTGTATCCAAACATTTTTGACGAGTACTCACCTTAAAAGGTGCCCCGCCGCCGCCACCGATCATGGTCTATTGGACCCGCCGCACTGTGGATTATTACACTGCACCGCAATTTTCATTGTAGCAAGCTCCGGTGCAAGACACGCACCCAATTTCTGTCCCACTCGTCCCTTAGACCATTCAGAATGCGCGAGCTACGATGTTAAGACATTGTTTCAACAGTCTAAATGTGCCAAAATCCATTGGACTGGCATCTGAGCTTTTCACAGGAATGAAATGAATTTCTCTGCCATTTCCTGATAAAAACGTAGTGATGTTTTGGCAGTATGACTCGAAGCCTGGTCCATATGGATCATCACCTGATTTGCGCACGTTCCATACAATTGTGGGAGGTGTATTGTTTCTCCGATAGGTAGGTGTATTGTTGGAAATATCCTGCATTCACCTTCACGTTTTTATCCACCTTGCCTATCAGCAACTTATCCTTATATTCGAACCCCGTAAAAACCATAAGCCACGAGAAAAATTTTCCCTGTACTGACGAAGTTGCTGTTCCCTTCCCATCAATGTCACGGTATGTGATCGAATGTGACCACCAGCAGTGAGCTGGACATATGATTCATCCATTGTGACAACTTTCTTCTATCTGTAATCCGCTAGGTATTCTTTATAGAGTTTCCTGCAGTTCGTCTTTCATTCGGCAATGTGACGCAGTAACAGATATACACGAACCTTCCGCACTCACTTCAACGTGAGGTGCTTGCGAATTGTTTTGTTCACAGTTGACGGTGTGAGGTGGAATCTGCGGCCCATCATGTTGCGTCCGGGAATTTCCTCCGCACGCCAATCGATGGATCCCGCTTAGCAGTACTTGTGTCACGTTGCTTGCAGCCGTTTTCCTGGTGGTTTTCGTGGCAGAATGTTTCGGAAGTGGAGTCTGTTGTGTGTAACGGGCCATAATAACTTAACCGTTCCAATACCAGTTGATTTTCAGGGCAATGTGATAACACTCACGCACCTATAAGGGCAGACACACTCTGCTTCCGCCAGCAAACCCATAGTTCCAGTAGCAACGAACAGGAAATAGTCGGATATACAACGAACAACCTTCTGTATATGAAAAGTAAGTCTCGGTTACTGGCTGGGATACTTATATCCGGAATAAATTGATTATATTAGGTTTTAACATTCTCCTTAATTTGCCGTAAATGTGAAGAGTTACTACTCTAAAAAAGATCAAAATGGAATTATTGTTTTTCATATTCAAATTAAATAGTAAAGTAAGTAATGAAAGTTTTTGGAAAATAAATAAGTCTGTAAGCTACTTACCTATATTATCAGGTATTTCTTTGCACCTGCGTTCATCTGTTGTAGATCCTGGATGCGGACCAACGCCTCTCTGTGCTGTATAGAAGCCACCAATGCAACGGTCGTCGTTACCCCATGATCATTCTCTACCGTCTCAATCTGACAGAAGATCGTAGACTCCGCCCGCCTATAACACATTAAAAAAAGATATAAGTATCTTTTAAATATAATAATAACTATATACCATTTACAATTTAAGTATCAGTTATTATTATTGCTGACAATGAAGTATTCCGAAAATTGACAGTAGTTTTAGGATCAGATACGCATAAACATAAAGATTAGGGACGAGCAGCGGAAGCGATGTGACGAGTTATGCTTCAAGGATTACGCAATAATGCTAAGTATTCGTATCACGTTGAATTATTTTGGCCCATTTCGGACTTAATGTGAAGCGTGTGATTAAAGATCTTATCTGAACTAAATTAGTTCTTTGTGACAGCTGAAGAAAAAATAGCCACCAATCGCTTTTGAAAAGTCTTGTAAGTATATCCATAGATAGAATTAAATGAAACTAATAAGAATTTAAAGGGTAATTTATATATTTCAAAGTATTGAAAGTTACTGTGTATAATTATGAGAAAATGGTCTTAAGAATGTGCGTTCATGTTTTTTTAAACAAGAATACATCTAATGCAGGAACTAAAATGACGCACGATAATTACAATTAAGTAACATTCAGAAATGTACCTAATATTTATTGATGCACACATTTTCAAATATGAACCCCTACCTTCATCACTGGCTTTTATTTACATAAACACACCATTGTCTCAATTCCATCTCATGGCTTCCATCAAGCCTCGAGAAATAATAGGAACAGGAATATTAGTGTATTTAAATTTACTATATCCACACGGTATAATTTATAATTGCTTTTCATTACGAAATGAAAACCATGAGACGTGATTGAAATATCAGCATATTAAAGATTATTGTAATTTAAGACTGTACATAGTTTGTGAACAAACACTGATACAAGATGAAAATGCATAGCCAATAATCATCAGTAACATTCTTAAAATCTTTATGTGACGGAAAAACAAAACACTAGAAAAGATTGTTAAACAACTACGAATCACGGTGTCGTAGACCTCGATATTTAACTTATTTTGTCGATTTTCTGTTTCTAAGCTTTAAAATAATTAATTTTGCGTACATGTACGTATGACGTCATGAAAGTAGTTAGCTTATTCGAATAGCAATACGAGCGGCTTTAATGTCCTGTAGAATAAAGAAATAATCAAATAATATACAAACATGAATGTTTAAAAATGGTAAAATAACGCTGTAAGCCAGGGCCCTGACTAGTGATGGGCAGTAGGAATATTCCCAGTGGAAAGGAATTTAAAAATGGGAATATTCCCGGGTTTTTTCTCTGAACTATAAATTCCCGGGAAGGAATTTATTTCCAACGTTTTACTTTATCTTCCAAATTATAAGAACCATGTGACTAATTACTTTATTTAAATATATTATTATTTGCTTCTAGGATTTAAAGAATTTGGAGGTTAAAAATTGTATGACTGTACTGTATATAACTAATAATATGATTTTTTTGTTCCATTTGAATTTGCACAAAAAAGTAAGCTAATTGTTTATTCGCTAACGCTCGCTCTGCAATGCTGTCTGAATTTAATGTTGGTAACGTAATTTAACGTATGAAACCATAAAACAACCGCATCGGAATAGAATATTGCAAAAAAGTAGGTGCAAAAGCTGGCCCCGAATGCTAAACAACAGCCAAAATTAGCAAAGTACTAATTTACAAATGATGAAAAGGAACCATTTTGTAAAGTAATTTAGAATTAAGTAAACTTATGTAGAAATAGAGATGAAGTACTATTAATAAACAATGAACCACCGTTAGTAATAGACGTCGGTCTGTCTCCTCTCTCCGACTCGAATTTCTGAAGAGATACTCGGACTTATCTTACATGTGAATTAACGCACGAAATTTCGAGAAATGTACAGGAGGAAAGGTCGTATGTGGCAATGTAACTTTCAACTTTATAAAGATAAGAAAATATCTTGCAAATATTGTGAACATACATATTTATGCGCAAATGTTGACAAAATTGTTTATAACATTTAAAAATTTAATATGTTTATAATATCAGTAGTAGAGTCAAGTTTAGAAAAGCCACTTACATGTAAATTTAAACTGTTTAACGATTTAAAAGTATGTGAACTTACTATACCATTTTAAAAATATAGGTGCTTTCATAGGACCCTATTGTAAACAAATATCCATTTATGCGTACTCTCTAAATATAATAACAAAATAACATCGTTCAGAATATACATTTTAAAGACTCCTCTGGGGACAACAGCAATAACATACTGTGATATAAAAACGAATTTATCTTTGAAATCATAATATAATAACAGAATGCAATTTTCTTTGTGATTGTGCATAAACTCCCGGAAAATTCCCATTTTGGGGAATCTTCCCGAGAATATTCCCGAAAAATATCTTCCAGAGAATTTACCAATCACTATCTCTGACTAATTTCTGAAGAGGTACTCGGACTTGTCTTACATGTGAATTTCGAGAAATACGTAGAATGAAAGGTCGTGTATGGCAGTGTTACGTGCTAAAATATAAAGATAAGTAAGCATCTTGCAAATTTTTTGAACATAAATATGTATGCGCAAATGTTGATAAATTGGTGAGACATGTATCTTCTGACATTTACCCAATCTAATTGATTTATAAAATTTACAAATTTAATGTGTTTATAATATCAGTAGTAGAGTCAAGTTTAGCAAATCCATTTATATATAAATTTAAACTGTTTAGCGTTTTAAAAGTATTAGGACTTACTATATAATTTTTCACACATATTTAATTGATAGAACATATTGTAAATAAATAGACATTTATGCGTACTCTCTAAATATAATAGAACATTAATAAAATAACATAGCATCGTTCAGAATAGACATTTTAAAGACTCCTCTGGGGACAACAGTAATAATATACTGTGATATGAAAACGAATTTTTTGAAATCATAATATGGTAATAGAATACAATTTTCTTTGTAATTGTACATAAATTCCCATTTTGGGAATCTTCCCGAAAAATATCTTCCCAGGAATTTACTCATCACTAGCCCTGACACGTTTCAACGGAATCGATATGAGCACTCATCAATCCTATGTGCATTATGTTCTCTCCCCGATGAATGTGAAATGAGAAAGTATTGGAAAGTAAAAATTTGCAAGAAATATTCCTGTAGTTTTTCAAAAGGTGCTGAAAAAATACAAAAAGTCTACAAAGAACAACCACAAGTAAAGAACAGAAGCTTAATGATAAAGTATAGAGAAGTAAATAACAGAAAGAAATGCCTTTGGGCGGACAACACAATATTTACAAATATATATAAAATTCATTTTATTTACCATCATGCCGCGGACAAATGAAAATTGAAGATTCCTGTCCTTGAGGAGTTCCAACATATCGGCTATGGTATGAATTATTACATATTAAACATTGTATCAACAAATCTGTGAATGAATATTGGCTTTTACTGAATGTACATGGTTGCCTACACAAACAGTATAAATGAAAAGTCTCGATTCTACCAACAGTCCTTTTCACTGGAAGGGAGGAAGATGGGAATAAATCAATGTGCAAATTGCGAAGGCACCTTTTCAAATGTTTTCTCATCACAGATTCTTCGTAATTCGTTTGTGATGGATCTAGTCCTGCTGCAAGAGAAACAGCATTTGCAAAAGCAAACAATGCACATGTATTACTCCCGATATTTTGAACCTGTGAAGACTTAGTAACAATAGTTATTCTGCTGTCAGTGACCCTTACAATGTTGCATATTTGATGCACCACGTTAATAAGAAGTGGTTCCTCTATGGTATTATAAACATGTACGGTATTAACGGGAACATTTATATTTGTTACAGTGACCCAATGTTTATGGCTATTACCACAAAACAGTATTTGAATAAATTGTGATACTGATTCTATAGATTTAAATCCCAGAGTTTGCCCAAGAAGAACATCTTCGAATTCATTGATTTGATTATATCTTCTCTTAATTAATTTCTGGGCAGCATTCACTTTATTATCGCTTACCATACTGCCATCCTGTAATTCCGCTTCATCATTAGCATTCAAGTGGAGTTCTGGTATCCACAGCGCGGGACCATATGGTATTACCTGTGTTCGAGGATTACACAGTTTTTCTTTTCTGTTTTGGCCTTCCTCGCCTTGGCTTCACTTGTGGAATTAAAACCTTTAAATCCAGTAAATTTGTCTTCCGAACTTTTTCTGGAGATATTTATTTCAACCACATCGTAATCCTCTTCATCTGATTCATCACAAGACATGGCACTGGCTTCAATCAAATGGGTATCAATTGTAGATTGATTACCACTAACCTCTCTAGTACAGGATTTTGTTTCATCTGCGTTTTGCGGTTTATGTTCTGCACTGTACTGTATTTGCTCACATGTGGTTAAAGACACTTGATGATTGTCACCATTCATTAAATAAAGTTTCAAGGAAATCATATTTTTCCTTGTATTCTTTTTCACCGCAGGTGGATAAGAAAGACGCAATGTTTCTCAACAACCCTAGAGAATGATGAAATCTCTTTTCAGGTGTGTCAAGACTTGGACCTGTTGTTTTTGAAATTATTTTCGCAGACGATGATTCGAAAGTTTCTGCAACTAAGAAATTTTCCTTAAACCACCTACGTGCTACGAGCTATGGTTCGAAGATAATTATACCATTTTGTTCTCTAACACGAAAAACATGTGAGCACAGTAGTTGATATTGTATATGAAAGCGACATGTACATTTGCAAAAGTCAGTAAGTGTATTGTTTTTTGTTTACAAACAAATTGGCGCAATTCGAACTCATTTGAATCTTATATGTCTCACGTTCAATATCGTACTTCCGCAATTGTCGAAATAGTAACTTCGCAGCTTCCGAATGTAACCATACAGTTCAGCTCAGTCAATTTTTAAGAAGAAATTTTTAACTTTTTAAATGAACCTCGCATAAAAGTGCTCTCAAGAGTTTTTCTCTCAGCCAACAAACGAATGTACATATATGTATGTGCGTCTCCACTGCGACGGAGATCGTAGACTTCCTCTCTCCTTCCCATATAAGGAGCTAAAATCCAGCACAATGGACAAACGTCGTCTCTAAAAATTCCAATGCATGGATTGTCATAGTTATTTTTAGCTTCTGACATCACCTAACTGCGAAGCAAAGCGCACTATTGCCTAGCAACAAGACGAGACGAAAAGAAAGAGAAGTTAGTGTTACTGAGACACCCGAAGAAGCCACCACGAATTGATTAGCTGGTGCAAAAATACAGCAATAATGAAAAGTCTGACATTAGTGAAATTAGCATGAGAAACTAGAACGAATCATCGAAATGAACGAGCAACGTTAAATAATATCTTTAACAAATGTGAATAAAGTGGTTTTGGCAGTATGGAGCTGGAGAACGGCATACAATTCAATTCACCGCAAAAAAGATGAGAGGAGAACAACCCGCAACCTACAGGACATAACCCCTGAATATCCAATACAGTCCCCCTTCCAGTGTCAAAGTGAGTGAACAGTGCTAGTGAAAGTGTAATAATCAGCAATGTAACGAAACATAACCAATAGATCGTGGCGACCGCGTCACACGCGTCCTCGATAATCAACGGGCCTAAAGTAAATCAAAATATAATTATCATTAACAAGTATCCATTTGAAGTGCCATAAAAGTGATGTATTATTTGTTCATAAAGTTTTAGTGTTGTGAATTAAAAACAAAGATAGAAATTCGAGTATCCTTTCAACATAATAATTATGGCTTAAATTTACATATGTTTATTTTAAGAAATAACCTAATTCATTTTTCTTTACAGCACGAGTGATTAGCGCCTATGCAACTTAATAATACGTGCATTAATAAGCATCAGCGCTAAATGTACAATTAGAATTCATTTTATGTTGGTTCTCTAAAACGTTCTGGTTCGAACTCTTAAGTTGTGTGTCCAGTAGCTATATGGAAGGCTGAAATGGATGATCCGAGTTGATAATAAATATTAAAGGAGACATATCAGTAGCAAAGGATCGAATCCCGGACCATGGTAGATATCCGAGCCGACCTAGGGATCTGTAGGATCTATGTATTGCAATTAAAGGCCTCATTTCTGCGACGCACACAGGAGAATCGAACCCAGTACTATCACAATAAAAGGCGTACCGAACAAGATACGGACCCACGCGGGTCACAATAATGGCGCTCCGAAACAGAGACAGAACTCCTGAACCGTTAAATCGAAACTAGTATTTTATGTACTGGAACGTTTGATAAAACCACATGAAAGTGACGCTAATTGTATTTTTGATCAAGGTAAATTGTAGTGCCTTCTTAGTACTTTTTAATTTTGTTGTTTGGATTTTGTAAATCAGTCATCATGTATGTGAATGGAGAAATGGTACCTGTCATGAAGGAAATGCGAAAATTTCTAAAAGAAAGAGAGTATGTAATGGTAGAAATGCAATTTAGATATAGAATAGAACCATTTACGTTGCGAGAAGTTGAAAATGCTTTGAAGGTAGATCAGGAAGTATCTAAAATTCGTAAAAGAGCTAAACAGGAAGCTGCAAAATTTCTCTTAGAAAGCAATATAGAATATAGAGCAGGAGTTGAAGATAAAATTGTGTCTCAAATGCATGAAATACGCAAATCTGAGTTTTATCGAAGAGTTAAAAATGAATGTGTCTATAAATCAACATCTGTTTCTTTGTCAGACATCAAACGTAAGTTAAACATTGACTTTGAAATTTCAGAGATAGTACGTATTGCGAAAGAAAGGGTAGCCGAAAGGATATATAAAAAGTATTTAAGACATCACAAGATTAGTTGTAATAAGGATTCCAGCGATGAAAAGAAGGTAAACTGTAAAATAGTATCACAGAAACGGGTTAGGTTTGCTGATTCTCCTGTAAATGTTAATAAGTTAGAAAACGTTCAAAATTATGAAAGTTGTAGAAGGAAAACAGCACCATTAGAAAGAAAATTTGCTAAAAATAGCTTAGAATTTGTTGAATATGAGTCCGTAGGTACTTTGTGGGACATTGCCCCCGTAGCTCAGAAAGCATACGCACGAACAGTGAAAAATGAATGTGTTGAAAGTTTACTATTTTGCCATGTGTTAAGTCTCAGACACCACCTGTTGTAGTAAATCAAGCCAATATTGAATTTCTTGACAATGAATTTGAACAGGTTGAAGAAATATCTGAGTGTGAATTAAAAGCAGAGAACGAAATTATTTCTGTTGTCAGTCACGTTAACATTGAGTTAGGCCAAGCCAAAGAATTTGTTTTGTCTCTCTCGAATAGCAATCTAGAAAGAAAAGAAACAGAGAGAAAAAAGAATAACAAGCTCAACCCAGCTGTCTTGTTGCAACCCCTACCAATTATCGAGTTGTTCACGTTTAGTACAGATGTATGCGTGAGCCAGCGGTTGGCTGCTCCAGCTGTTTGTTTGTTATGTAAGGGAACAAAAGGCATTCACGGATGCAATGCGCGCCTCACTACGAAAAGGTTTATGAGAGTTGTAATAAATTGCGTTAAAAAAGGGAATGAAAGTAGCCCAAATACGCAGCCTCGTAGTGTAATGTATTTCTTAGAGGAAAATTGTTTTTATGGCACCTTGCTAACCAGTAGATTGGAATGCGTTCCGTTTCACAGAACTTGTTTATTTTTTGTGTATGTTAGGGTTGTAGAAATTTGTCAAGAGAAGAGTAGTTCTTTAAGCTGTGAGTTGAAAGTTAAAAGCATACAGATAGGACAAATGAATTATGTCACCTTTTGCACAGTTACTTGCACTCTAATTGTATATTTAGAATATAGTACAAACGGCTTTACGCCAGGTAGGCCTAATGGTAATGAACATAACTCAATAACGTGGGAAAAGAAATTGAAAACCTGTCAAGAATATTTTAGTAAATTACGAAATGTTGTTTGTCAAAGGGCAAGAAAATATAGTTCACAGGTTCAATGTGGCAAAAAGCACCGGCAAAATAAAAAGAAAGTACGTAAAGTCAGACGGAAACTAAAAAGAGTTAAACGTATGCTGTATTGTCTTTCAAAACTTTCCAAGTATGTTCGTAAATGTTCTTTGAGGAATAAATGTAACAGTCGCATCAATGCTCAGACAAGTGACCGAAGTTTAAAATTGAATCACACTAGTAACTTAGCGATCCATGGCGTAGTAAATAGGTCAGGTGCTGACCACTCATCACCTACAAATAAATATCAGGAACCTTTTCAGGAAGAATGTGGTAATCGGGTGAATAAATCTTTTACGCACAAGCGATTTGAAAGTGAACGTAATAGGAAAATTAAATGTCAATCGCCAACTGTTGTCAGTGATGCGTTATCAGCTGATCGTGACGTCATAACAAAAGCTAAGCATACAGGTAAATGGAAAAACCTAGTGAAAAGAAAAAAGCAGTCTAGTGTTCAACCTAAATATAGTAAAATTGGTGCACAGCGAAAATTATCACAAAAGAAAAGTAATTGCAACTCAAGCAGTGATAAATTAGTCAATTTCTTGTGCTATGCAGCAGTCATACATGTTGAGAAACCATTCACGCTATTTGTTTATTGGCAAATGAAACCTTTGAAAATTGTTTTTGTGTTGAAAAAGCCTCGAGTAGGTGTAGGATAAACGAAACTTCGTTAAGCCGGACTGCTTGTACTGTATGAAACCAACACTTGCAATGGTGTTAATATTTCAAAAAAAAAAATCTTGATATTTCAAGCATACGTAATATGAAATTACTTGTAATAGTATATTTTTTTAATGCCTTCACGACGAAATTTGATTTTTTTTGAATCATAAAAAATATAGTGTTTCTTTTCGAAGTGCAAGAGTGAATTTGCGCAATAAAAATTTTCAAATATAGTGAAATGGAATACATTTAAATTGTGAAGATGTAGAAAATTTATATTAAATATTTCATCACAGTGTTGCAATTTTACAAAATTAAAAATGTTTCGAATCACAAATTTAAATATTTTGTTGAGAAACCATTCGGTAATAAATCTGAATTATCATATTTGAAACTAATTAGTGAAATTTCTCAATTTCTAAATAACAACTATGCGTCAATTAATAGTAATGTATACTTACGATGTGTTATATCAATTTATTTGTTTTACCTAATCAGTATGCCTCTGGGATTAGTAATCAGCTGAGGATACTTGAAGTTTGGTGTGGTAGGTTATGTTAGTTACCCGCACCCACCTTTATGGCGCATCATTGAGTTGAAAAGAATATATAATGAGACATCTTATTATGAATGAGTAACAAGTAAGTTGTGTATGTAATAATTATTAGCAACTGTTGTTGCTTTCACTCTGTATTAATCTTTTCGTCGAATACGAAAATATTTCAAGTCTTAACTTGAAGACATTGAAGCAAAGGTCCCTCCAACTATGGGTTATTCATATTATGTAATGCCCGGAGTAGGCAATTTTCTTATTAGTCCCCTTCTATATTATTTTTGAATTTTAACCAAATATCCTATCTTTTCACTTTGCTTCGGGGATGGAAATAAATGATATTTTAATGTGGGTAGGTATCTTCGAAATTTTGGAGGGCAGACACTTTGAAAAGTGTAATGGTTTGACAAACCATCCACTGTTAAGTCCATTCTTGGTTAATTTCTAACCGGAATGTAAAAATTGTAAATATCATGATATTGAGTGCTGTTGTAGATTTAAGTAAAAATTTTCATACTGTAACCAATATTTTAAAAATATTTACGTGTGCTGATACTTGAATTTAATTTGTGTGTTATATATTTGATTCATAGTAGTAATGGTAATTGAAATAATACTACTAATAATAATATCAATAAATGAAAGCAGATATACAGTCATTGTATTAGTTTTCAAGAATGATTGAAGTTGTTTTTAATGCAAGTAAATATTGAAAATGAATGCTTTTTGAAAACGGTAAGAAAATAAATTTATGTTACATTTAAGAGTACAAGGCACTACATTAGTAAATATTTTAGGTTACAATGATTATTTAATATACTTGTAACATTTTTGTGTTTAATGGTAAACAATGCCAGTAATTAGTTGTTCAATTATTAAATGTGATATTTTGAAAGAAAATAACAATAATTTTGTTCATGTTTTGTTGTGTTGGAAATTGTGGCACTTACATATTTTAACGACAATATAATAATAAAATGAAAGACATTGATAAACTTTATTTGAGTTATGGCCCAACCGTAATCCGAAATTCGTTTCGCATGGCCCACGTGTTCGTTACCGTATTTCCGAAAGGACTTTGAAAATTTTTCGTTATATCGTCACGAGAAGAGTTAAGTGATGTTAACCCTTTGAAGACCAATGGATGAAATTTGGTGACAAAGGTGAAGTGATCAGTGTTGCAGGGTTCTGTTTGTTTTTCCTCTTCGATCAAAAACAAACGTCCTGTCGAGCGCCTTTGTAACCATACAGTTCAGCTCAGTCAATTTTTAAGAAGAAATTTTTAACTTTTTAAATGAACCTCGCATAAAAGTGCTCTCAAGAATTTTTCTCTCAGCCAACAAACGAATGTACATATATGTATGTGCGTCTCCACTGCGACGGAGATCGTAGACTTCCTCTCTTCTTCCCATATAAGGAGCTAAAATCCAGCACAATGGACAAACGTCGTCTCTAAAAATTCCAATGCATGGATTGTTATAGTTATTTTTAGCTTCTGACATCACCTAACTGCGAAGCAAAGCGCACTATTGCCTAGCAACAAGACGAGACGAAAAGAAAGAGAAGTTAGTGTTACTGAGACACCCGAAGAAGCCACCACGAATTGATTAGCTGGTGCAAAAATACAGCAATAATGAAAAGTCTGACATTAGTGAAATTAGCATGAGAAACTAGAACGAATCATCGAAATGAACGAGCAACGTTAAATAATATCTTTAACAAATGTGAATAAAGTGGTTTTGGCAGTATGGAGCTGGAGAACGGCATACAATTCAATTCACCGCAAAAAAGATGAGAGGAGAACAACCCGCAACCTACAGGACATAACCCCTGAATATCCAATACAGTCCCCCTTCCAGTGTCAAAGTGAGTGAACAGTGCTAGTGAAAGTGTAATAATCAGCAATTTAACGAAACATAACCAATAGATCGTGGCAACCGCGTCAGACGCGTCCTCGATAATCAACGGGCCTAAAGTAAATCAAAATATAATTATCACTAACAAGTATCCATTTGAAGTGCCATAAAAGTGATGTATTATTTGTTCATAAAGTTTTAGTGTTATGAATTAAAAACAAAGATAGAAATTCGAGTATCCTTTCAACATAATAATTATGGCTTAAATTTACATATGTTTATTTTAAGAAATAACCTAATTCATTTTTCTTTACAGCACGAGTGATTAGCGCCTATGCAACTTAATAATACGTGCATTAATAAGCATCAGCGCTAAATGTACAATTAGAATTCATTTTATGTTGGTTCTCTAAAACGTTCTGGTTCGAACTCTTAAGTTGTGTGTCCAGTAGCTATATGGAAGGCTGAAATGGATGATCCGAGTTGATAATAAATATTAAAGGAGACATATCAGTAGCAAAGGATCGAATCCCGGACCATGGTAGATATCCGAGCCGACCTAGGGATCTGTAGGATCTATGTATTGCAATTAAAGGCCTCACGCGGGTCACACGAAGAGCAATGCCTTGAAATAGCTGCAGTTTCAGAATTAATTTGAGTAGTATCTAGTGTTACTTTTATTTCTTTAAAAGTAGCACTAACTCACTAGATACATTATCATCAAATGCAATTAATGACCTCACAGCTTCAGAAAGTTGAACATGTGGTTCTAAATACTTCTTCAACTCTAAATTATGTCTCTCAATTGTATTGTTCGATTGCCTATGTGTGGCAATTCCTCTTGATAACATGGAACACATTTCTCTTTACAGGAGTGCCAATTGCCCATGTAATATTCATAGAATTCGTTACTTATTTCTTATACGTGCGACACATTCACTGTACTCAGAAATCGTGAAAGAATATACTAACTTCTTAGTATATTTAAGCAATAGGTCTCTAATAGAAGGATCTTTACCGACTTTGTTCATTTTTCTTTGAAATGCCTGCAAAACATGGAATATTCATAATAATATAGCAGCCTTAGGGAAAAGAGTCTTTAAAATTTGCATTTCCTTGAAATCCTTATCTATTACAATAAAACGAAATTTGTTCAGTACTGAGTAACGAATTCTCTGAATGCAGAGGACAAGACACTCTTCGTTTCATTTTGCACAAATATATAACATATTGCTCTACCTCTACCACTACCATCTTCACGTAAGACAGTATAAAGTGGAAAACCTTCGACATTAACTTTATAGGTTCCATCAATGAAAAGAACATATTTCTCAGCTAGCTGCTTCATTACTAGAGTTTGAATGAGCACAAAAGAGAAATATCTTCATTTTGTCCAACCATTAAGCTTCCCTCGCGATCAATTGCTTTTAGCTGTTGTAATGTGTCAGTTAGTAATTCCGACTCAGAACGACCACTAGTGAAATTTTCACGCATAGTGTGCCTTTTCACGCATAGTGTGCCTGAGATTACTATCATCCTGTGTTGATATTCTTTTACCAGTTTTATGCAAAATGTAATTTTCAAAATCTCTTGTACTAATATTGTAACTCAACAATGGTGTGTGGATTTGTTTTTCTTCAGCAGAAAGTAAACGATTTTCTGCATATTGCAAATACAGATCTCCACTAGTTTGGTGGTTATGAATATCACCAACAAGACCAACTCGTTATCTATACGAGTGATATATTAAATTAACATTAACAACCAAGGCACTACAGCTTTGTTTCGTTCTAATGTATTTTCCTTTTGATTTTCTCTCTCCGGAATGTTTGCAATAAAACTAAATTTTGGTAAGGATACCTAAGATCACTCAGGGAGCTCTTCAACGAACTTCTCTTTACCAGTGGATACTTCAAATGATAGTAGAAATTCTTTATATGAAGTATATTCAGCACCACTTTGGAACACACTTCCAACGAGTTTTGTCCGGAGTTTTCTATGGTGTTTTAATTTCAAATATCTTTTTCCTACAGCATTCATAGAAAAAAACGAACTAACAGAAAATTTTAGGTATAAACAAAATATTTACAAAGACAATGTAGAAAAGTAGGAAAGTAACGGAAGAAAGGTAACACAGGAAATGGAAAGATATATGAAGAAAGAAAAACATATCTACCCAAACACTGAAAGATAAAATACAGTAGACTAAACAAGTGGTATATACTGCTAATCTTCCTTCTCGTATTTCGTTCATTCTTGCTTGTTTCTCGAGTTTGGGTGTACATTCATCTGGATGTTCTCTTGCTTTTATTAAAGGTCAGAATATGTTGTCTTTTCTCTGTAATTCGGCTAAATCTGTTTCCTTCTAATGGTAGAAACGTATCAATTGTATCTAAATCGAAATCATTCTTATCTGGAGATATTGTCGTATTTCTACTTAATACGTCAAAGGGATTTTTACTTCCTTCAAATTGAACTGGGATGTAATGTATTCTTCAAGTTCCAAAGACCAACGTAAGAGTTTAGGTGATAATTTAGGACATGTTTTTAAATGAGTAAGGGCTCGACAATCCGTGTACAATTCAAATTCATTCGCATATAAATAAAAGTTAAATGCTGCTAGGATACGAATCAATTCCTGTTCCACAATATGTCTGGATTGTTCATTCGGTCTTAATAGCCTACTATAATATCCTAATGGTGTGCAATCACCATTTTGTTGTTGCTGTAACAACACTGCGCCTACGGATTTTGAACATGCATGTCAATCCTAGGAATGATTTTTATTCTTTTGGTTATTTAAACACTTTTATTGCCTTCATTATTCTGTCACTAATCTCATATCCACTCTGGCTTACTAGATGACCTAAAGCTAAAAACTTTTCTTTCATAAACTGGCATTTCTCAACTGAATTTCATTCCAAATTTTCCTAATCTTTTGAACACATTCTCTAGATTTTCTAACATTTTCTCCTGTTCATTCGTGAATAAAAATATATCATCCATATAATATGATACGGATTCTACTGAAATGTTTGCCAAAGCCATAGCCATAATTTTAGAGTATACCGCAGGTGCACCCAAGTAACCTTGAATTAGTCTAGTAAATCTATAGCTTCCTAGACCCGGAATATTGAATCCGGTGCAATCACGTGATTCTTCCGTGATTGGCACTTGAAAATAAGCAGATTTTATACCTAATAGAGTACCATTTATGACCTCCCATACATCATAAAATCGAATGTATAGGCGGTAAAGATACCGTGAAAAATTCTGCGTGCTTATATAATTGTCTAGCATCCAGGACGTTTCTTAGACTCCCGTCAGGCTTCTTAATAAATAGCATTAGACTATTATATGGGCTTGAAGCCTCTTCTATGATATCCTGTTTTACAAGGACATTTATGTGCTCCCTAACCTTGTCCCTTAATGCTACAGGCACTGGATATTGCGCGCGCCTAAACGGAACTTTGGTCTTTAACTCTATATGATGGCTATAGTTCTTAATTTTCCCTATACTCTCTTTTCTCCATGCAAATACACCTGAATATGCTCGGCATAAAGTTTCCAATTTTTGTCATACTATCTTGTTTTTTCACCTATATTTAATTTTGTGTTAAACTCTTTTCAAGATTTTATTACTTCGTCAATTTCTTGCTGTGTCAAACCCTGCTCTATCAATTCCTGATCTTCAACATAATCTTCCGCTTTTCCGATCTCTGTATTACGAGTTAACCGTACCCGTTTCTGAGTAGGATTTACAATTTCCAACAAAGTCTGATTTGGTGCCAATAATGCCCTAGGAATAAAAATATTTTTCATCTGCTGTTTCTCTATTCGGTTCTAATAGATATTTCTGATTTGACCAAGAATTTACCAATTTTAGCGGGACAATTACTCTACTTCTAGGAGCTAAGAATATTTTCTTTGCTACAACGAATTTCGGAACCATGCATACTCTTAAAATATGCTCTATCCTCTCAGAAACATTTAATGGTTTATTATTATTCCTATATCTATTTGGAGGTCGACCACATCTTTGCAAGATAATCTCTTACCATAATGAATCTGACAATTGTGCGGGCGTAAAAAAGTCATTGCCAATTAAAATTTGATTAGGAAAATCCTTAATAACTCTGAATCTATGATGAAAATTTCTGCCATTTATTGTAAATTGAACTTGTTAACAAATTTTGCGTGATGCCTCTAATTTGTGTTTTCTCCGGAATAACTATAGCGTTCGTTGGTAATAATTTATCACTTATGATTGATAATTGTGATCCCGTATCACTTGTTGATCTTATCTTTCCATTATCTATATAAACTGGTAAAAATACAATTTCATTGTCACTATCTATTGAGGCTACTATTTCTCTAATTTTTCTATTACCTGTAAATGTTCCTCGATCATTTACAGTTTGTTTCAGTTTAAAAACTGAGTCGGTGGACTATAGTATGTCACTCCATTCAATTGTGGAACCATTGTTGGTACCACTGGCTGAGACTGTGGAGGTTGTTGAGATACCATTGGTATCTGTTGGTAATATTGCGGCGGGAAATTAGGCTGAAATTGCGGATTATACAGATAGTTATTCTGAAAATTATTTTGAAATCCTCTTCCGCGCCAACTTCTTCTAAAATTCCTTTGCCCTCTTCCATTTCCGGATCTGCAATTGTTTCCGCGACCACTATTATTTCCATTATTATATTTGCCATTCCACGACTGATTCTTTTCATAATTTCCATTGTTTCCCCGAAATTTCTGATTTCTAAAATTTCTTTCTCTAAATCCTTTTCCTCGATCTGACATTTGTTCTCTATTTTGGCCCTGATCTTAACTACCGTTTGAATCTTGAGTCTGATCTTTATTCTGATTGAATTGTGATGCGTTCGTTAATGACTCTTGTAGATCATCAATTTTCTTTTCTTATTTCGAAATTTGCGCAAAACTAATTGGCTCTTTCTTAATTTCTTTGCATTCTTTCTCTTTGTTTAATAGCTTATCTATTTCCATATCACTATCAACTTGTTCTTTCATTTTCTTCAATAAATCTTTCACCGTTACTTTCCTATCTTCAATATATCTCTTCTGCCTTCTTTCTAATTTACACTTATTCTTCTCTATTTTTTGTAATTCTTCTACAAATTCTTCTAGTGATCCGAAAGTTTCTGTTCCTACTTTTTCCATAAAGTATGGCAAAATCATGCCGCTATTAATCCTATTTTCTTTGTATCGTCCATTTTTTCGTCTATTCTATCCGCTAATGTAAGAATATCATAAGCGAAATTTATCACAGGTTCATCTCTCTGCAACCTGTCTCTAATCCTATCCTCTAAATCTAGGTTAAAATTTGTATTTGTAAATTTTTCTATGAGATCCTTTTGTAGATCCTTATACGAAATATCTGTTACGTTCTTTCGTTTCAAGAATAACTTTACACATTGTCTACCTACACCTTTGAAAACTGTAGTGAGCAGTTTTTCTTTTATCTTCTTCATACACTGCAATTTCGCAAGCGTCATCAAACACATCAAAGACTGCAACTATGTCCTGATCTTTTATTAAATCAAATTTAGGCAATCTACTAATGTCCGTAAATATTGTTACTCGTCTATCTGATGTTGCCATGTCTCTATTTTGTAATTCTATTTTAGGTTCTTCCTGTTCTTTATTTATTTTTACTTGTTTTTCGTCTTTTATATCTGGATTAATCTCTTCAAATTCACGTGGAAAATCAAACGTTTTTATCGATACAGGGCTACCCAGAAAATTTGTAAGCGGACCTGCTCTAAAACTTGGTGTTTCTAATGCCTGGTCAGCTACACAGTCCTCGTTTTGCTTCTTGCGTTCCCGCGGTGGTGTTAATAAACGTACTAACTTGTCGACTTCTACGTCTACACCTTCTAATGCTTTCTGTGCTCTAGTTATAATTCTTCTTTCCGACATTAAACTATACTTAATCTTAAATTTTTATACACACATCATATAATTCTAAACCTTTCGTATAGGCACGTATACAAACACCCTTTGTACTCTTGATGTAATAAGGCAAATATACTTTTATAACACAACCGTTTCTTAATAATTCATGGGGAATTCTTGTTTTTACTTCTACCTTATTAACTATACACATAATAATTATTGTTACTAAATGGAAAAATTAGTCATTATTATTATTATTTAACTTTATCGTAGTTTCAAACATTTTGCGAGGGTGGGTGGGTAGGTTAGGAACTATCAAACAAGAGTGCGGGATCTACACCATGCCAATGGCTAATTGTTTAGAAGTATGGGATCGTATTTACGACCTGAGGTCTTGCAGCATCTCTGCCATGCCAACCTGGGTTGCTCTTGATTTAAATTGAATTGAATTTGACTAGGTAGAGCACTCTGAGCTCCCCAGATTGATCTAATTAGCATTAAGCAACTCTGTGTTTACTCGCATTGTGTGAGAGGTAAGTTGGGGATTATCCACCAATGGTTGCATTGATTGAGGGCCAACCAGAGCCCTATTGAAAATGATAAAACGTCTACTTAAAACATGTGTATTTAACAAACTTAAGAAACATGTGTGTTTGAAGTGTTGGTTGTGTAATGAAGACTCGAGAGAAAGTCGTTTAGTGTATGAACCATGAATAACGAATTGGATTAGCACAGATTTTGGTTGTGTCACATACCTGTTGTTGGTGATGATGTTCGAACCAAGCACTGAATGTTCGTATCCCAGAGACAGCAGTCAGTTGTACTTTGACGTTGATACTTCTTTAACGATTCTCTGAATAACAACACTAAAGATACTTAATTTCGACGAATAACTGAATGGATGCTCGTAGACTTAATGAATGAATGCATCCATGAAGGTCTGCTCTTTGAGAATGAACCAAGACTGAATCTCGAAGTAATGATCTCGACGGAATCCTCGTCCAAACATTGAATGATCTCGAAGTAACGAATGATCTCATTGAATAAAATAAAAGGTTTTTATACAACTCAAACTGCTGACGTTCCGGTAATACGATTTTAGCACTTGGGCCGATTTTCATCCACGTGCGTTCCAGATCTGGAAAGATCTTATTCAACCAAATTCTCATAACCTCAATTCAATCATGATGACACGAAACAATGTCACTTTTCTTGATGTCCTCATTGTCCGAAGAAAGTGTGAATGTTAACAAATTTATTACATAACTTTACAAACTCTTGTTATTAGACTAGAATGTATAAATCTGGAATATACACATGGTGTTTTACTTGCACATATCTTTTTTACAAACAAATAACATTAAATTAGATTTCCTAAAATCAAGACAATATTACAAATTAAACCAAACAAATTAATAAATTATCTATTGTCTTGACAATTCACAAGAATGTATGAAAAGTATATTTACAGAAGTTCTATTAAGAAATAGAGTACTAGAACAACCAAAGGGAGAAAGAAACAAGGTATGAAAAAAAGTGCTGGCTATAGTCGAAGACAGTAAACAACTTCTTTGAACATGTTCATAAATTATATACTTTTTTCTTAAAAATATTCCATTAATCGTCTGGACGGAAATATGAATAAAAATACTAACACCAGAGAAAATCTTCTGTAAAGAAACAAATAAATGCTTCACAGTGAAACAAAATATCAGAACAAACTGTAATATTAAGTTAAGAAACACCTTTAAGTGATCAGTCGTAGCCTTTGGACTCATTTCTCGGAAATTCATACTTACAAGGGAAGAACATTCTTTTACAACAGATAAACTATTAAAAAACAGAGAAACAGCAATAAACAAGAGACAGAAAAAAACCTCTGTCAGGCAAGTGTAAGACGACGAAGAAACGACGGGTTTGGAAGGTGGAGGAATTGATTGGTTTAGAACTGGAGACTGAAAAGAAGTAGGAGATGTAAATGGTAAAGGAGCGACTGTTTTGGAAGGTGGAGTACTGCTTAATTGGGAAGAATAGCTTCTACGGTTTGAGGGAAGTGGAGACTGGGAAGGAGTTGAAGACAGTGAAGAAACGACCGGTTTGGAAGGTGGAGGAATTGATTGGTTTAGAACTGGAGACTGAAAAGAAGATGTAAATGGTAAAGGAGCGACTGTTTTGGAAAGTGGAGACTGGAAAGAAGATATAGACTGTGAAGGAACCACGGTTTTGTACTTCGGATGATCTGGGGAATGCACAAATGAAATTCTAGAAGGTGTACTCATCTTTTAAAAAAACTGCAAGACCCTCTCCTTTAAATACGTAACACCTCTTCTAGTCAGATGCAATCCATCATGAGAAAGCAACTGTGTTGGAAACTCTTCGCAAGGCAGGTAATACACTCCTCTCTTCTTACAAAGTTCTTCAAGATTTCGGTTCAAACTTCGAGCACTGTAAATTATAAAATAAAAAGCTTGAGTTCTGTTCTGCATTATACGATTATGAATTTCTTGTGCATACGAAATTTACAATTAGAATAACTCAAATGTAAAAATTGGTCTGAACAAATTAGACGCTGAACAGTTTTTACAAACAGCATTCCTAAGTTAAAAAATAAATTACCACCAAATACATAAATATATACTACTACTTAATGAGTGAAATAAATATTGTTTAACGAAAAGTAAGTTGCATTAGTGTGCCATAGCATTTCCTACAGTACGATTAACATTTTTACTTTAAGTAGTCATATGTGTTGTTTGGAACGACGAAAACTAGTTTATTTCACAATTTACAGAATATAAAGAATTACGAAGAGCAAATCACACTAGCAGACATGATGCAAAAATATATTTGCTCAATTGCGTTGAAAAAATAGAAAATAAAATCTGAAATTACCAGCTAATATCGATACTATTGTCTTTAGCATTGGACAGTAAAAAACAAAACAAAAACAAACAACAAAAGTCATGTAAAAAATGTATGGATTGTTAAAGATGTTCCGACGCAGGAGTTAACACTAGAAGGACCAAGCCGTCATTTTGACGGCATCACGTAAAATAATTTTCTATATCTGATATATTTCTTTGACTGACGCAACCATACTTTAGGACTTTTATTATTTTATAGAGAGGTTTGATATAGCATATAAACATTGTGTGTCTATTTTAAATAAATACATTTTTTTGTTGTATACCCCTAGAAGGACCAGGCCGTCAATTTGACTGCCTCATTTAAAAGTTGATATTTTACTGTTAATGTGAACTGTTTTATAGGTTGTACGCTATATGGTAGTATCTCTGTTGGAAATAATAAATTTTGAAATATTTTACATTATGTTTTCCGAGTTTGCTATTTGAAATGTTTTATTTCTGCTTTTCATTGCTGTAAGGAAAAAAGATATATGGCACTTCTTTTAATAGATTTTCTTCTTCAATTATGTTCGTATTTCGTTGGTAACATTGTTCTCTGTAGAAACAAGTTTTCTTGACGGTAGGTATGAATAATTACAAAAGCAACATGAGACCTGATAAAATGTTACGTACTTTCTAAGATTTGAGTGAAAATCAATTTCGCATGGAAAAACAACAAGGAGACTGCTTCGATGAAGACAGCAGTAGTAGCAAAAATGCAGTGTCTGAAGCTACTTCTTCTGATAAGAGGAAGGAAACAAATATAGAAGTTTCCAGAAGTAATCGATCAAATATTTTTATAGCAGCTCACGGGACACGTTGGAGTAAAGGGAACAAACAGAACATTGCTGGGCATACTACCTCTCACGACATCCTTCGCGAGAAACCAGTTTGTTATATTATGCTTTACATCATATTGAAGATGGTGATTTTGGTAGTGCTTTTCGCTTGTTCATAGACGAAACAATGTTGAGAAACATTCTGAAATGCACCGTTATTGAAGCTCAGAGAGCGTCAAGATTCTCTTTGGGCACTGTCAATTCTAGAACCCGTTTCATTTCTAGCAATATTGATATTTCGTGTAGCTTCAGAAATACCCTAAAGGAACTATAGAACGTAAGCTATGGACCAGTGTTTTACAGAAAGATTATGGAAAGAAAAGTATTTCTTGAAATAATGAAGTATCTTCGATTTGGTGAAAAATGTCCTAGCTCTTGAAGGCTAAAAGCAAACAAGTTTGCTTTGACATCATCTGTGTAGAACTTATTCATTGAGAATTGTATCAGGCACTATAAAACCCACGACAGTGTTTGTGTGAATGAATAGTTATTGTTTACTAAGATGAGATGCAAATTCATGTAGTGTATGCCTAACAAGCCTGAAAAATTTGGATTCAAATTTGGTTGCTTGCAGTTGTAAAGTCACGGTATGAACTTAAAGTCTTTCCCTACCTTGAAAACTACTAAGAACGACGTCGGGACTTACAGTTAGGCGAATATATTGTTCTGAAAACGATGGATCCTTTTCTCAACAGAGGATTGAATGTTACTTGCGATAAATTTTCTTACACGTTAAAAATGAGCCGAATCTTTGAAAAAGAAACAGATGATCTTGATTGATAGTCTGCGTCCAAACAGGAGTTTTTTCGAAAATGTGCTTGAATCAGAAAGAAAAGGATATGTTCACTACAAACGTATATGAAGATCAATCAGGAAATCCACTCACTGTACACAAGTGTAAGCGCAAGAAAAGTGTTGCTGTCTTGAGTTCAGTGCATACAAGTTGAAATAAAAATGTATTGAAAATGTAAATTCACTTCCATGTAATAAAAAGTTCGATATAAACTAATTATTTTGATGCATTATACACAGGGTCTGTGCTAAAGAAAAGTAGCCCAGCCAATGTCTACAGGGCAAGTAGGGTGATCACGTGACTAGTATAAAAAGGATTTCATACGTAGGAATGGAATATTATTCCTTTATTTTAATTTTTCATGTCACTGTCCTGTGGGCGAACTTTCAATATTAATATTATATTTAATATATTGACGGGGTTTAGTGGATTACCCTGTATTATGTCACGAGAAAAACTTACATAAAACATAAGCTTGTCAATTAAACAGATTAAATTCAAGCTAAAATAAGAGAAATATAAAGAAAAATGATATACATTTCTTGGAATTAAATAGCCGTCAAAATGACGGCTCGGTACTTCTAGGGAGGTAAAAAATTTGGTCCTTCTAGTGTTAAACCAACTGAAACTCACAGAACCATTTTTCTATTCCATATATATTTCATACTGATTTGAAAAGCTTGTTAGATGAATGTCTAGAACAGCTTTATATATTTTTTGAAGTGGTGAACACAACACTTTCAAGTGAAGTGATACACTGTATTAAGGTGTATGTACTTCCACCACATGCAAAAAACTAGAACAACTGACCGAAAAAGTAGAACAGAAGTAATGATTTCAGCAAAATTGATTGATTACGGTAATGGGGACGTCAACAGCGAGGCTATTTTTCCTCGTCAGTCCAAGAGCAGTTGTCGGCTGATCTTAGATTTTAAAAATAACATTTCTAAAAATGTGTAGTTGAAATATAAGTTCCCAAACTAAGAGATTGGAAAAAAATACATCTTAAATAATAACAGGAAATGTTTAAAAAGAAAGCTCGAAAAATGTTAATTATTACGATTTCACGAATAACAAATGGTCATTGGAAACCGTGCCGGTGTCGCATTTCCCAAACACTGGGCGAACGCAACTCGACAGGGTAATGCAGAGACTTCTTACTGCAGTATTCAACTGCAGTTTAGATGCTATAAGTTAGCTAATTTGTCTGCGCTTAAGAAGAAACATCGTAAGTTCTATTGGCGCAACTCTAAGAAACCATGAGAAGGTACAATTGTGCTAATTTGATTTCTAACTTACATGTTGAATGAATTTAGCTAATGGAGTTTTGGTGCATATTCGATTGCAGCTTGGAATGAATTACGTCCACTGATTACTTAAGTGGCAAATGCTAATTTAGTTGTTAAACAGTAAATTAAAAACTTCACTTACTCATTTGATGCATGTGTAGTAGTGAATTTAGGAATTTCTACAGAGGAATATGAATACTTCTCAAAGAGGAGATATTTTTTATAAGGAGCCTTAAAATTTTTCATTCGATGAAAAATCATCCCCTCGTAAATGTCCTTGCGCAAATCTAAAAAATCAAAGGTACTAAGTATATACCATAAACGAACACACACATATATTATGTATTATATGTATGTGTGTGTGTGTGCCCCCTGTATGTCCTATCATCAATAACGTCAGAACGAGTACAGTGGATACATTTCAATTGTAATTTTATTTTGCTATAAGCAGAAATACATATTCTGTGCAATAGAGAAGTCATTTCATTCTGAAGTTATTCACACATGAAAAAGGACGGATGGTATGTGTATACATAATTTTTACATGTGACAGTACAATTAATGCATTTTCAAAATAACTTCAGAGACTTTTGAAATCTGTCATTCACTTAAAAACGTATGCCTGACGTACTTTATCACCAACAGAACAATAACTGCGATAGCCTAGTGATATTGTGCATTTTTTGAAGCAAATGATCCGCATTCTCCCTTCTAATTTGAACCCGAAACTATATGAGTAAATCTCTAATCTTGAGCATTATATATAATATCTTATAATAAAAACATGTTTATTTTTACGAAACTTTACGGCTAATAATCGGGTGTGGGTGTCCTCTCCCGATTTATCGATACATTGCATCTCAAAGTAGGAAAGACAATTGAGAATTCTAAGAAAAACGCCATTTCCACCGAATTTAATTATTTCATGTTACGAGTTATTCTGAGACATGGTTCTAAAATCATCCAGTTGAGGGGAAATGAGTAGGTAAAATGGCTCCTCATTTTCGACCGATATCAACTGTAAGCACTATGGAATTTGTGAATGTGTCAAGGGTTGGGAAAAGTTCTCTCGTCGTCGACTGATTTTAAAATCAACGCAGTGAAGAATATGCTTAAGCCTAAAAAAAAAAAAAAAAAAAAAAAAATATTTGTATCAACATAATATTTTCTTGAAGGAAGTTATTTTGGAACATTTTAAAATCTGAATGGAAAGAATTTACGATAGATTACGGTGTTGAATTCATTTGTTATTACTTTCTTTTTTATCCTAACCGTTGAAAAGCCTCAAAGAAAAACAAATATTAAAAAAAGAAAGAAACGATTTTTTTTAAGTGAGGAAAGGGTAAATTTAACCTTTCATTCTTCGCAAATTTTAACCCCACGTTGTAGATAAGTTAGGGATTCTTTAAAGGAACTATGCATTACATTTTTATGCAAATATTAAAATCAACAATATGTATTGGCTTTGACTCCCTTTCCTTTCACCTCTTATTTTTCACGGATTGCAACCTCAAATAATACGCTTATTCAGAAAGTGTATAGAAATGTTCATGAAAATTTGGTGTTTCTTGGGAGTTATCGTGGAAGAGCCACATAAATACTGATCGAGCAGAATGCATGTTAATTACACGTTAAAATGTGATAACATAACTTTTAACATTTTAGTTATAAAGCCGATCGTTAGCGCTCATTCAGTGAGTAACTTCAGCAGATAACTAATTAGTCCAAAGCAGTAGCTAAAACTTCGAATTCTGATTCCTGGAAACAATCATCCAATTTCAAGTGCTTGGTTCAAGAGCAAAATAGATGTAGTAGAAAACATAAGGGAAATATAACGGAAATAAATCTTTGTAAAAGAGTATTGAAGATATATTTTGTCCTATTGATTGTTGGGTTCAGTTGTCAGGAACCAGCTCACTGTCGAATATGCAGTAAACAAAATTTGAACTGAAAGAAGAGCTAAAAATCGCGAATGTATTAACATACTGTTAAACCATTTGCACAAGTTAGAAAGACATTAAACATGTATAGAGAATCTGCACGTACCTTATATATTGTTAGGTGTGCAAACTAAATGCACGTACGTTATGAGAGTAAATAAAATAAAAATAAAATAACGGAATACCAAAAAGTTTCAGAAGTTCCTTTTTTATGACTTATTTTATGAGTATACCAAAGAATTAAAAAAAAAAAATGAAGAAATATAATATCAATTCCCTTCACTCTGCGACACCTGTGAAAAAAATCTAGTACATGCATTGCATTTGCTTTTAAGAACTCTAGGCACAAGATTAGAATATTATTGAACATTTTACTTACTTGTAATTAATAATATTTATACGACTGACCTCATATGTATATGATGACTTCCCTTCTTCAATCGCGAAGTTGTTTACAGAGTGTGGGAAAATCCCTACGGAGTTTAGAAGAAATAGGGTAACATTAGTAATTTCACATCTGACTGCACGATAAAAATAAAGATAGAACAGTTTTTGATGTAAATATGAGGATCATTATATTTAAGTGCCACCATAACGTTACCCACTGAACATGGTTACATTCTCTCAATGTAGTCCCGTCCGCTTGGTAAACACGTTTCCGAACATCCAGCAGACGTTGGATACCGTTGAGAGGTCTTGTTTGTGAAAGAGTGCCCCAAGACAGGAAGAATGCTGGGAATATCACCAAAACGTTGTCCCTGAAGTCGTTCTTTTTTGCAAACAAATCAAAATTACAGGGAATCATATACGGGGAATATGGAAGGTGCTCTCTGGTACCTCCCACACATCATCGTTAGAGAGTATTACGTATGGGCAGTATGGACATCCGATATTGTCGTTAAGCAGAATTTTACCAGGCTACAAAAGATATGGTCGATTGTGTCGCATATTCTCATCGGTACCACTTTTCCTGTACCTTCAGAATATGTGGTACTTATCTGACTGCAATCTTATGCATTCCGAGATCATGTTAGCATATGAAACATTGACATTGATAAAACATTGAGTTTATTAGCCAGTTCACTACACGTCCAGTATCCAGTAATGTTCGCAGAACTTCCATATGATGTTGATCCTTAGTCGTTCGAATATGTTCCCTACTAAGCTCTTTGTCTGCTGACTGGTTCTCTGCCTTGGATGGAATGCCGCACCCCATCTTGCAACCGCCCTATGAGGTACAACACTGTTACTACTGTGTTACACGCATCTGACATTCATAGCGTTTACTCTGACCATACACACCGCAATACGGGAACCCGAACAAGTCGACACGATTGATACACTGACCAGGAAAACACTACGACCGTCATTTGTCACGGACAAACTACAATCGAATTATTTAAGTTCTGCCACATCAATAAATGATCCTCGTAATTATTCTAGCATATGGATTAGATAAAGCACGAAACAGTTTTTAGACTATTATCAACAACTGCCTTGAAAATATACATAGGAGGGATAATTTATCCGACAAAATGTCTCCTTATTTCATTTATTCAAATATTTTAAATTTTCAAGGAACTGCAAGTCAATTTGGCACTTTACACATACAAATCGAATTTCAAGAAGATACGAGTGTAGAACTACATATGATTGACATTAAGTACCTTTGAACGGAGATTATAGACCTTGAAAATTACATGAAAAAAAAGAAAAAGAAACCATTATCAAATTGTTTCAACTTAAGCTTTCCTGACAACCAAAAGTAATTATTATTACAAGTATTTAACTTAGAAATGTATTGTAAAGCCAGTGAAAAAAACATGTGAAACTTATATTTCAATGAAGTCTACTATCAGTAAAAATGCAATTGCAATTCCTTTGGTCTCCTGTATTAATATGACTATCAACTATAAAACGAAATTCCCTTGCACGAAGCCCACAACCGCTTAAACCAACTAGTCGGCGATTTTAAGTTGGAATGTACAATCAGTATATCGTAGAAAAACAAATTAATTCCATAAATTACGATTTATATTTCTGTAATTTTAAATAACTTTTCTCTAGATTTTCAAGACATTAATCGAACTCATTTAGTACATTCAAACGAATATAAAATCATTCTTATTACCTGAAACACCCACCACAGCATGAGGATGAAGTTCCTTGATTTTCAGCATCAAGTCGTCGAAATCATTCAAAATTGTATCAGGATCATATCTTGCCTCTCCATTACGATTGGCCAAATCGTTTGCACCAGTAAGGATGAAAATGGTATGAAAGAAGCAAACTAGATCTTCAATGTTTGACCATAAGTCACGGACTCGTCATCCTGGGAACGATACGGAGTAGTATTCTTCACCAAAACCACGAACCTGGTGGAGATATTTCGTCTTACTGTGGCCAGCAATTAGAAACATCTTAACTATATATATCTAAAAGAACAAAGAAATATTATATAAGACATCACATGATACGTAAAATAGCTTGTAATATTAGGGCTCGTACTTTATGAAAAGTAACACATGAAAACTAGCACCCTTCAAATAAGAATCCTTATACGAAAAATAAATGCTGCAATAGTGAAAAATGATTACTAAAATTAACCAAGAATTAAAAGGAGGAAAATAATCTTTATAATCAATCTCCCTACTACCAGTGAAAATATATTTTGAGTAATTATTCCCTCAATACAATAGAACGAATCAAAGGTAATAACTTACCTCTTAATATATTACACTCACGCAATATACAGCACGAAGGGCATCAGACTTCTGTTGAATCTAAAAATAATAAAATGTAAAAAATTAATCAATAACATACAAGTACGAAGAGAAACATTGATATAAATAATTGATCTTTCGTTAAATGCTTCACCAGAGATGGAAGAAAGAAATGCTATAGAAAATAGGAAATAAAGGGCAACACAAAGGAACATGACATTTAAAAGTTTTGCCAGATAGCAAGTGGAAATAATTTAGTGCAGAAAGAAAATTGTCAGGATGCGTCGACAGTAAATGTGAGAGTAATTAAGTACATTAAGCATGACTCATATAGAGTAGGTACTAAAAATAATATTATATTCCAAACAAACCAAATAATACGTAAATATTATTTCTGGAGTATAAAAATATCACATGTAATAAATATAAATTGGAATTTTCTTTGCACTGTATGGTTTAATTCTTGCAGTTTTAACATCTAAATATCTTCAAAATGCTATAGTACAATCTATCCACGATGGTCTAATATCTAGCATGCGTTTGTTGCACGTGGTTCCGGGTTCGATTCTTGGTTGGAGCACATTGAAATTTGAACGAATTATGGTTGTACGAATTTCTTCTTAAACTATTCCCACGTCTCATATGCAGCCTGGATGATTAAAAGATACACGGAAATTCCATACATAAACAAACGCTGAACAGCAGAGAAGCACGGAATTCAATCTCTAGAATAAAACAGGTAGACGAGACGGGTCACATGTATACAGGATTGGCAAAAACTATGTTTTTTATTGAAAAAAAAAACAGTTTTTTGATTAAAAAATTTGCTCTATGTATTTATATTACATATGGACAAAAGTAAGTTTGCTTCGCCTTGCTGTTATTATGCAACAACAGGGCTATGCTAGTAGGGGTCTTATAAGCTTAAAGCGGGATCCAACCAGCTTCCCGGCTTACATCCAAGAGAAATTGTCCTCCATTTGGTCTCGAAACCGAGAATAATTGGCCACAAATGCAATGAGTCTGCCGACTCACTCACGAAGGACTACTGAAAAAATACGTTGTACTGATCTTTACATACTTATTACTATAACTGTCAAGAGTCATTTCAGGACAAAAAGTAAATAGTTGCACAAGTGAAACCTTTATACAGAATTACATATAAATCGGGGAACACCCGCGTTTGCCATTGGGAAAATCCTGTTATTGCAAATTAAATTAAATTAATAGCAAATCCTGTTATTGCGTTGCATGTAAAATCTAAGGTCAACGTATCATAATCACTACACTAAAACTTAGGTATTAAGTTTCAAATTCGGTATGTAGATATCATTCAATAAAATTAAAACGAAGTTCAATCCAAGCTAATGTTGGAAGCTATGTAGGCAGTAGATAAATTTTGACAATGTCTATCAATATAGTTAGGCAACTTTTGCTTCATTATAGAACAAGCATTCAGGCAAGCAAAAATATACAATTTGGCTTCGTTTCGTATGCTTAAGCTTAACATCTTTATGTAATAGCGAGGTTATCAAGAAGAGTTTCGCTTTAAAATCAAATCCAAACCGTTACTTTGTTTACACATGAAAGAAGGGCTGTGGTTCGACCGAAAATTGAACATGGGACACTTTGATTAAAAGGTGAAAAGGAGATAAAACTAATGCAGGTGGTTTGATACGTGGAAACGTCACACGATTTAAAGACTTTTACGTTCGTTTTCTTTTTGGATTAAACCAGTTGGTTCTTTTGAAAAAAAAAACAGCTGGTTCGAAACCCCTTGGTTTAATCCAGCCAACCCTGAATATATATACCACAAACCAGGGTTGGCAAAAACAACAGTTTTTATTGAAAAAACCAAAAAACCAGGTTTTTTGGTTTAAACCCCCTTTTTTTTTGGTTTAAATAATTTGTTCTATGTATTCGCATCACATATGGACAGAAATAAATTTGTTTCGCCTTGGTGTTATTATACAACAATCGGGTTACGCTGAAAGGGGTTACATAAGCTTAAAGCGAAATCCAAACCGCGTCTCGGCTTACATCCGAGAGAAATTATCCTCCATTTGAACTCGAAACCAGGAATAACTGTCAATACGTCTGCCGACTCACTCACAAAGGACTCCTGATAAAAATACATCGTATTGATCTTTACATACTTGTTAATATAATTGAAGACTACAGGGGAAAAGGGAGGTAAGTCAAGATATGGTCGAGAATGAGTTAACAGCAGAATAATGTAGCCTCAAAGGTGTAGTTTACATGCACTAAATCTCACGGTAAAAAGGAAATTAGTCACTAAGAAATTTAATGCTAAAGACTTCGCCTACAGGGGAAGAAGTAGGTAAGTCAGTGGAAAAAAGGTCAATTGTGTAAAATCATAAACAACTGACTTACCTCCCTTTTCCCCTGTAGTCTTCAATTGTCAGGGGCCATTTCAGAAGGACAATAAATAAATAAATAAATAAATAAATAAAAATAAACAGTTGCACAAGTGAAACCATTATACAGAATTACATATGGACAATTTCAAAATACTGAAGAGCACAGAACTAATTTAGTCCAAGTTAGTGTACTACGACTTTTATTAGTCCCAAGTTAAAGAAATACGACTTAATTTGCATATCAGTAAGAAAAGTTAATAAAGATACGAATTATTTGAGTCCTTTTTGGCTCTGACCCATTTATATATAAGTAGATACCAAAGATACTTCTGGTTTTAATAACTGCCTCTCGTACGGTTTGTATGACACCCATCCAAAAAGTTCGGCAATTCGATGTATTTTATCAATATTAAACCAGGGGTGGATAACTTAACGTAACTGTAACTTAACGAAAATAGCTCTCTGTAAAAAAATTATTTGTTATTTAATGTTGGTAGGTACAAGATATAACACCAATTTTCGTTACGACGCTGTAACGTTATTCGAGCATGTAATGTTATTGTACCGTAACTAATTGATGGAACGAATCTGTTTCGGATATTCCTTGGGACGCTTGGTGGGAGAAAATCGACAACGGATACCAGCAGAATGAGATTCTTACCTCTGCGGGTATCTAATGGAACGAATATGAGCAAAGCAGAAGCTATTTCGTTACAAATACTATTTGCCACATGAGTAACACAGTTGATCAGACAGGTTTGGTAAAGGTATTGTGCTCATCAGTTACAGATCTTATCAGATCTTTGGAGAGTTCCTCCGGCATGGTATCAATTGTATTGTTCTTCAGAGGGTCACATTGAACTTCGTTCTTCAGGTGGTGAAGCAGAAAGAAATTTCACTTTCATATGTTGTTATTGCAAATCTAAAGTAGAGACAAGGAGAAAAAAAAAAAGACTTGAACGATTTCTGTGAATATCATAGGAGAAAATCAGTCACATACAAGGAAAAAGGCAGGTGGAAGGGTTAGCAGGGCCAGAGGGAAGCACAGAGTGAGACAAAAGTAGCAAAGGGGAGGGAAAATAGACAATGTCTTTCATTCTTCATCTTGCTTTGTTTTCATAGCGCTCTTTGCTGTTCACAACAAGAGTAGGATTAATTGACCTATTCCATGAAAGGGGGCGCAAGCCTGTGAAAATCATATTATTATTATTATAACAAAGCCCACAAAATAGCTAGGAAATTGCGTGATGCATGGCCACGTCATTGGCTATCAGTCTGCATTATTTTTGTGATATTTCACCGTTGTTTGCTGATTCTTAATCCAGGCACACTCCCAATTTGTTCACTATATTGAGTCAAACTATATTATTATTATTATTATTATTATTATTATGTCTAGCGAGCGTAGCCTAGTGGTTAGTGTTCTTCCTTCGCAAAAGGGAGATCCTGGGTGCAAAGCTTGTGGCCTGCCACCCTGACCAGTTTCACCAGTTTTTTCGCAGTTCCACAAGGTGAATGTAGAGATGTTATCTTTAAGCATAAATCCTGCCTTATTTTCTTCTTTCCTTTTTCCATTATTGATGTTAAAATATTCTGTTGTAAATTATCTTAGAGGCTGCATTTTAAATATTATCACACAAATAAATGAATGTTTAGAGCACGCTAGTTTGGAGGGATCCGAAGATTTTTGCGGGTCTAATACGTATATGTAGGGGTCTAGGAAAATTCGGTGTAGGAAATTTCGGTGTAAGAAAACTCGGTGTAGGAAAATTCTGTGTACAGAAAATTCGGTGTGGAGAAATTTAGGTGTAAGGTAGATTCGGTGTAATAAATATTGAATATTACCACTTACGATAATTTACGACACTTCATATTGTGAAAACAAAAACCATAAAATGTAACGAATAAAATGTTATTTCCTATTTCAAGATTTTTTTTTTCTTTTTGCCTTCAGTCCACTACCTCTTGCATGTCTTTCGCGGGGTATTACTATAAACTACTTTTCATCACACAATGAAGCTGACACTTTTTGTCAGAAATAAAACAATTATTAGTTCAGAGAATAGTTATAGGAACAACTAAAAACACCTTTCCTATAGTACATCATAGAACATATACAAGGTGTTTCTTTTAAAACTCACAGATTTCATTTGGGTATAGAATTTCTAACTGAAGTACGACTTTCATGTGGTTTGTAGCAAATAATCAAGGAACGTTGGGAGATTTATGGAACTATGTCTACTGGTTTAAATTCATTTGGGGTAATATCGGCCACGCCTCTAGAAAAGCAGCAAATATTCGCCACTGTATTGAATTGGAATTAGGTGAGGAGCGGTGTGGAGATTTGAGTTTCTTCGTTAGATGGCAACCTCGCGACGGTCAATAAGAAACAAGAAACTGGGCCGTTGTATTGAGAATTATGCTGTGCGACTGTATCAATATGATCAGGACACAGTTACAATAATGTACTCTTTGGAGCAACGTGATTTTATCGTTAAAAAGTTTTTGGAGAACGGGATCTGTTGTTGATACGGAAAGGGTATTTACACGCAACTTTGCCTCACGTTCTGCCCCAGACAGGAACATAATACGGTCGTTAGTGAAAAAATTGCAGGAAACAGGATCGCTTTTGAGGAAGACAGGGAAGCATCGGACCTCGCTGGCGGATGTTGTGAAAGATGTCAGGTACCGACTCTGTCACCCAAGAAATCTCTATTCAACATGTGATTTCGCTTCAAATATCCAATATCTCATTCGAACTGTAACGTATAATGGCGAATATTTGCTGTTTTTCTTGCGGCCTGCTCTATATTACCCCGGATGAATTTAAACCAGTAAACATAGTCCCATAAATCTCCCATCCCTCCTTGATGATTTGCAGCAAACGGCATGAAAATCTGTTTCAGTTAGAAATTCTAGAGCCAAGTGAAATCCGTGAGTTTTCAAAGAATCACTCTGTATATACATATGTAAGATGCAAAAATATATTGATCAAAAAAGTCTTAGTGGAAAGGGCAATATAAAGCAGGATGGTTTTATCAGATAATAGTTGTACAAATAGTTGACTTCTCCTCCAATCAGACACTTTAGTTTGTTTGCCTTAAGGTAAGCAAACTAAAGTGTCTGATTGGAGGGCTTTGAGGACTAAAGTGTCTGATTGGAGGACAAATTTCTCGTCATGTAAGGGCCATAAAAGGTTAAAATCCCTCGAAATCTAGAATTCCAATAATTTCAGGAACACAATTCAATATAAAGCAATATAAAGTAGACAGTAAACAGTAAAAATGATAGTAGACAGTAAAAGTACGTTCTACACAAAATTTGAACTTAAAACTAATACGCTCATTTATCCTGAAAGTTGAGTTTTTAATAAATCCTACGGCCTACTACAACGAATCTTTCTTTACACTTAACATTCCCCACACCGAGTTTTCCGTACACCGAATTTTCCGTACACCGAATTTTCTGTACACCGAATTTTCCTGCTCCCGTATATGTAGTATTGAACCTGTGTTATTCAACACCCGAAAAGACGATAAGTAGTTGTTAAATAGTGCCTCCTATTAAAAATGACAGACCTAGAGATACTAAATATAATTTTTAGGCTGTATCAATCATTTCGATGTTAAACAAGTACACTTATGTTGAACAAGTTCACAAATGTTCGTCGAGTTACGAAGTTTTGTGGGGAGGAATCTGAATCCGGTGGATCCCCATGTAGGTCCTGGTTTCAATTCCCAGTCGGAGCGAAAGTATTTTTAGGTGTTGACTCACCATCTGGAGACAATGAAAAAGCTTACGGTAAACTAGCGGAGTCCGGTTACGTACTATGCGCCTTCCTTTTACTTGCAGGAATAATGCTTTTGTTTGGGGTTGCAATTCATCAAGTATAAAAGGGGAGGGGAGTTGGTAAAACCAATCTCATGTTGAAAGTTTACACATGTACATGGAAAACAATATTTCAATATAAAATTATTATGACAAAACTTAAGGCTTCACAATCATGTCAACTACTGCGATTTAAACTGAGTGAACTTATCTCCCTCTCACCAGGTTAATACATAAATTACTAGCTGAAATACTCGTACTTCACATGGATCAGATAAAATATCTATGTAAACAAACTGAACAACGAAAGAAAAAATATCGATCATTTTCTACTACTTTTACATATCCTGGTAAACTCCTCCTGAGACTCCTTGGTTCGAATTTAAAAAAATCGCCTCTGGCCTCCAGCCGATGGGGGCTGTATTTGGAAGCAAATGCCTGTGCGAGTATCTCAGTGACCGCGAAAACTATGGATTTTGACACTAATATCTGTCATTTTGGATTATTTTTACATGTATCGGTAAATCTCCCTCCGCAGGTGATTCCCTGCCCGCATATAATGGTAGCTGAATTTGAAAGTCATCGCTAATCAGGGTGTCTACTAAAATTCCAAAATGAAATTTCGTGACTTTCTCGTGACCTTTTCTTTCCCAAACCATAAAATTTAGTAACATTCTTAAGAGCAAATTTGGGTGCGAATGTGGACAAATTTTCATGCATGTGATAGAAGTGTGCTTTGCTTGCGATTTGGTAGCGTCTAAAGCCGACGAAGACATTTTTGGTGGTGAATTTTGACGTTTTATAGAACAAAATTTTCCAGTCTATACTTATATTTGTACAGATAAAAAAAATCGTGACCTAAAAGCTAAATTTCGTGACTTTTTCTTGACTTTCATGACCGTTTTCTGATTTCGTGACTTTTTCATGACTTTCGTGACCGATAGACACCCTGCTAATGGAAGTATCATCATTGAACTCAGCGACCGCGAAAACGAATCGATACGAATATCGGACATTTGATACGAATATCGGACATTTTGGATTATATTTACGTGTCTCGGTATCCCCCAGTGACCCCCGGACCGCAGCCGAATAGGGTGAATTTGGAAGTTACTAAGATCGGTATTTCACCATTGATCTCAGCGGCCACGAAAACTATGATTTCGACACTTTGTTATTTTCTAATATTTTTTACGTCTCGGTAAACGCCTTCCCCCTTGAGACCCCAGGCGACACACAGGCAAACACAAAAACAAACTCTTTATATATATATATATATATAGTATGTGTTCTGTGGTAACTCTCGTCTGAGGGAAGAAAAGTCCCTCGAATCATTTTTTTTATTGGGCCAAAAGTAAATGTTCATTAATGCAAAGCATGAGCACCAGAAAAGATTAGAGGTATACACATACGTGCATGATCTCAGCGAAAATTTAAATCATGCAAACAATATACACAAAATAAGGGAATGCGCTTTTCTCCTTTCTCTCAAAAATCAGATTAAGGGGGCAAAAGCCCTTCCGGAAGTTTTTGGAGCTAGTTTTAAATAATATAGGAAACCACATCCAATTTACTTGAATCTTAGTGCAAACATCACAACAATCAATAAGGGACATTCATTTTCCTTTTCTGTGAAAACTGGTATAAAGAGTTAATGGCCCCTCTCGAAATATTTTGTAGCTAAATCCGAAAATAGATCAATATGACTAATTCAGTTGTAGTTTCTTTTATATGTACATTACAACGATAAACTAAGATAATATGAAATTTATCTTTCAATGCCAGTGCGAGAAAAGGTAGAACACGTCCAACTCATTTAACTTGTATATACGTACACTCATGTCCAAAATGATTGTCGCATATCTATAACTGTCTTCTTGTAAGAATATAATTTGATAAAGATTTTTCAGGGTACTTTTAATACTGATACTATGTGTATAATCGGGAAATGTATATTTGTTGTAAATTTTATAGGGAAATATTTATAAATAAGAAAATTAGAATGAATAAAACAAAATCTTGCTAAATGGACAAGAAAGTTTTATTTTTGTTTTATTGTCATTATTTACTGCTGTTTTGACATGAAATTTGCCACATACATGCCTTTGCCGATTATACACATACAAACATTATAAGAAATACTGGGCGATTTTCTTATCAAATTATATTCCTAAAATGAGATCTTTATAGACATGCGACAATAATTTTGGAGATGAGTGTACATACTAACTATAAAATATGAACGCTTTTTCCTTTCCTGCGAAAACCCGCAAAAGGAACAACGCATCTAAACATTTTGTAGCTAACTCCGTAAGTGGCAATATTCCCTTCGAATTATTGAGCAGAGATTGGCGAATACGTCATATCAATATGTACGATTAACTTGCAACTTGGTACAACAGCTGAACAGGAATGAATCCAGAGGTCGGCCTGATGGAAACTACCCCAGAAGTTCAGAATTCCTCCGGGAATATCATGTAACAATTTTATATTATCTAGGTTTTAGTTTTATGTATTTTACACCGGGGAGCAACAAGATTGCGCACCCTATAGATCCCGAATTGCGCACAAATCTCTGTTGGTCTTTCTGAACACAGATTTTTGCCCAACACTGCCACAATGGTAGATTTAAAATCTGTGCGCAAAGAAGGTTTTCCTTCAGACTAGGATAGAAACAGAAATTAGAAATAAAATTCATATTATATTGAGGATTAACTAAATATAATTTGGTCAGTAGATACAAGAAGTCATGATACCTCCAAATTTACAATCCAAATGTTAAAATTTTCTTGTCTTGTAATCTGAATCCCTTTGGAGTTCTAGTATTAATACCCATTTTTAGGTACTAAAGTAGCGTCTTCATTATTCGATTAAATAAGAACGAATAAAGCTTTTTACTTTTTTCAAGTCTAGAGGTACTGTACAACACGTTACGTATGGTTTCACGCCTTCCTGCGTCGAGACATAGGAGGTGATGGCATCATAACTTAAAAAAAAAATAAATAAAAAAATAAAAAAATTGTTAGGCCTATTTTCATTATTTTTTGGCGGGCTTATACAAACATTCAGTCCACCGAGTACTATTTATTAGATTTTTTCGGATCTCTACGTTAGCACAAGGTGGATCCAGAGGGGCAAAAAGGTAAATAAAAGGGATTTTGTGGTTTAAAAATCCCTTTTTTCGCGATTTTCCCGCCTGATATACATGATGGAGACATGTGAAGGGTCCGTTTGAAAGGCAGTTTTATTCTGAAGATAATAAAGGGCGAACTATGATTCTAGGATAAATAGGGATGTCTCAGGAAATGTTCTGCCTGAGATCAAGGTATTTTACAGTAATCTGGGGCATTGTGGAGATTATTGATATTTTTCCCGCCCTGACTGTTCAGGATAAAAGCCTGAAATTTTGTACAGGCATTTAGTACACGCCTTAGTGTCTTCCAGTTGAGTTTTAGGTCTCTGCATTAACACACTGGGAGTCCAGAGGGGCTCATTAAAAAAAAAAAAAAAGAAATATATTCAAAGAAAAATCCCAATTTCTCTCAAAATTTCCCGCCTCAGGGACATGATAAGTAGATGTGAATGGGTCCATTCGAAAGGTTGCTCTATTGTAAAAAGAAAACGAGGTATGAACCATGATCCTATGATAAATAGGGATGATGCTGTAGCCGCTTGACAGAAAGTCTCTAATTTAACTTAAAAAGCCGGAATCTATAAGGGTTAAGCATGTTATACTGTTTCAATATAATGTTATGCTTCTTTAAATCTTCCTTTTTTTGTGTATTGGTATATCCTCACATTCTTAATGTTAATAATAATAATATAGTATACATTCTTCCCACTACTAGCCAAGTTTTATGGAAGAATTGAAAATTGAAAAAGTGAATAATTTTCTCCATTGTCGTAAAGTTTTGCTTTGGTAAATTTATTGAGGTCTGTCGTTAACGTCTGGTCATATAATAGGATACTTGTTACAATAATATGTGCGATACAATAAACTTAAATTACAATATTATTAGTATAATACAACGATGTGAGTAAACTACTTCCTCATACTAATTACACTGCATTCCAATATAATCCTTGCAAAATTGCACGAGTTACTTATTAATAATATAGAATCTGTCAATATATATATTAAATCACCTTCCTAAATCTAGTTAGAATATATAATTAGAAACAGTATGGTGTAGCTACCTGCTAGTTTTATTACATACACTACGACTATGCACAGTAAATGCTACCATTGTTCGCACCTAATGTTACTCGCACAAGTTAGGACGATAATCTTAGCTTCTTCATTTATAAATACTAACTTTTCTCCATCATAACTGAACTCAACTTCTCTTTCAATCACTTACTGAAGCAGCCTCTGTAATATTTCTCGGAAGAACTGGTGTGAGATCTTTTTTTTTCTTTCTTTCTTTTCGAATGCAGTATATAGCTTATCTATCCTTATGTGTTAATTTCTCTATATTTTCTAAATTTGCTCAATCCTAGTAATTTTATTCGGTCCTTGGTTCGGGTATTCCGCTGCTCTTTTCTTACAGATTTACATAACAGAAGAGAAAATATTTTCCATCTGACAACATTGCTTAATTTTTCTGTGCGCAATCCTGTACATAATGACAGCTTGTCAATGACTTATCAGATAAAACTGATAAAACTGGAAAAGTGTGCGCAATCTCATTGCAGCCTTTACACCGAATGAAGCAAAAATGTAAAAAGTAAAATTTCTGTGTTAAATTCTATACTATTTTCTAAGGTTGCTATACACATCGATTTATACAGAACACTCACACCTTGGAATAATATTCTTGGCCTGGACTGGGTTGGTATCGTCTCGAATTATAAATTTATCTCTGTCTCGTCGCATCTCGAGACAGTATTGTTCGTCTCAGTATAGGTGCCATCTTTGCTTTGAAGAAAGGTGTTTTACGACTCGTGTTTATTAGAAAGTTTGTCTCCTTTGCTATAATGAAGTGCATTGCATACTTGTGTATTTTTCTTCCGCAGCCTGTATATAATTGCTGAGTGTATGGCTATCAACAGTATATAGTTATGAAGATGACAGCGCCGTAACTGGGAAGTTTTCTTGGAAGGGCAAGAACTAATATTTGGGTCCGCAGAATTTAAAATCTCAATAAAAATGTGTATTACTTCTAGAAGCACCAGTTGATGTTTAGTGGAAGTAGAGTACGAATTACATTTATTTTATACTTAATTTAATTTTTCTTTTTTTTTTTTAAGATAATGTTGGGCTAGCTAGTTGTTATTTTCAATTATTTTAGAAATAGCATAGTGGTTCCAGATAAGATCATTGAAAATATTCTCTACAAAGTGCTGGAGGCAGAACGAGAATGAATTGGAAAAGGTCTTGAGAGGGGGGAGGGAAATCCCTGCCTGTGACCAGCACACCTGTTCGCAAAGATCAAATTGGAGCTGGCAACCTTCAATGTTACCAAAAAATGTTCCTTACTCTTGATCTAAAATTAAGCGTAAAATTGAAACGATCATCCAACTTCTATTGCTTTTCTGTGTATATACATTTGGAGCATCTTTCGTTGTTGAGTACCATACTTCATTAGATATTCATGAAGTAAAATTTACGTTATCTTATGAGGAGTGAGAAACTAGTGGTAAAAGGTATAAGATCCTCGATATTTATTAGCCGATGCGCATTCAGTGATGCACCTTCACGATTCTGTTCAATGACAGGGGGCTGCGGTGGCTCAGTGATGGAGCATTCGCCCCTGGTTCGTGTGATCTTCAGTTCAATCCAAGCTCGCGCCAAGTGGGCTTTTGTGGTGAACAAGCCTTGCGTGCGTGAATTCTCCCGTTTCTTTCCACTTTCTTGCCGTTGAACGATCCGCAGTGATAATTACTCGACACAGAAAGACATGATGGATCACCTCCAACATAAAACATTATCATATTAGCACCTTCTGCGGGTGGGTGGTGGTATTGGAAAATATGATCCTGAAGTGATCACGATCCTACTACGGTCCTGGCCGTTTTTGATTGTTGTCTAAAGTCCTGATTGTTTACAATTGCAGATCTATTTTTCACAATCTAATGCAGGAAAACTTCTCGGTTATTCCATACACTCAAAGAATGGTATACCTTTTAACGGTGATATTAGCCGATGTCAAATCATGTAGCCATTAATCCAACTTTCTCTACTTGCTAAATGTGTGGAACCTCGAACAATTGTGTCATGATCTGTATCAAATTCGTTTACAATTTTAGGAATACTTTTCCGAAGATCTGCTTTCACAGTTATCCTAAGGAGCTCATAAGAATATGCTGTTGGTCGGTGGATGCGGGGTTTATTTTTCAATACTTTTCACTGGCACGAAAGTTTACAAACCAATACCATATAGTGTGTTTATTCATCACTTTTGGAGCAAATGCACCGTTTGCATTTCGCGGCTAGATGTGAAGAATATTTTAACTTGAGCTCTTCAACAAAATACCAAAGGCATTTATGCGTTCTCCATGATGTATTTTCACACGATCCTGCTCAACGACAAAGGACCGCGTGGCTCAGTGACAGAGCATTCACTTTTGGGCATGGGAGAAGGTAACATAAAGTTATACGAAAATGACAACGCATTTTGGGAGTATTTGGGAACTGTGTCTGACATCTTGAGCTTAGTTCCGTAGCGGTTCGCGTCAACGCAATGCAAATTTTGTGTTTTACAGAATTTTCTGATAGTCGAGGTAGTTGTAATTACTTGTTTCATTATTTACGTTACGTTGCCAAGGCTCTTGTAGATTGGCTCCTTTGTTGCTAATCGCCTATTTCAGCGTTCTTTATAACTCGCACACAGTGACACACCAACGGGGTCCAACGGGTCTGGACCTCCCTCAAAACATCCTAACTCTATATATATTTGTACACTTTCTCAATAAAACTATATTTGTTCAACATGGAAATGATTGATGTAGCATGAAAATTTGATCTTACACTTTATCTGTACTCTTTCTCTTATAAGAGGCAGCAATGGTTCAGTTGCAGAGCGTTCACTTCTGGTGCATGGGGTCCCTGGTTCGATCTCCGCTCACGCCAAGTAAACTTTGTGGTGGACAAACACCGTGTACGTGGGTTTTCTCGGGGTTCTCCCGTTTCCTCCCACTTTCTTCATTCCACCATTTCATTCATTTCTCACCATCATCACCGTCTCTTTTAGCCTAACCGGCATAACCGTGGAGGGTAAAACTGAAAGATTTCATTTCATTTCTTCTTCTTTATTATTATTATTATTATTATTATTATTTGCTTGTTTGTTCACTAGAAGTGTTCACCGAGCTACATTGACATCCTTCCGGTGTAGCACCGCGGCTACAGAAGATGTAGACCAACAGTCTAAGGTAGGATCTAAACCATCGTAATGCCTTCAACCTCTTCCACCGAAAATCGTCCCAGGACCACGTCCATCAAAGGAGCGGGCTCTAGGTTTTTAGACCTGCAGCAGAGATGGAGTGGGTCAGTTGGTCAAGTTTTCTGGGTGGGTCAGTGGGTCAAGTTTTCTGAGTGGGTCAACAGCATGGGACCCACTGCGACCCACCACCAATGATGAAAATTTTCCGGAAAATTTGCCGATTCATAAAAACATACTCCATTTATTCCTACATCGTTGTTTAGCCGTGATGAGAGGTGGAAAATTTTCTTCTATATTTTTCAGGAAAATTTTCCGTTCTTAACAAATATCAGTGATCAAGTAACGATTCCTCAGTATTCATAAAATTGATTGAATTTATGTATAGAAATGTTAAAAATTGAAAAATCGTTTAAAGAAACTGAAAATTTTCATGGATCAGACAATTTTCAGTACTATGTAGGAACAAGTGAAACAATTTTTCATGAATCGAAGAATTGTCTGTCCTGTACAGCGATGAAAATTTTCCGATTCATAAAAACATACTCCACGTATTCCTATATCGTTGTTTAGCCGTGATGTGAGGTGGAAAATTTTCTTCTACATTTTTCTGGAAAATTTTCCGTTCTTAACAAATATCAGTGATCAAGTAACAGTTCCTCAGTAATCATAAAATTGATTGAAATCGTGTATAAAAAAGTTAAAAAGTGAAGGATCTGTTACTTTTACTTTTTTTTCCCCTCTTACGCTGGTCTACTTACCTTGACTTGGGACTTTCAAATTTTATCCTTTTTTTCCACTGAAAAGTATCGATAATTCATCAAGGAAATAATTATACTATGATAATTTAATTGAAATTCATCGTAATTTGGCCCATGGCAAACAACAGTGTGGTAATTGAAGGGGAAGAAGGAGGGAAATTTCCATTTACCTCTGAACACTTTCCAGGAACCTCGTTCCCTTTCGCTTTCTAGAGGAGGGAAGAAACTTGGTAATGGCATCAAACCTTCATGTGTAATTACAAAAATTAAATTTATAAACAAGTAAATCATAAGTTTATCAGTCTTTAATTGATAATTTAGGCAAAAGATTCCCTATCGAAGGTGTGGTAGATGAAATTTCTGTTCTCCATGAGTCGACATTGCCAACTGACATGGTCGATATGAAAAAGATGTTGCATGGTGATAGAGATATGATACTTTTTGCTGAGTATTTAAAAACTGACCGAGAAAAATCGTTATCAGACTTAAGTTTAACAAGCAGATTGTCGATGAGGAGTTGCAGAATCGGGTACAAATATTATCAGTTTCCACGACAGAGTGCGAACGGGGATTTCCTCTTATGAATTTACAGATGACTGATATTAGAAATAGACTAAGTGCTCAAACATTGTCTAACTTGTTCATCAATGTTAATGGTCCACCGCTAGGCAAGTTCAAAGTAGACGAGCTAGTTATTTCTTGGCTGAAGGATGAACATCATTCCGCTGCGGATGGTTTACCACGAAAAAGTTCTGAAGGCCAATAGGAAAGAAACCCAATTTCAGATTTGTTTTAAGGTGGCAAATTACGAGTTAATAAATAGAACATAAATAAAACTTAATAAATAAAATACAACATACAAGGCAAGCCGAGCCGAGCCTGCCGCCGACAAAACTCGGCCATCACATGTAGTGATCTTTACTCCTTAGATGATTGGGTACTTGTGCATCAAATTTGGTTTAAATTTAGGTAGTAGTTACCGAGGAATAAAGTACTACATACACACATACATAATTACATCTGGAGTAAAACTACAAGCTCCCTTATGCTTACTAAGGAAACTAAAAAGAAAAGTTCTAACATTACAAATGGAACATACTTCATGTAAGCAGAATCCACTTTCAACATTACAACACTAATGGGGGGACCTTGAGCCGGGTGAGCCCCCCTGATTACGCCACTGTACTTTTGAGACACTTGAGAGCTATTCGATTGGAGAAAACTGCTTTCATCTATCTTTTACCGCTCTTACTCTATGTAGATCAATATTTATTGACACGAGAAACTATAGTTGAACGAACCACTTCCGGTTTTAGTAGAGAGTTAATAATAGAGATTAAATATGTTCTTACGAAACAGAAACCTAGATCCTAATACGTATTACGTTTTTCGATCTATGATGATCAATGATCAAACCGGAAATGGTTTATTTAAACCGCTTTCGGTTTGAGAAGACTATTTTAAATAACAAACTCAATTCCTAATTCTTGACACTCTGTATTTTTGCCAAATTTGGTGATGATCCATGAAATACTTTATTTATTTATTTTTGTTACACACGGACACACGCGAATATGGTAAATATATAATGGAGTTTTGGTAAACCAAACTCTAGTTATTCAAAAAGCTTACAACGAAAACTTGATTTTTGCCATCCCTGCACACAATTAATCCGTTCTAACCACAGAAACATCGTACTATGTGTTTTTGTGATAAATATTATAAAATGAAAAGAAATCTATCCTTCCAGAAAACAAAAGAAATAAGCAAATATATAAGAAACATTTAGACTTTTTTTGGTTGTACATTTGTAAGTGGAAGAGATTAAAGCTACTGCTTCGAAGGAGAATCCATCCGTTTCAAGCAACAAAAGATGTAGAAAAGCAATTGGAAAGACATTCCATACTGAGGTTTCAAAGATCATTATCTTTATTCTACGAAATATTTTGTTGACACGTGAATCACACCAACTTCCGCCGAAAATGCAATTTCAGATACTTGTCGTCGTAAAGTTGTGGGAACTCAGTAGGGAAGAAGGGGTTGGAGTGGGAAGGGAGAATGCTCAAGGCGTAAATGATTATGAAACTGGAGGGGTAGACACGGGTTTCATTTTTCAAATTGTCATAATACATCCCTCCTCAGCATTTGTTCTTCAAAGAATGTCATCCGTAGTAATTCATGAGGTTTGAAAGTGGTCGTTTCACTCTACCTGCAGTAACTCAATATGGAAGAATGCATTACAATTAATCCAAGTAATGAGGTGCAAAATTTTGACAGTCATCTGAATTGTATTACCGTACTCTTTGGCAACAAAATTACCATCTTTGTACAAAATTACAAGTTCCTAAATGCAGTATTTTCAAAGATATTTATGATTTAAATTTTACATGTTATCTTATGAACATTCTGAAGCCTCTGATGATGGGAAGACATCCTCTTAAGCTGTAGGTCATGTCTGACAGTGAAGTAGTCAGAGAGGATCACCCGGCTCAATCCCCCCTCCCCCTTAGTGTTGCGATGTTGAAAGTGGATTCCGCCTACATACAGTATGTTCTATTTGTGATCCTGGTGTTAGGACTTTTCTTTTTAGTTCCCGGAGTAAGCTGGATGTTGTAGGTTTACTCCAGATGTACTGTAATTATGTATGTGTGTATGTAGTACTTTATTCCTCGGTAACTATCAGCTAAATATAAACCAAACTTGATGCGCAAATACCCAATCATCTAAGGAAAAAAGATCACTACATGTGATGGCCGAGCTCGGCCGGCGGTAGGCTCGGCTTGACTTGCCTTGTATGTTCTATTTTATTTCTCCGTAACTACTGGCTGAATATCAACGAAATATGGTGCGCACATAACCCATTGTCCAAAGAATGAAGATCGCTATACTTTACAAAGCGACAGGGCAAAGGAAAGGTTCGCCTTTACAACAACAAAAGAACTACGAATATATTTTGTTTGAAGGAAGGGGAAGGAGTTGAAGTATAATCTTGGGTGTGAGAATGTGTTCATTTGGCGCTGTACATTGTCAGTTATTCGCTTCCAACGCCATATTTCTGACCTTTTCGTGCCGGCATATGTAATGACTTCTATATATTGATTTGCTATATATTACAGGCACGCCACGAAACCTCAAGTCTGAATCCAGAAACAAGATCATAGAGGGTTTTTTTTTTTTTTTTTTTTTTTTTTTTTTTTTTTTTTGCAAGATATAATTTATGCAAATGTCTATCGCCAAACTGAAATTTTCAGTCAGCAATGGCGACCTGGCGATCGAAAATTCCAACCTAGCGACCAATTGGTACATGGTTTTGTTTTATATTAGTTAGGCACCAGATCAGGGTTGGAAAAATTACAGTTTTACTTAAAAAAAAAAAGTGTTTAAAACATAAAAAAGATGTTCAAAATGTTTTAAAACACAGACGAAAAAAAAAAACATGTTTTAAACATGATTTTTAACATATTTCAAAATCATGTAATAACTTATTACTTAGGACTTTTTTCTCTTTACTTGCAACCTACCTTTTCATTTATTTTATCCTGGCTAATAACACTACGCTGGGTACAGAATGATTCAGTATAGATTAGTAATTCTCAACTTATTTCATATCCCGACCCCTTTTTATTACACCCTCTTGCCAGTGATTCTCATAAGTACTTTCTTGGTTGTAATTAGCTTTTTAGGTAGATTTTAAAATCTGCCTACTGTGGAGATTCCACACAATCTATCAATATGAATGGTAAAACAAAAGTCCTCACCACCCTTGTGCGTTGAGAACGGGTTGAGGGAGAATGATGAATCTTTTAAGTGGTCCGACACATCAGATAGTGCTATCAAATATCATGGCTGCCATCTTACGAATACAAATGGAGTCATGTTACGTGTTTTAAGCCTAGAACTTTACCAGAAATACGATTGTGCGGTTATTTTAGCTTTAAAACAAGTCATTTCGGAGTTACTCCTTCTGAAAATTTCCTAATTATGCTCTTAGGGGCTAGGATCGCGTTTCTTGGAGGCGGGTGTAATTTTTAGTTGCAAAAATTTGATTACTGTTTCAGAACACTTATCCTAATAAAATTATTTTAAAATAATAAATTTTCGAAAAGTAATGATAGTTTGAAGCAGACTTCATGTTGTGCTAACTTGTTGTGTTTTTAGATTTCTTTGATATCCTCAAATGATGAACATTTTTTTTTTCATGGGCGCCCAAAGGGATAGCAGGGGTTGCCCCCCTGGCTCACAAAAACGTATACGTAATATAGCAAACCATGTGTATTAAATACCATATATACCAGACGTGATACAGCAACCATGGAGTTGTCCCTCCCTAGAAAATTTTCTTCGGGCGTCCCTACCTCTTTGATTTCTTTCTTATGCCATAAACATATTCAATCTAAACTTACGCTACGTATCATTTTGACATGAAATTTTTAATTATATTAGAACCATAGATAAAGGCGGACCTACTCTGAATTTAGTTAGTTGTCTCCTTGATGTAGTCAATGTATTCATAGGAATCAATTCAAAAATATATAGTATTAGGAAAAACACATAAAATATTGTTAATGTAATGCGAGCATTCCCACGTATTAAATTCAGGTAGAGCGAAATGTTTCATAGTACATTTTGTTAGGTTCTAAATCACATTAGCATGAAACAAGTTAAAGAAGAGAGAACCTTATTTTCTTCCATTATCTTAGTATGAACGAATCGGTCGCTCATAGGACAGATAACAGTTCTTGTCGCTAATAGGACTGTTGCAAGTGGGAATACGCCGATTTACTGGAGTGTAAAGGTGCACGTGCACCCCCCTTCCTTGTAAATATACACTACCTAAAGTGAGAAGCTAGGAGTGAAAATAGCAACACTTTCCGAAATTTTCTTCTGTCATGTTTCGATTTGGGTTTAATTCAAAGGGAAGTTTTGCAAAATCGATAGTTTAAGTCAATTTTCTAAAAGTTCAACAAAAGGATTCACCGAGAACAGATACTTAGGATTTCCACAGCATTTCCTCATTCATACCACAGGTGTCTAAAGTCATTTAAAAAATTCCAATTCAATTTAAATGTACTGGTAGTTATTGGCGCACCCCCTCAGAAAATTCTTTCTGCGACCCTGTATATATATAATGCTTGCGTGTTGGTACCCCTTGATGAGTTTCTCGCTATGCCACTGATGTATGATATGTATTTCATTTATAAACTAAATTGCTTGCAAGCAAATGAAATGTCCTTCCTGCTTCCCTGGGGGTCAGTGTATGTGTAACTTTGGTGTATGTACCTCCGGGTTCGATCCTTGGTGGGAAGTGAGCTCGAGATTCAACCACATTGGTCAGTGCAAGTCTGTTGTAAAATAAAGATATATGGTGACTACCGGCAGTGAGCTCCTTCATAGTTAAGCGCTTAGCGTACGTGCCTTTGACCTGGAAGACCCGGGTTCGATTCCCGGCGTGAGCTCATGTAGTTCCGATTCTACGTTAATCAGTAGGTCCCGTGTCATAAAGCCTCGCTGCCGAAAAGGACGTTAAACTCCAAATCAACTCAACTATCGGCAGAGTCATCACAAGAAGTAAAAGTCTTATCAATAAGCTTATATTAAAAACTTCACTCTTTGATCATTTCTCTTTTTCCTCTTTTTAAATGCAGAACAATCAAGGTAATGCTATTCCAAAAGGACATGTGCCTGGGGCCTAAGGTGTTTACTGAATCTTAAGTATGAGGAAATAGAAAACAGACTGAAAAATGTGGATTTATTTACTAGTATAATGGAGATTCTTTTAAAGCCAACCTTAGACCCCCTGTCGCCAAGGATGTTTAAACGTTATACAAGCGTAACTCCAAGACCATTAGAATTGAAGAAAATGAAATACAGGTACAAAAGGTAACCGATAAAGAAAAGAGAAACATAGAAATGGTACTCATCATAACAAAAATATATCTACTTACACAAAAATGTTCAGCAGAATTCAATACGTTTCATATCGCTAAAATCAAGGAACAAAACACTTTGGGTTCGAGAGAGAACTGGTATTCATTGGAACTAGTTTTATCTTAACAATCTCAAGCAGGTACGAAATAGGTGGGTGTTTCGAGTAACGCTAATCCCTTGACGACCGTAACTACAGTACCAAAATGCAGAATGTTCCAGTGAGTAACGTTATTCATTGTAACGTAATTCACAGCGTACCATTTTAAAAGTTACACTGACTAATAACGTTATTAACTAGGTGCAGAAATGGGTTACAAAATAGTAACCGTAACAGATAACGAATTGTAAATATTGCACATTTCGTTAAGTTATCCACCCTTGTATTAAACATTATTAAAAAACAAAAAAAATATTTAGAACTTTCCTTTGATTGCAATTGCATAACAATAATAACAAAGAATTAAAAAAAATCACAAAAGAAACATTAATAAACTATTTTTTTTTAAAAAAAAGTTGCTTTTGCAATGTGAGTAATGAATAGGGAATTTAGGTCTGAATATAATACGAATAATATACGGGAGTGAAACTGATAACCTACAAATGTGTGTTCATCGAGAATTTACGGACATTCACACTTTTACTAACTATTTTCGACTTTTTGTTGAAACTAGTTGTTTCTTTGAAGAAAGAAACAGCTGGTTTAAACCAGCCAACCCTGCTTTGTAGTGTACATCAAATTAAATACCGTTCTTTTAATCAGATTTTTATAGCATATGTAGAAACGCTGTATCTATATCCATAACAAACACGTGCAATGAAGAATGCAACTTCATCTACGAAAAATGAATGTTTACGGTACAACGTAAATTTAATGAAAAATACAGCAAAATGCAATATGTATGAATTCCTGTTGTAAATCTGCACCAAATATATAAAACTTGCTACTAGTTGAAAATAATACGTCAATTAATTAAAAATGCTTTTACTTTCCTTGATTTTAATCACTCCCTAAGACGTTCTGAATGGTTGCTACAGTGACGTACATCCAAATAATTGCGTATACATAGCGTATAGCGTTAATATGAATGTAAACCGATGTACCCTGCAAGTAATCCATGTTCCGTACCCTATTCTGTTATTTGATATTAGGCAATTAACTCGTAATGGCTTAGAAACTGGCATTATCTACTGGATTCCACAATAGCATTGCACAAGTGATGAAAATACATCGGGATTTAACGTATTTTCTAAGGTAGAAATATGAGTAGTCTCTTTCACATATTATTCCATAAGAAAGACGAAATAAAGTTAAGTGTTATGTCAAGGCAGTGTACGAAGTAATCACACAAGTGTCGCAGAGCTTGCAATACACAAGACATGTGTTTTACCACATAAAGTGTTTTCCCATTATCTTCGTTTATGCGTACAACCATCGTTGCTGACGCATATGCTCCCTGCGTATTCACCCACTAGCTCTGGAGCTACCTTGTGCTTCTTCCGTGACTCGGTTAGACAGCATTCGTGCTTTTCAGTAGCCACCTACACAAGGGGGTTCATGTTTTATGCACTATAGTGTTTGCACCATACGTCCACACTGCATTTTCATTCAGCACTCATTAAGTCAATCTGCAACTAGCAATGGAAGTCCTTATTTAGTGCATGTTGTGCTAAAACAAATTCGTTTTTCATGAATATAAATATCACCTACAGAAAGGAATAACAAGGAGGAGAAGCATTTTTGTATGAGTTTTATAATTTATATGTAAGGACATGTTTTTCACAAGAGGAAACACCCACTGATATTTTATTTATGTAATACTGTAAGGATTTATTGTTTTAGTAATATCTGACTAGTGCGGTTTGCTACAATGGCTCGTGGGTATTAATTTTGCGCTGTAATTCTACATAAATGTATACTGTACGGATGTAGGGAAGAGCGAAGGAAGCACGAAAATAAAATTTGTGATTAACAGTGAAAAGTAAACATCGGAAATGAAACAAGAGTAATTGTAGGTAAGGTATACTAAAATAACAGACAAATAATAATACTATGTTAAAAACAGGTTCATGTATCTCATCCGGGGCAGCCATCTGCGAAAGGTTAGCCCCAAACTAGGGAAGGTTCCAGAACACAGGTCCCCCATATAGGTTACTAGCTGGGTTCTTTCCCTTCTGAACCAAAATTTAATATTTAATTCACATAGTATTGCCGAGCGAGCGGGAGCGAGTGAAGGCGGGTTAGAGCCCAAACGGCACGGTTCTCTCTCTTTATTACAGCGAAATGGAAAGGGGGATTAGTGTTTAAGAACATTTCACCCAAGAAATTCAACAATGAATAAATTAGGTACTTCCGAACACCATTACAGTACTCATCTACTTTTGCCTACTAACCAATTTTGAAGTGTTGCTAAGCCTCAATATTTTCGAAGTGTTTACTCGAGCAGACGCTTGAAAATGAAATGAAATCTTTAAGTTTTACGTCCCACAATTATGCCGGTTAGGCTAAAGGAGACAATGATGATGAGAGATGAGGGAAATGGTGGAATGAAGAAAGTGAGAGGAAACGGGAGAAAACACGCGAGCACGGTGTTTGTCCACCACAATGTCCACACGGCGCGAGCTGGGATCGAAATAGCGACCACAAGAACCGGAGGTGAACGCTCTACCACTGAAGCACCGCGCCCCCCTGAGCAGACGGTTGTACCAGATAGAAAATATATAGGTAAAATACAATGCAAGACTTCTATTGTGAACGAATAAGAGTATGAACATAAGTAATTACTGTCAGTGCATAGCATACTGAATTTTGAGTGATAGTGAAAGTATTGCTTGTGTAAGTGTGCTCTTCAAATAGCCATTTTTATGCGTATACCCGTGAAGGTTCTAGAACACAGGTCCCCCTATATATGGTAGTAGCTAGGTTCATTCGTTTCTGTACCAACGTTTAATATTTAATTTGCACAGCATTACCGAGCGAATGTTAGCGAGTAAAGGCTGGCTACAGCCACGCAGGGCAGGTTATTTTCTGTCTTTATTATAGCTAACTGCATGGGAATCTGTGTTCCAAAACCTCCGTACACCCACCGTCGCCGACATTCGTGCTTCATTCGGACGCGCCCCATCGCTACCGCTCGGGTTCCCTTGTGGCGCTCCTGCCCTGACTCGATTAGATAGCATTCGTGGATTTTAGTGCTCACCTAGCACAAGCTGGTTTGTTTTATGCACTGCAGTTGTATGTCATACATTCACGCTATTTATACTGACCATCCTGAAGTCAATCTGCAAATAGCAATGGAGCACGCTCTGACAAAAGAAATAATACGAAGCTCTAACCTAATCTGAAAATTTGTTAAAATTTGGTAGAACCGTCTGCTTGAGTAATGTGTTTTCGAAATTCAATGTTCTTCTACGCGAAACCACAACGTACGACCGAAATAAAATCTTCAGTTTAACGTTCCAGGGGTATGGCCTTTAGGCTAAGGGATACGGATGGATAGGACAAGTGATGAATATGAAAAAAGCGATGGAATGACAATATGAGACGTACCGCGAGTAGCCGAGAAAACCTACGTACACGATGTTGTACACCACAAACGTGCTTGGCCGGGAACCAAACCAAAGGCTCCCCCGCACAAAAAGCGCTCTACAATCACTAAGCCACCCTTTATATGCAGAAACGAGAACACTCATTCACTCCTTAACAATATTGACGATCAATATTTTAGAAAACAACTTGAAAAATAATAAGCAAAACGAAAACGTACCTAAAGTTAGTAACAGCAATGGTTTCATTCTAATCCAAATTCAGCTTCGGCATTCTAATCCAAAATGGCCGCCTCTTTGTTTCTGTGAGGTTTTATCCTTAATTTTTGATACGGAAGATGTGATTGTCTGTTATGAATAGTGACGTCATAGAGTATACAAACTTTGATAGTCTCTATCCGCTTGCCTCTCTTGAGGGGCTGTAGATCTAATCACTACCTTAATTCTATTGGGTAGAAAAGTCTGATTAACTAAGTAAACTCATCACCATCAAAAGTCGAACATATATTTCAGGTTTTTTGCCGTTTCTGATTTTGAAAACGTTCCTGCGTTATCTAAAAGCCTCGGCACCCTGTACGAGGGTTACTACGAAAGATTTGAGATGTGAAATAACTTACATACTTAAAATCAATTTAACACTTACATTCTCTCAAAGTATTCACCAATACACTGTACACACTTTTGCATCCTCGAAATCGCTTTTGGAGGCACTGTTGACAGTCTTTTTCTTCAAGTGTTGAAAGTTCATCCTCGAAAGCCACTACAGCTTCTTCAGGGATGCAAAATCTCTACCCACGCATGCGATCTTTGTTCCTGAGGAACAGAAAAAGATCACACGGGACCAGGTCAGGGTTATACGGCAGATGAGTCATAAGTTTGGCCTCCATAGATTTTAAAAAACTGAATTGTGATGTTGGGCGTGTGTGCTGACGCGTTGTCATGATGAACCAGGATGCCATGCAATCGTTCTTGGACGCCGTTCCCGAAGCTTCTGGAACACTTTTGTTAGGCAAACAGTGGTATACCACTGAGCAGTAACAGTCCTTTGTTCTTCAAGTGGAACAGTTGCAACATGGCCAGTTTTGGAGTGGAAAGTTGCGACCATCTTCTTCCCCACACTTCGCGGTCGCTTCATTTTCGTGGGTGGATTTTCGTCTGGAAAGATCCAAACTGTAGACTGGCGTTTATTTTCAGGATCAAATTGATAGATCCAAGTCTCATCACCAGTAACAATGTCAGAGACGTGTCGAGAATTGCCTCCATCAAATCTTGCAAGCATTTTCTCACACCATTCCACACGTATGCGCTTCTGCTGTTCAGTCAAAGTGTGAGGCAACCAACGAGATAAAACCTTCCTAAGTCGAGGATAATAATGAAGAATTTTTGTTACTGCGGGTGATCCAATTTTCACTGTAGATTCAATGTCCTTCAAAGTTGTTAAAGGATTTTCTCGAATTATTTGTTCCTCAGCGGCAATGTTTTCATCTGACACAGCTGTTTATTTATTTGTTCAACACAACAGGCTCTAGGTCCAGTTAAAGTGTTGTTCCTTACAAATCCATTTACCCTTATTTAAACAAGGTTATACATTTATATATTTTCATTTTCACATATTTTTAAGCCTATTCTTGTATAGTGTCTCCTTCAATTGCATTGTAGGAAGCAATCATTCTCCATATAGGAGACTTAGCAAGGGTATTTGTTCTTGTCTTTCTGCAGTAAAATGTACTGCTATTTCCTACGCGGGCTTTACCTGATGGGACATGCAATTGAACCTTCGAAGTAAGATTGGGACAGTCAATTTTACCATGTAGTAATTTGTGTAAAAATAAAAGATCCATGTGTTCTCTCCGTTGTTTCAACGTTTTCATATTGAAGTTTTGTAATATTTCTGAACTCTACTCGTATTTTGGATACACGCCAATTTTTCTATAAGCAAGTAATCTCAAGAATTTTGATTGTATTCTTTCAATCATATCTATGTATTTTTGTGTTTTTGGTGTCCAAGGCAGAGTCGCATATTCTAATTGCGATCTCACAAAACAAAAGTAGAGTTTTATTAACGTAGCATCGTTTTGAAACTCCTTACCAATTCTCATAAAAAAGCCAAGACTTCTGTATGAATTATTAACAATTGTTTCAATATGACGAGTAGAACTTAAATTAGGATCAAATAGCACTCCCAGATCTTTAATTAAAGTAGGTGTCCTTAAAATAGTTCCTTCAATAGAATAGTCATATTTAATTGTGTTTTTTTTGGGGGGGGTAAACTAAAGAGTTTTACATTTATTTATGTTCAACTTAAACTTGTTATTGCCACACCAGTCCCTAATATTACATAAGTCTATTTGCAGTTTTGCACAGTCTTCAAGCGAATTTATTTTGGAGAATATTTAAGGTCATCGGCGAATGGAAGAGTGTTAGAATAATCAATATAAGACGGTAGGTCATTTATCACTAATAGAAATAAGAGTTGACCAAGATTTGAACCTTCAGGGACTCCGGATAAGGATGTGAATTTTTAGATACACATCCTTTATACATGATGGCCTGTTGACGATTTTGCAAAAAAGATGCGAAAAAACTTTTTGCTTGCATAGAGAAATTAAAAGTCGTTAGTTTTTGCGAGAGTACATAATGGTCTACCAAATCGAAGGCTTTTGAAAAGTCAGTATAGATCACATCCGCTTGACCCCCTCTATCCAATTCATTTGCAATAAAATCTGTAATAATGGCTAAATTTGTGGATGTTGATCTATTCTTTAAGAAGACATGCTGATATACTGACATGACGGGTTTTACATGACACATCATCCTCTTGAATATTACTTGCTCAAACACCTTGGCAAATGTTGACAAAATAGAAATAGACCTAAAATTCTGTATATTCTTCGCATAAAATTTTTAAGGATAGGACAAACTATGGCTTCTTTCCACTTGTCCGGAAACACGCTTGTTTTTAATGACATATGTTATAAGGATGCTTAAGAATGTCTATACAACCCTTAAGAATGTACAGTGGTATACCATCCGATCCGCACGATCTTTTGGGTTTCAACATTCTTATGGCTTCCTTAAGATCCTCTAGAGCGATTTCATTTAAGAGAAACATATCAAATGTTTCGTAAGCTGTCCCATCAGGCATGAATCTATTTGTATCGTAATGCGCTCTGCCATTACTATAAACCGAATTAAATAGGTAGCAAATTCCTCTGCAATATCATTATTGTTTCTCAGTTCCTTACTATTATACGTAAGGAAACCTGTAGAAAGATGCCTATTTTTAGTTTTTATAAAATTCCAGAATTGGTTAGGATCTCTCTGTACCATGTGTTCCGATTCAAAAATGAAAGATTTATACGTTAACGCTCTTTCTGTTTTCAATTCTTTCCGGAGTTTACAAAATTCCCATTTGTGAAACGAAACATCACCAATACCGTTTCTACATTTTTTTATGGTGATACGACTTACATTTATTTTTTAATAATATTACACGTAAACCAACAGGGATAATTTTTGTTCAAAAATTTCTTAGAGGGAACACTTACATGTATCGCATTATAAATAATTTAATAAAACTTATCAACAATCAAGTTAATATCACTCAGATCTTTGAAGCAGTCCCAGTTAGCATTTAGTACCCATTGTACATTTTAGTAAGATTTGCCTTTCTAAAGTTCAAACCTTGCAAATTGTTTTTCAGTTTATCTCTTATTGATGGTTGATTTAAGTACAATAAGCCTTCCAATGCAGGATGATGCCTATCTTAGGGAACCAAAGAGTGCTCAACTCTTTCAATTGAAGCGTCATCAACATTAGTAATTACTAAGTCCAATGTGCGACCATTCTCATTCTGTACATTGTTAATCGAATTTAGACCAAATAAATTAATAAAGTTGAAAAGACTTTTACAGGCCCCTGATGAATTAAAAAATAAGAAACTTGAATTTATCTCTGGAAGATTCAAGTCCCCCATACAAAGAACAGTGCTCCCTACTGGGCAATTGGATTCAATGAATTGACAAAAAATTTTCATAAATTGTTAAATTGGAGTCGTGTGGTATATAAACAGCACAAACATACATAGTTACACTATTTGTCACAAGTTATGTGAGAATACATTCAAATTCATTGTCATCTGAATTAACATGAAATACTCTATTGATTTTAAATACCGTCGTAATACCCCTCCGTCTTTTGGCTTCCCAAGCAATTCAGGATTCCTATCTTTTCTAAATCCAGTGTATCTACAATGAAAAAATTCCGAATTATAAAAACTATCACACAGACCACTTTCAACAATTGCAATTATATCATAATTATTTGATAGTACACTTGTAAGAAATTCAGATTGTTTGCTCTTAAGCATATTCACATTTTGAAAATAAAATGAAAAGGGTTTTTTCTCACTTTCATTTCGTTTTCACTACTTTCATTATTTTTATCTTCAATACGGTCACAAGTAAGATTAGGTAGATGGTCATTGCTGTTTGTACTTATATGGAACTGTCCCTTGAGGCATTTCTCTCATGTGGTGTAGTCTGATTTCCGGTTTACCAAACTTGCACTCTGTGCCTGTTTTCTTGAGAGGGAGGGAGACGATTGAGGGATGCGGTTATTTTGGGTTTTCTCACTGACAGTTGAAGGTTGAACGACCGTGACCTCCGGCTTTTCTGCTGGCGACATAGGTGTCCTATTGTCTTCGCGCTCCTGGTCTCTTTCGTGTTTTCCATTCTCCATATCCCATAATGTAAATTTCCTCCCGTTTATGTTTTAGTACCTAAACTGCAGATATGCATAAGAACCCGCTCTCCTAGCATTATTTAAACAAAACTGTAGCTTCCTGCGTTCTTGTCTCACTTTGTAAGAGTAGTCCTGTTCAATATAAATGTTTGAGCCTTTCAGTTTGCTCCTAGTTCGTAGCATACTCTCTTTTCTTCTTGTCACTTAAAAATTTACATATTATAGGCCGATTTCTTGGCTCGGTCTTTCTCCCTAATGTATGGACTCTATCGAGATCAAGTTAATTTATTCCCACTCCCAATCTATTCCCTATCACTTCAGAAACTTTACCTTCACTTTCTTCCCATGTTTCATGAGCACTTTCACCTTTTACATAAAAAACTAAATTTTGTCTACTGTTCCTATTTTCTAAGTCTTATATTTTACATTCAAGATAACTCGTGTAGTCTTGTAGTTCACCGATTTCCTTTGATATTCTTTCGAACTTGCCCTCTATGTTTTCAAGTCTGTCCACTAGTCTAGCCACAATATCATTTAATCGTTTCACTTATGATATAACACTATCATTTGAATTACGCAAAGCACCAAGCATATATTTAATCTCTGCTATATCAGATTTGTGTGAATTAGGGGGACCTGGGTTCTCCTCTATTTCTGAAATCAATAGTATAGCAAGAATCACAAGCCCATACACATAGTACGCTTTGTTCGATTTTGAGATACTACTCACACCTTGGTTACTTCACAGTATTTTCTTCCCAGCATTTCTAAACAAGAGAATTCTGGCCCTCCACACACCAATTGATACTCCCATGTCACACTTCACTGAGCACCGACGTCCAGCTCTCTCTTCATCTTTAAGCGATATCCGGCCTCTGCTGAATTCACCAAACCACCGAAAAATTGTAGCACGGAAAGGAGCAAGGTCCCCTAATGCCCCCTGCAAACGGTCAAGGCTTTGTGTCTCGTTCAACTAATTTTGGAAATCGTAAAGGATCATTGCCCGAAACTGTTCCCTTTCGAGCTCCATTCTAGACAGCCGAATACTGCTCACATCAACAAACAAGTGAAGGCGGTACGGCCACACCGATAAGCGAGGTGAGTTGAAACTTGCTTCGCTTCTTCGTTCTAGATACCGCTACCGAGCGCAATTGTTGGAATTCAAATACTGTGCAACAACAACGCGTATCTCAACACTTTCGTAGTGACCCTCGTAGTGCATATTACATGGTCATTAAAAATTATATATAATAACTTTCTTTAAGAGTAAAAACTTATAAATCTTATTGAAATGTTTGAGCTGCGAGCGGATATCTATTTCTTTGCAAACCGGCAACAATATTGATTTAATAGGGCGCCAGTACTTTTTAGGAGCGACACTTGTTTGCTCATTTCCATCATTTTCCTTTCTTCTTGGTCGTTCCACACCTTTTGTTATCAGTGCCTGGGGCAACCGCCCCGCTCGCCTCTTCGTAGCTAAGGCTCTGGTATTAGTCAAGAAATTCCAACTCATTATCTTTAAAAGTGGGAAGTTTCAGTGCAAAGCATGTATCATTTAACTAACCTTTTACGTTTCATTAAAGTATCAAAATAGCTATCCCACATTGTACAACAAGGTATTGCGCGAGACACACCAACAATATCATTGAAAATTTCGCATGATTTCGGGGATTTCGACTGCAAGTTCAGCAACAGCTGGCGATCTGTAATGTTTATAACTCTTAATTTCTAATACAGTGTGTCCAGGTTCGTAAACTCGTAAACTGCGTAATATTTTATTGCCAAGTTGAGACCTGTTTTGTATTTCGTATATTGTTTAAAGTAACAAAATACACCACAAAACCTATTTCAAATATAAATAGGGTTGCCATATGTCCATACTTTGTACGGACTGATTGTATTTTGGGTCTGTGTTTGTATCGTACAAAGCATGAAATAGGAAAATGTCCGTATTTGACAGTTTTTTGGAGCTGCCCGAAATTTCAAAGTCGGGAATTGCTAAAATTTTAGGACGAACAGAATTTTGTTTTCGTCATATAACTTCTATTTTAGGTAATATTAATAACATACGTTATGTTTTTTTAAAAAAGTTTCTTATTTTTCTATTCCAGGAGTCTTTTGGTTAGGTTTAATATACGTAACCTAATGGCATGATTTATTATATTTGTGTTATTTTTTTTAAAATATAAATAAAGCATGTGTTTCCAATAGTCTTTTAAGTATTACAGAAACAATTGTGTGATAACCTAAAAATTTGGTTTTTACGTAAGAAATTTCAAAATATTTATTTTATGTGGGTCATCATTTCAAGGCTTGTCCGTATTTTGGATCAACAAATTATGGCAACCCTAAATATAGCATACAAAATAGTTATTTAAAATACAAAATACAAAGTGGTATTTGATATGTTAAATAGGTATTTGAAATACTTAGGTACATTCATTTGAAATAGGTTCCAGCACTACTATCTCTCTCTCTCTCTCTCTCTCTCTCTCTCTCTCTCTATATATATATATATATATATATATATATATATATATATATATATATATATATATATATATATATATATATATATATATATATATAAGTACATACAAGGATAAATCAAAAAGTAAGGTGAAATTGCCTGTCAAACTCATAGTATTGTGTGTAGCTAATTAATTCTTTTCCATGTTACAGGTAATCTGGTAATAGAAGTGTGACGGCTTGTACAATATTCTATGTCCACCCGTCTGGTGATGAGAGTAACTCAAAGATGGCGCAACGACTGGAACATTTCACCAAGGAGGAAGTGCGCGGTTTAATTCGTTTTTTCTGGGCCAAGGGATATTCATCGAGAATTGGTGCAGGTCTACGGAGATAATGTTATGTCGCTGAAACAAGTGTACGTGTGATGTAACGCATTTGCAAGTGGTAGGAGTACTGTCACAGATGATGGCAGAAGTGACAGACCATCAACGTCCATCACCGACACGAATGTGGCTGTCGTGGATGCCATGATTCGTGAAGACAGAAGAGTGCGGTTGCAGCACATTGCCAATGAATTGAATATCTCTTATGGTTCCGTAAGCGGTATCGTCCATGACCAACTGGGCTTCACAAAAGTGTGTGCGCGCTGGGTACCCAAGCTTGTGAGTAACGAACACAAAAACCAGCGAATGGGCATTTCTCTGAGCCACCTCACACGTTATGCCGAAGAAGCAAATTCATTCCTTCATCGCATCATAACGGGCGATGAAACTCCGATACCTCTATGGACACCTGAATCCAAACGTCAGAGCATGAGATGGAAACATCTATCGTCACCACAGGCCAAGAAATGCAAGACTAGCATCTGCCCAGAAAACAATGGCTACTGTCTTTTGGGACCGTCTCGGTGTTATTCATGTTGAATTTCTGAAAAAAGGGTACGAACATTAATGCACACACGTACTGCCACACCCTGGACAGGCTGAAAGTAGCCATACGGCAAAAACGGCGGGGGCACTCCGAGAGAGCGTGTTGTTACTGCAATTTCAATAGAATAATAATAATAATAATAATAATAATAATAATAATAATAATAATAATTTCATCGGTTCTGCGCGGAAAGTGAGAATTAAATCAATCACATGTGTAGTCAAGGTATGGAGAAAAGCCTAAACTGAATAAGACATTGAAGCGGGTCACAAGCTGGGAATAGGAATAGTGCATGGTGTAAATAAAGGACGACACCGAAAGAGAAATCCAGAAACACCAGGTAAACGGAGAAAAAAAGAGTAGAAATTGTTGAAGTGGAAACATAAAATACAAATACGAATAGTGATGAGCACAAGTTGAGTCAAAATTCGACTCGACTCGAGTTCAATTCGAGTCGAGTAAAAGGTAATTTTCTTGAGTTGAGTTCCGAGCCAAGTCGTTGTTTTCGAGGTCGAGTTTCGAGTTGAGTTGAGTTTGATAATGGCTCGCTCGCTCATTCAGCTCGTTTTGAAATAATGGCCTGATTAGACTGGAAAGCGAAAGTCATGAGAAATGTAACCAGTAATGTGGAATACTTTCAGTGTTGCTCACAACAGGGGTGGGTCTCGCCTTGTCATTTTAGTGCATCTCGTGGGGCAATTTTAGTGTATCTCGTCTCGTCTAGATAACGAAAAGACAAGAGTTTTTTTATTATTATTACGAGACAGTCTCAAATGTCGTAATCACCAATATAAGTATATACTGTAGTTCTTAAAATCAAGGCTGAGACCTGCACTGTCGAATTCTTGAGCCCAAGCAGAAGACCAACTCAGGTAGTGATATCAACCAACTCAGCTCGTATCAACTGAGCGATCAGCTCGAGTCGGCTCGGTTGGGATGAGCCGATGACCCGAGCCGGCTCAGTTGGAACGAGCTATCGACTGAGCTCAATTGAGCCGATGGCTTGAGCTTTCTCGGCTGGGATGGGTCACCTACTCGACTCATGTGAACCGGTTCGAGCCAGCTAAGTTGAAACTAGTCCATCGGCACGTTTCGACTCAGCTCAACTAAGCCAATGGCTCAAATCGGCTCGGTTGGGTGAGCTGTTGGCTCGGCTCACTTCTCGGTTCGGTTCGATAGTGAATGAGCTGTAAGCCGAGCCACTCGAGCCGTTGAGAAGCCTAAACCCGGTCCCAGCTGTTTTGAACATGTTTGGCTGATGCCTATAACTTTTAACAATTTTTGGCTCCAGCCCGAATACTTGCCCCTTCGGAACTCTATCCAGAACGTGACCGATGTCCTTCCCTCATGAAGACTTCTCGACGACCGAGATCGACAGTCAAGTAGCTTTTACTATTCAGATACAAACCGTATATTTTTTAAAGATTTTACACGGTGTTGATATAATAATAATAATAATAATAATAATAATAATAATAATAATAATAATAATAATAATAATAATAATAAAAGTTTTAAAGTTGCCCTGAAATTTGGCAAAACTTACTTAAAAGTAGAGATTTCAGTGAAAGGGTTTCGTACCTTCAAGACATACCTCTGAAACTACCAACATTTTAAACTAAAACGTTCCATTGAAGTTTCATGTAGAAAGTATTCTACTGAATGTTTTAAGGATAATAACTTACATAAATATAACTGAATATCACACAACAATAAGGCACATAATAAACTAGTTTTCAGGATATGCAGAGGTAAATATAAAAGCTTTGCTACAAAATACCTACACAGAGCATAATTCAATGAGCTCTAAAATATAATGTACCGAACTAGCCTATGAGATTCAATCTACAGAGCAATTGTTACTTAAAGAATGGACATACACTATTTCGAGAATCGAGACAAGACGGAAAATGTTTACAATACTTTTCGTCTCTTCTCGATTCTCATCTCCAAAGAGAGATGAAAATTTTGAGTTAGCCTTGACCCGTCTCGAGTGTGAAATGTTAATTCTCATGTTCTTTTATTTGTTTTAGAAACGAGATGAGAAACTCCTCTTCTCCTGAGCAACATTAAACCAATCAGAAATATTCTTTCCAAATGTCACGCTTTTGCTTGTAATGGTAAGACCCGAGCAATAATTAGCTTCTAGGTTTTAATCTTCTACGAAATAATAATAATTATTATTAGTTTATTATTATTACTATTATTATTCCTGAAGATTTGATAGTTCAAGTATTGAACCATCCGATTATTCAAATATCTGAATATAATAAAAAGTATGGTATCGCCGATTAATCTTCAAAAATCCTAAAGTATAAAAAAAATGATTGCAACGTGCATTCGCACAAGCACCTTGACCACTGAACCGCGATCGCTACGAGGCAAACGATTCGTTATTAGTCTCGTTACGTTAGGTTTCTTTGTCTCCGCTTGCAAACTTGTATGTTATATTTCTTCGATTCAAAATGACTTTCGTATTTCCTTTATGAAGTCGGCAAAATTTACATGAATAACTTGAGTTTTTCTTAAATCGTTGGTTCACAAATTTGTTTTTTCTCCACACGAAACTACAAATATGAAAGATTCAATTCTCATACTCCCCATTTCTTTCAACGCAGTCGCCATTACCTGGTCAAAGACTTATTTCCATCACGATTCATATTAACCAAAATAAATTCATTTTTCGGAAGCGGAACTTTCACTTTCCGGATTTCGAAAAATTATGGAATTCATTTAAACTCCGGAATTCAGAAGAATTTCGGATCTTGGAAAAAAACGGATTTTTCCGAATTCCGGAATGTTAACGAAATCAGAAATTTCTAAATTCCGGATTTTTCCGAATCCCGGAATTATTCCAAAGTTAGAATTTTCCGAATTCCGGAATTTGTCCGGTTTTACTTTCTGGAGTCCGGAAAGTAATAATTCCGGAATTGGCTATCCCTAGTTTATACACAACCTTTCAGAACTTAAACTAGTATATGTCTACAAACAAACAAGTAATGCAAAGCATTTTGTATCCTGCAATACGTCATGTATTAAAATCCGACAGCAGTTTCAGTATCTAACAAGAAATTGCATGTATCTAGCTACTAGAAGCTGAGGTATGAAGAATTGTATTATGTCTTATCTTTTTGTGTCTTATACAACCCTGCAAACCACTGAATATCTAAACGGCTTTCGTTAAATCCAAGTTGTGGTACTCACAGTTACATCCATTTGTGTCTATATGATGGTGTTACTAAAGCTTACTATAGGATAGCGTTAGTAAGTCTTTCTCTGCTCTCCCGTAAAGTTGTGATACGATCAGTGGCGAAGGGTGATAGTTTCAAGAGGGTAGGCCCAATGTTCTACTACTACTAATAATAATGATAACGATAATAATAATAATAATAATAATAATAATAATAATAATAATAATAATAGTAAAATGAAACAGATTAGACATAAATATTTTACTACAGAAATACAAGAAGACGAATTCACATAAATTTAATGCAATTGTAGTTCATCGATAGCACTTATTCGATCCAGATCTCAATTTTCATAATGAAATTGACGTATGTGACTCATAGCTGATCTTAATTCGCCATAATGCCATTTAATTGCTTTAAGTGGCGTGATCGAGTGGGGAAGATGGATTATCGCATTATTTACGCTTCACAAGAAACATATGCTGAAACAAAAACAGCTTGTAAAATTTTGTCTTTAATTATATTGTTCAAAACATATGACACGCATTCAATCAAGATATTTTGTGTGTCACTTAATTCCCCTTTAGAAACAGAATCAGACTTAAATATTTCCATACGCTGCTCTCTATTTCACCAAATACACACGCACACACACACACACACACACACACACACACACACACATATATATATATATATATATATATATATATATATATATATATATATATATATATATATATATATATATTTATATATATAATATTGTACGAATGCATGCAAAACTCTCTTGCCCTCTATTTTTTCTATTTTCAACACAGGCGTTAGTCTTCGTTCCTTAATAGCACATTAATTTTCAAAAGACCACTGACATAGAAGGTTCTTTAATAGCATTATATTACGTATATTCATATTCTCCATTTACTGACATTTTCTCTCATTCACTTTTGCAAATGTAAGAAAAAATCACTCATAATATCTCGAAAACACACACTCTTTCTAATGAACTCAACGAGTCTGATTTCGTACAGGTTTGCGCCAATGGAACGGAATAAAGGGGCATTAGTTTGCGATAATAGGCGTAGCGCCTTTAGAATTTCTTGTTCCAGTTTTTGCGTTGTGTTAGAGTCCGCAAAATTAAGCAAAGTTGGAACGGAATGGAGCTCACGTTATCTTGCTCTTTATTTGTTTGATATATCGAATCGAAATCGAAGGTCTCGAGAGAAACTAGTAGGTAGAAACGAAAGTCGATAAGCGCTGAGGCCGGTCTCTTTCGCAGGTTATACGCTGGTGATGAAAGAGTCATTTCCAACACGTTCTCTCACAGGATTTTCTGAGTAGCTTGGCGGTAGTTCTTCTGCCTCCTGAGACACTGCTCGGTGAGCCTCCGAGCAGTGGTGCCAACCACGATTTTATTATCGAACATTTTTTTCAACTTAGAAAATATCATACATTCTGTGCAAGGAAAATTAATTAATTATAAATTATAATTTCTGAAAGTAAATGGGTAGGCCGGGCCTCAGGGCCTCTTACCACCCTTCGCCACTGGATACGATCTACTACAGAATAAAGAACCACGGAACAATTTAGTTTCCGGAGGTGGGGTACAATCAGCAACGAAACATATACAATCTATATATCAATCGATTCAACTTGACAAAACAAATCGATCGATACCAAATTTAACTACTTCCATTTAACCACTTCCGGTTAAATGGTCCTAATTTAGTTTTCGGGGATAGAGTATAATTAGCAACGAAACATGTACAATCCATATATATCAATCGATTGACTTTGACAAAACAAATCGATCGATAAAAAATTTAACTACTTCCGTTTAACCACTTCCGGTTTACTGAGCCTAATTTAGTTTCCGAGGGTGGGGTATAATCAGCAACGAAACATATACAATCTATATATAAATCGATTCAGCTTGACAAAACAAATCAATCGATACCAAACCTAACTACTTCCGGTTAACCATTTCAGGTTTACTAAGCCTAATTTAGTTTCCGGGGGTGGGGTATAATCAGCAACGAAACATATACAATCTACATATCATTCGATTCAGCTTGACAAAGCAAATCGATCGATACCAAATTTAACTACTTCCGGTTAAATGAGTCTAATTTAGTTTCCGTGGATGGGGTATAATCAGCAACGAAAAATATACAATCTATATATCATTCGATTCAGCTTGACCAATCAAATTGATCAATACCAAATTTAACTACTTCCGGTTTAATGCGCCTAATACAGTTTCAGGTGTAGGGGTATAATCAGCAACGAAACATATACAATCTATATATCAATCGATTTACCTTGACAAAACAAATCGACCGATACCAGATTTAACTACTTCCGGTTTGCTGAGCTTAATACAGTTTCCGGGTGTGAGGTATAATCAGCAACACAACATATACAATCTATATATCATTCGATTCATCTTGACAAAGCAAATCGATCGATACCAAATTTAACTACTTCCAGTTAACCATTTCCGGTTTATTTAGCCTAATATAATTTCTGAGGGTAGGGTATAATCAGCAACAAAACATATACAATCTATATATCATTCGATTCAGCTTGACAAAACAAATCGATCGATATCAAAGTTAACTACTTGCGGTTAACCACTTCCGGTTTAATGAGCCTAATTATTTTCCGGGGTGTGATATAATCAGCAACGAAACATATACAATCTATATATCATTCGATTCAGCTTGACAAAACAAATCGATCGATACCAAATTTAACTACTTTCGGTTAACCATTTCCGGTTTATTTAGCCTAATATAGTTTCTGATGGTGGGGTATAATCAGCAACAAAACATATACAATCTATATATCATTCGATTCAGCTTGACATAACAAATCGATCGATATCAAAGTTAACTACTTCCGGTTAACCACTTCCGGTTTAATGAGCCTAATTATTTTCCGGGGTGGGATATAATCAGCAACGAAACATATACAATCTATATATCAATCGATTCAGCTTGACAAAACAAATCGATGAATACCAAATTTAACATCTTACGTTTAACCACTTCCAGTTTATGAGCCTAATTTAGTTTTCGTGGGTAAGGTATAATCAGCAAGGAAACACATACTATCTATATATCATTCGATTCAGCTTGACAAAACAAATTGATCAATACCAAATTTAACTACTTTCGGTTAACCATTTACGGTTTACTGAGCCTAATTTAGTTTTCGGGGGTGGGGTATAATCAGCAATGAAACGTATACAATCATAATATCATTCGATTCAGCTTGACAAAACAAATCAATCGATACCAAATCTAACTACTTCCGATTAACCACTTATGGTTTACTGAGACTACTTTAGATTCCGGGGTGGTGTATAATCACCAACGAAACATATACAATCTATATATCAATCGATTCACCTTGACAAAACCAATCTAACGATACCAAACTTAACTACTTCCGGTTAAACGAGCCTAATTTATTTTCCCTGGATGGAGTATAATCAGCAACGAAACATATACAATCTATATACCATTCGATTCAGCTTGACCAAGCAAATTGATCGATACCAAATTTAACTATTTCCGGTTAACCATTTCCGGTTTACTGAGCTTAATATTCTTACCGGGGCTGGGGTATAATCAGCAATGCAACTTATACGGTCTATATATCATTCGATTCAGCTTGACAAAACAAATCGATCGATACCAAATTTAACTACTTCCGGTTAACCACTTCCGGTTTACTGAGCCTAATTTAGTTACCGGTTGTGGGGTACAATCAGCAATGAAACATATACTATCTATATATCATTCGATTCAGCTTGACAAAACAAATCGATCATTTCCAAACTTAACTACTTCCGGTTAACCATTTCCGTTTTACTGAGCCTAATTTAGTTTCCTGGGGTGGGGTATGATCAGCAACGAAACATATACAATCTATATATCAATCGATTTACCTTGACAAAACAAATCGACCGACAACAGATTTAACTACTTCCGGTTTACTGAGCCTAGTACAGTTTCCGGGGTGGGGTATAATCAGCAACACAACATATACAATCTATATATCATTCGATTTAGCTTGACAAAACGAATCAATCAATACCAAATTTAATTACTTCCAGTTAACCATTTCCGTTTTATTTAGCCTAATATAGTTTCTGAGGGTGGGGTATAATCAGCAACAAAACATATACAATCTATATATCATTCGATTCAGCTTGACATAACAAATCGATCGATATCAAATTTAACTACTTCCGGTTAACCACTTCCGGTTTAATGAGCCTAATTATTTTCCGGGGATAGAGTATAATCAAGAACGAAACATATACAATCTATATATCAATCGATTCACCTTCAAAAAGCAAATCGGTCGATATTAAATTTAACAACTTCCGATTAACCACTTCCGGTTTACTGAGCCTAATTTAGTTTTCGGGGGTGGGGTATAATCAGCAACGAAACATACACAATCTATATATCAGTCGATTCACCTTGACCAAACCAATCGATCGGTATCAAATTTAACTACTTCCGGTTAACCACTTCCGGTTTACTGAGCCTAATTTAGTTTCCGGGGGTGGGGTATAATCAGCATTGAAACATATACAATCTATATATTATTAGATTCAACTTGACAAAACAAATCGATCGAAACCAAATTTAACCACTTCCGGTTAACCATTTCCGGTATACTGAGCCTAATTTTGTTTCCGTGTGTGGGGTATAATCAGCAACAAAACGTATACAAAATATATATCAATCGATTCAGCTGGACGAACCATATTGATTGAAACCCATTTCAACTATTTCCGGTTAACCACTTCCGGTTTCCTCAGGCTAATTTACTTTCCGGTGGTGTGTTATATATCAGCAACGAATCATATAAAAACTATATATTAATCGATTCACCTGGACGAAAGGAAACGATTGAAATTGATTTCAACCACTTCCGATTTCCTAAGCCTAATTTACTTCTCTGGGGTTGGTTACAATCAGCAACGAATCATATAAAAACTATATATTAATCGATTCAGCTGGACGAAAAAAATCGAATGAAACTTATTTCAACCATTTCCGGTTAACCACTTCCAGTTTCCTGCGCCTAATTTGCTTCCCGAGGTTGGGTTATAATCAGCAACGAATCATATATAAAATATATATCAATCGATTCAGGTGAACAAAGGAAATCGATTTATACCAATTTCAACCACTCGCGGTTAACCACTTTATGTTTCCTGAGCCTAATTTATTTCCCGGGTGTTTGTTATAATCAGCGAATCATATACAAACTGTATATCAATCGATTCAGCTGGACGAACCAAATCGATTCAAACTGATTTCAACCACCTCCGGTTAACCACATCCGTTTTCCTTAGCCTAATTTACTTCCCGAGGGTGGGTTATACTCAGCAACGAATCATATACAATTTATATATTAGTTGATTCAGCTTGAAGAAGCAAATGGATTGAAACCGATTTCAACCATTAACGGTTAACCACTTCCGGTTTCGTGAGCCTAATTTACTCCCCTGGCGTGGGGTATGATCAGCAACGAATCATATAGAAACTATATATCAATCGATTCAACCGGACGAAACAGATAGACTGATACCGATTTTAACTACATCCGGTTATCTTTATTTTTTTCGACCTTTTTGTTTTCTTCTTTATCTCATTTGTACTTTTTATGAAAATTCCTTTTAAATAAATATAAATGTGGCAGACAACTAACTAAGTCAAATGCCTTCAAAGAAACGTTATTTGTGTGACAAAGTTTCATCAATAATATGAGCACGTTCTTGGCAACGTCAACATTTAAAAGTTATTGTGGGTATATTTGTTGTTTTATTGAAATTAGAAATTTGAAAGAGCAGTGTTAATTGGCCCACTCAATTTTATTTTGTAACTAATCTTTAATATTTTTTGAAATAAACTAATGTTTATGTTTTTTTAATGTTTTTTTCTCTTCAAGACAATCAATAAGAAAGAATCGAAATCTAAAAGTAGAAAAAGCAGTGTGAAGACCAGAGAAAGATTACCACCAAACGTATCCTCGAATATATCTTTTTGTATTTGGAAAAGTGACTCTTTTTCTTCAAACAATCAACAACAAACGAGAAGTAAACCACCTTCATCAACTTTCTTTCGTAAATATATACTTATATTTCTCGAAGCAAATTACTTTTTTTCAAAAGAATCAACTAGGAACCGATATTAAACGATTGATTTTAGACTTGAAGAGAAGGCCACCATCTAAATTTATTTTGTAAATCTCTCTTTCTATTTCCGAAAGAAAAAGAAAAAAGATTTTCTCTTCAAAATAACCAATAACAAACAATTAGCTTCTGTTTTGATTCGAAATTTGAAAGTGAGACCAGTGTAAAATTTCATCACCCATTTCTTTTGTAAACACTTTTTATGTGTTTCGAAAATAACTATTTTTCTTCAAATTAATCAACAATCGCATATCAAACGATTGATTTTAGCTTTCAATCGAAATTTAATAGTAGGGGGATCTGGATAAATTTGGCCAGATCCCAACTTTCTTTTGTAAATATGTCTTTATCATTTTCGAAACAAGCCATTTTTCTTGAAACGAAAAGCTAATGATTGGCTTTACTTTAAAATCAAAATTTGAAACTGTGGGGGAGGACAGTGTGAAGTTGGCAGTTTCCTGCCAACCTTATTGGATAAATATCTCATTGCTTTTTCGAAACAAATGTTTTTTACTTCAAAACAATCAATAACAAACGAAAAATAAACGCTTGACTTCGGTTTGTAATCTAAATTTGAAAGTGGGTGTGGCCAGTGTGAAGTTGGCACCCAACCTTATTTTGTAAATATCTCCTTACGTTTTTTGAAACAAACTATTCTTTCCCTTCGATATCAAACGAAATACAAATGATTGGCTTAGATTTCGAATCAAAATTTGAAAGTGATGGGCCAGCGTAAAGTTGCTGCCAACTTTATTTTGTAAATGTCTCTTTATATTTTTCGAAACAAACGAGTTTTACTTTAAAACAATCAATAACAAACTACTGATTTTGGTTTCGAATCGAAATTTGATAGTGGGGGCCAACTTCACATAGGTGACCCTAGTGATCGCAGATGTAACAATCTAACCAAAGAAAAAAACATCGAAATTCTTGCTGTTCTCTGTTCATGTAATTGCTTTTTCATGTAGTTTCTGTTTTTTTTTTTATTTTTTTTAAGGGCTGCTCACTAACTAACTAATTATGTGGCCTATCGAGGCTGGAGGTTCAGTCCAGCGTTCACAAAAACTCTCCATTCACTTCTGTCCTTAGACAACAGGATTCACTTTCTACTTTATATTCCTATTTCTGCTAGAGCCATCTGAATATTGTCCTCCCATCTGCCCCTTAGTCTTCCATCAATTGGATTTCCAGTTAAAACTTTGAAAGCGATCCTACTTAGTTCCATTCTGGCTATCTGACCTGCCCACCTGAGCTACCTAGATTTCGTAACCTTAACAATGTTTGGTAAAGAATGTAAATTATGCAGTTCTCCGTTATGATGTTTCCGCCGTTTCCCATTCCTGTCGCTCCTGGGTCCGAATATTCACCTAGGGATTTTATTCTCAAATACTCGCAGTCTGCGTTCTCTCAGAGTAAGCGATCAGTTTCGAAAACACGGCACAACAGGCATGATTATCGTTTTATAGATTTTTCAAGCTTCAAATTCTACGACAGAATGCTCGAAGATAAAAAAGATTTTGAAGTGAATAATAACACGAAATCTCTGCTTTCAGTCGAGGTATTATTTCTTCGTAGATATTATTTTGGTCTGTTAATATTGATCCTAGATATTTGAAAGTATCCACTTTGTCGAAAGAACTCTTTGATTTTTGACATTTCCATAATTTGCAATATTACGATGTCGGCGGATTTCCATGTATCTACTTTTCACTGCATTTACTCCTAAACTCATATCCCTGCAAGCGTTTAATAAAATTACCTGTGCGTTTCTTTCTACTGTTCTTCAATCATCACCTTCCAGATTTACATAATCGTCATATGCCGTAATCTGATTAATACCATTCAGTTCTAGACGTCTGACTGCTCTCTTTGAATTTCCATGTAGTAGCATATTGCAAAAAACTAAAAAACTAACTAACTAACTCTATGGCCTATGGAACCCGGAGGTTCAGTGCCGCGTTCACAAAAGCTCTCCACTGACTTCTATCCTTAGCTAATTGCATCCAGTTTCTACTTTGTATTCCTATCTCTGCGAGATCCATCTTAATATTATCCTCCAATCTGCGCCTAGGTCTTCCTAATGGTCGTTTTCCTATGGGTCTACCAGTCAAGACTTTGAAAGCGTTTCTACTTTCTTCCATTCTAGCTACATGACCTGCCCACCTAAGCCTCCTAGACTTGACGACCCTAACAATGTTGGGTAAACCGTATAAACTATGTAGTTCCTCGTTATGAAGCTTCCGCCATTCCCCATTCTCGTTCCTCTTGGGTCCGAATATTCGTCTCAGGATCTTGTTCTCAAATACTTTCAGTCTATGTTCTTCCCTCAGAGTAAGCGACCATGTTTCGCAACCATACAGAACAACAGGCATGATTATCGTTTTATATATTTTAAGCTTCAAATTCCTCGACATATTGCAAAACGAAGTTAAATAATTACGACAACACATCTCATTGTTTTATGCTATTTTCAGCGTGAAAGCTCGTGGGAAAGTATTTTCCATCGGGAACTGTGCTTTTGATTTCATTTAAATATTTTAAACTTTTTTTAGTTTGTCAAATTCATTAAGAACATTGTAGGCTCTTTCCCTTCTAACCGAGTCGTAGGACTTTCTAAAATCAGTTAATGATTGATGAAGTGGATTATAGCACTCCCGTTTCTTTTCGAGTATTTGTGAAATGGTAAATATCTGGTCGATAGTTAATCAATTTCGCCTAAATCCGCTCTCATAAGCTCAAATAACTTTATCTGCTTATTCGATCAATCTTGCAAGCAGAATATTTAAGAGGATTTATAGGATGTTGACAGAAGAGAGATGCCTTGATAGTTATAGCCTTGACAGTCAGTTTTGTCAATTTTCTTACGGATTGGAACAATGATTGATTGTGGCCAGTGCCGGATCTACATATAAGCTAAACAAGTTATAGTTTAGGACCCCACTCGCTTGGGAGCCCAAAAAATTTAAAGAAAACTGATTGCAGTGAAATTTCCAAATACCAAGAAAAAGCAAATAACATTAAACGCACATACAACAACGCTTTTTTGTATTATTATGTACTAAACTTTTATGAAGCAAGTAATAGGACTCTATTTCTCAGCACCACTTGTAATGAGACCTTGTTATCCATCCCCACTTATAATGGAGACCCTGCTTGTAATGGGCCCTTGTTTCTATTTAGATATCCATTAGGTCCATACATTAGAATAAAGCATATACTCGTATTCAAGCCTAAAAACCGGCGATATTTTGTCGCTGAGAAAGTAAGGTTGACGTATAAAGGGCTCATTTTACTAGCTTAGTTCCCCATCAAACCTAAATCCGGCACTGATTGAGGCAATTCCACCTTGTTCCAGATAAGGAGATGAATGAATAAGCCTGAGATATCTACTATGTGACTTTCCCTTCCTCCGCAATCATTATTGGCAATTGTTCCGTCGGCTTTCTTTAATACAAAAGCGCGAGGTTAACAGTCTGTTAAATTCGTAGATGATCTTATACCTGTGTCGAATGTTTTTGTCTATATTGCTTTAACTTCTGCACTGCTTTAAAATAAATATTTAGCTGTAAATTTTGCACCTTTTTTAAAATTAAAATAACGCACTTTTTGTACACTGTGCACCTAAAAAAATCCGGTCTCTAGTAATTATCCATACATTGCGTGTTACGATGCTACGATCGTAATTTAACACCTAGGTAAAATATGTTATATGTGTTCTCGCGATATATGGGCTGTGTTACCGTTTTGTCGCTGATTTCTTGACGATTCTTCTCTGAAACATTTGAAGTATATCCCTTTCTCTTTCATATGTTTTATTGTGGCTACATTCCTGAGTTCTGTAGCAAGCTTGTCCTTCTTGAATTTCGCTGTAGGTAAGTTATGGTTGATTTGGTGTCTGTTGTTTTCCATATAAAGATAGAAATGTGTTACATTGGTATTTGATGACGATTTGTACAAATCCTAGGCTGAGGTTAGTCGTTGAGGCACGAATAATGGCTAACTGTCCTTGCGAAATTTCTGGTGTGTGCCTGTTAAAATCTTAGATTTCTCTTCAGCTGTCTGACTAGGTCAATTTCGTGCTCACTAAAAATAAACAATAAACACTTGACACTTGGAAAAAAAATATAGTTAATGGATTGGATTTCAGAGAAACATATTGGTTAAAATATATCGAATTTTAATATATAAGACAGTTAGTTATACTGAAATAAATACCGTATATCGGTATTAAATTAACATATAATCAACTGTTCAAATTCTAAATCATACATTTTATAAGTGAATTTATTTCCTACTTACATATAGCTCAGAAACAACTTATTTATTACTACGCTGAAGTTAAAATTCTCCCTCGGCAATCTATATTGTCAATACTGATGATAAATTAATCTTCAATAAACACGAAATCTAATGTTACTAAGAATCCAAAGCAATTAGTTCTGCTTGAATCATTTTCCTGTACAAAGGCATCTGTTGCTGGTCAAAAGTAAATTTAAAGTTTTTAATAATGCACTCGGCGTAAAGGAGCACAAACACCCCACAGTCATATCCATTTGTTTGTCTAGGAATGTTTCGAACACGTGAATTAATTATATAATTTTCCATATCAGTTGTATTTCCCAATTTTTCAACAATGAACTGTAGATAGTTTCTAACTGCAATGCAATAATTTCTGCCGAGTCCACCTAAAGAGTCGTAGTACGAAATTGTTCTTTCCTCATTGTCAACAACAACTAATGCCCAATGGTTTCTATTTACATTTACCGGAAAGAAGACAAAACGCCGTGAAAAATATCACGTTCTAGAGTGAAATTTGTCCATACTCTTTCGTAGTTGTTACGTCCGTAAGTGCCAGTTATCATGTCGATCACAGGACAAGCTTCAGCATATGTATTATCATGCCTCTCTTCACGATAGGAAAGAATAGTTTCAATTACATTATCATTAAACCAACATTTGTCTTCTAACAATTTTAGGTCTCTGACAAAACATTGCGATCTATTACCATTGTATGTTAAATATTCGTCATCTTTTGACGTATATTCACTTATTTTTAGGGATGCGCACGAGTCGAGATTTAAGCCTGTCTCAACTCGACTCGAGAAAATGTTGTCTCGACTCGTGTCTCGACTCGAAAATATGTTTCTGTCTCGACTCGTGTCTTGACACGACAGTCTCAGTCTCGACTCGATTCGAATTCGAGTCGAGACGTCTCGAGATTCGAGTCGAGACAAAATATACGAGTTAAAATATACGCACACATAAGCCAGAATATTATGACTATCTACCTAATTGTCCGTATGTCCACCTTTGACACGAATAACAACGGCGAATGTTCTTGGCATGGACGTAATGATCCTTTGTAGGTCGCTGGAGGGAGTTGGCACCACATGTGCACATAGAGGTCACCTAATTCCCTTAAATTCCGGGGAGGGGGGCGATGCGTTCTAACGTCACGTTCAATCACATCCCAGATGTGTTTAATTGGGTTCAGATCCGGCGTGTTGGGAGCCAATACATCACTTGGAACTCGCCCCTGTGTTCCTCGGACCTCTCTATCACACTCCTGGACTTGTGACATGGTGCTTTGCCGAAAAATGCCACTAACGTTGGGAAACATGGTCGTCATGAAGGGGTGTACGTAGTCTTCAAGCAGTGTGCTTGGCCTTCATGGTGCTTTACCCAAGCTCCACTAGACACATGGATGCATAAGGGTAACCTTGGCCCATATCGTTGGGGGTGGGGCAAAACATGCGTGCACAAACACACACACACACACATGTATATATATATAACATTTATCGACCCACTTCTGGATTGAAGGTCTCTCCAATTCTTTTTACACTATCTATTTTCGGCAGTCTCTTTCCACGTTACTCCACACTGCTTCCTAATTTCGTCACACTATTATGTGTTACAACGTTTCCCGGATCCTTTTTGTTCCCTTAGGATCCAGTCAAGGATTACTTTTGTCCACCTATCATCAGTTTTTCTTGCAATATGACCAGCTCCCTGACCTTGAGTCCTTTTATTTTCGCGATGGTATCGGTCACTCCTGTCATCTTCATGATCCATGTATTTCTTTTTCTATCTCTTCGGGTTATTCCAAGCATACATCTCTCCATGCTTCTTTGAGTTGTATATGCTCTCTCCCTATGGGAGTTTAAGAAAGAGCATTATACATTAACAACTGATCACAAAAAGATGTGAATTCAACCAGGCGTAGATTTTAACCCTCGGATGCATGTCGCTTTTTTTCTACACTTTTACATATGTGGGGTCAATTTGACCCCACGCAATATTTGGTTGATAATAATATAACATAGTATGCATGTTAGGTTAATTAGATTACGTTAGGTTTGGTTAAGTTAGGTAATGCGGAGGTATGTTAAGTTTGTTTAGATTAGGTTACATTAGGCAAGGTATATAGTTCAGGTTATCGCGTTTTATTCATTAATATAAGGAATAAACCAATTACAAATATTGTTCAGATATTTTAACTGTTTTCCTCTTCCTCGCTTTCCGAATAGTTAAAAATAGTTCACTCTTCTTCATATTAATATGAGTAACAGTTCACTTACACTTATCCAAGCTGCAATTCAGCACCATAATCTTACTTGAAACAAAAGATTTCTTGAGCAAGGAAAACAACACTAAATATGAAGAAAGTACCCATGTTTTGGCTTTGTCACATCAATACACATCACTGACATTCAGAACACACTACTAACACACTACTGTGAAATTTGCACACATACTTCTCACATCTGCTGCAACGCTGTGATGTCTTCCTGTCCTCTTCCCTTGTACAGATCTGACATCTTACTCTCTTTTTCGAAGATGTAGGAGCCAATGCCTTTGTTTCCCTCTCTACACCGCAGAGTTTCATCGCATCAATCACTGGTTTCTTTAGGTTCAAACTGTGGCACCTCAGCCTGATGTGAGGAAGAATCAGTTCGTTCGCCAACTCAGTTAGAAAGACACGGCGCTTGTGACTGATCCCTGAATGATAATCCGGATGTTGTGATAAGTAGCATGTGTATGCATTGAGAGCGCCTACGTTGATTACATTATAAAAGAGGGCCATTGGCCAGCGACGCGTCTGTCTCCTACAGGTGTATGTTTGAACCAATTTGTCCATGGCGTCAACTCCACTCTTTGTTTGGTTGTAAAATTTTATGATTTCTGGCTTCTTCTTGGAATCTTCCTCATCCACGCCTGTGTCATGATGCATGGTGCTGAGTAGAATGACGTTCTTATTCTTTTTCGGTACGTAGCTTACTAGGGTAACATCTTTATTGAAGACGAATTGTGATGTGCTAGGCTGTCTTGACTTAACATTGACCAGCGCAGGTGGAATTTCACGTCTGTTTTTCTTTATTGTACCAACAATAGTTACATTTTGTACCAACAGTTCCTTAGCTAAATCATAACTTGTGAAAAACTGATCAGTTGTGATATTACTGCCGGAGTTCCGCAGCGTGTAGCACAATGTCTTCACGACGTTGCTGGCGAGGTTAGTTTGAACTGGTTCCCCTGGCTGTCGTCCCAAGTACACTAGACCGTCTTTTGCGTAAAAGTTCTCAGCATCACACAACCAGAAGATCTTAATGCCGTATTTACCTGGTTTACTTGGCATATACTGCACAAACTTGCATCTCCCACGGAAAGGCACTAACTGTTCATCAATCGTGAGGAAAACTCCGGGAACCATAACTTTTCGACAATTTTCTATGAAAAGTGTCCAGATATATCGAAATGCAGCCATGTGATCAGTTTCCAGACGCAAAGCGCGGGTTCGCTTGTCATCGAACCGGAGCAGTCTTCTGATATCTTCGAAACGATTCACGCCAAAAGTTGCTTTGTATTTCGGATTAGCGAATTTGTTGAGAAAAAGTTCGCGAATAGGAACATCCCAACTTCTCTCAGTACCTGCGATAAGAAGGATGCCAATAAAAGCCTGAAGCTCTTCTAATGTTAGGTCAGTCCACTTTTTCACTGATTTCACTGCCACTCTTCTTCCTTCTAAATTCGTGCACTGCACAATTTCCTCCAAAATGTTACGGGAAATGAACAAATCAAAGGCATCTTTGGGTGACGTCAAGACAAAGCCCCGCGGGAGACCTTGTACATTCCTTACGATGTTGTGCCTAGCAGTCTGGTGAACACCGGGTGGTTTGCTTTTCCACTCAATTCCATTCTTCGAAATCATACCGAAAGACGCTTGCTCATCCCTTGCATCTTCTTCTTCTTCTTCATCATCATCACCACCATTATCCATTTCAAAATCACTGTCTTCCCTCGGAATGTTTTCCTCCTCTGAAACTCCATCATCTTCGTCAAAACTGTCCAAGTTGCTGGCAACACCATTATCATCCTCCTCCGTAAGCAGTTCGTTTATTTCATTTAGAGACAATCCTCTTTTTGTCATTACTGTCTATGGCACTTTCAGTCTAATAAACAGGATTTTATAAAATCACGTAAAAGCAATAAGCATGCACTTGTTCAAACCTAAAATGCGGCGTTCTTTCACACACGGTGTGCAATTGTTTCTGCAACACAAACAAACATGAGAGCGGAGCACTGTAGAAATGTCGTCCGACTATACACGCGGTCTGTCAACAACAACTGATTGCAGTGTTGTCAGGTTACAGTGGAAAAAATATTTTCAAATAAGATAAAACAACCTTTTATTCGCGACAAATTTTTACTATACTTGCAGCAATATGCGAATTTATGGAAATTTTACAAGAGCATAAGTTTATTCCCAGAGAAAATAAGATCTCGAAATCAAAACTTATAAAAAATATCCAGTTTTACAAAAAGATTCATCATCATCCCTCGATAATTCGAATGATGATGATTGTTGTTCTGCCCTAAGGCAGGTCTTTGACCCGAAGGTCCCTGGGCAAGATGAGCCCATGGTGGTTTTTCATTGCCTTCCATGGGATGATGATGACGTCCTAAGGACGGGACCTACAGTTTAACGTGGGATCCGAATCACATGTCTCCCCACCGGGAATCGAACCCGGGACCCCTTGATTACAAGGCGGTGAGAGTAACCACTTATCCACCGGGGAATACTGATTTTAAAAGATTTTCTCTACTTTGGGTATAGCTGAACATTATATCCAGGCCAAACTTTTTATTTTGAACGTTTCTAAACTATTTTGAAACTGGGGTCAAATTGACCCCACATATGTAATAGATGGGTAATGATAAAAAATGGTAAAAAAAATAAATAATAATAACTTGCAAAACAAATGTGTTTACATTCTTTTGTAGTTGAAGCATCCTGCTTAGATGTCACAGAACATCAGGATTTTTCAGTGAGATTTCCTTGTAATACTAGGAAATAAAAGCATGTTGGGGTCAAAATGACCCCACACATGCATCCGAGGGTTAATTCCTACTTTAGATTGGAAGCAGCAACATATTTCAAATTATTGCCTTTGGTATAAAAAGTCGATTATCAATATTGAATTTGTGGTGGCAAGCTACATGGCATGAGCGTGAACTGCGATTCTTCTTTTTTTTTCATTATTAAAAGGCAAGATTTATTTATTGATTATAAGATTTACAAGCTGTAACTAGAAGTATATGATATACTTTGTTCAGTTGTGCACATGTAAACTCTTTGTTTCGAAAAAAATATATTCATAAATTTCCACTTGGGCAGGTAGTCTTCGACCTTAAATTGTCACTTCTTGAAACCAACCATACATTTGCTTCGAATGTTTTAACCAAATATTTAGCATCGTAGTTTCGAGAAACCCTCTCTGATTTTGGATCATCATTGTGTGGTTGGAGTGTGGGGATGATATAAATACTACTCAGGCAGATATACAGCCTAACTTTACGTCAGTTTTTCCGGATGAGACCTAAAATTAAGCCTTTGCTCTGTGCTAAAAATTGTTTTAGTCAATAGCTGGAACGCCTTTCCCTAGAATAATTTCGCGGAACACAATGACGCAGAACGAAAAGTTCTAGATTAGTTCTTTATCGTGCTTTAATAGGATATTCGGACACCACATTCGGATCCTCTTAGAGACCATAGGGAAAATAACGAAAGTGAAAATAAAGGTAATTTACTAGAAGTCTTATCGCTAAGATCCAAAGACAATGACATGATTTTTCGGTATTATATTAACAAAGAAAAAACATTTAGATACGTTAGTCCCGAATACCAAAATCAATTTCTAGATTTAATGTTTGAGTATGTTCTGTGAAAAATAATTGATCGTGTGAAGACTGTAGGTATATATAGTGTCACCATGGATGAAACTCAAGATTTGAAGCGACATGAACAAGTATTAATTGTTTTGCGATGCTGTGATGAAACATTAAACGTTCACGAAAGTTTTATCGGGTTTTACAACACAAAAAAAACACGGCGAAAGTTTGTCCAAACTGTTAACAAATTTGTTAATATCACCGGGTCTGAGCGTAGATAACACCCGAGGACAATGTTACGATGGTGCAGCCACTATGCGTGGTCAGTACTCTGGCGTTGCAATGAGGACCAGGAACGTGAACGATTTAGCCATTTATATTCATTGTTACGCTCACATTTTGAACTTATGCATTGTCGATGTGTGCCGAGAAGTGTCTGCAATTCGAAACATGTTTGGTGTTCTGAGTAGTTTGCATTCCTTCATAGAAGCGTCGTCAAACAGGCATGCTATTTTTGAAAATATTCCACGTCAAGGAGAAAACTTGGAGCATTTGGTAACATTAAAATCTTTGAGCGACACTAGATGGAACTGTAAATTGGAAGCTATTCGTGCAGTTTTAGAACATTTTGGATCTGTAGTTTAAACTTTAGAGGAAATAGCAGATCACTATCAAATTTACGTCCCAGTTGCGTATTCAATGTTAAGAAACGTTCATGATTTTTTATTTTTGTTTCGTCATAAACTGATGAGACGTGTTCTTTAATACGCTAATCAACTGTCCATGCACATACAGAATACACGTGCCAATTTTTCTACTATGAAAAATTTGTCGCAAGCGAATATCTGCAGCCTTCAGTCCTTACTGAGTGAGAAAAGTTTCAAAACGATGTGGACAAAAACAGAAGAAACTGCAGAAACCATGGGGTGCACTGCACCGAACGTTCCACAAAGAAGACGAATCCCACGAGCATTGGATGGTGGTGAGACAGCAGCTGAATATTACAGACGCGAAGTGTATTATTCCGTTATTGACATCCTTGTGGCAGATATGAGCAAACAAAGTTCAAAGAAAATGATATGTAGGTTCTTCATTCCCTCCACGACATGTTGAATCAACACAAGCGATCAGCAGAAAGTATCACAATTGTCAGCAACACGTACACAATCCCTAAAGTTGAGCTGACATCAGAGTTAACAGTTTTCTCCAATTTGTGTGCAGAAAGACAGACTGAAAATGATTTTTCATCGCTTCTAAATGTATTTTAAAAATTAGCGAGTGCTTCCCAAACTTGAACCAAGTTTATAGATTTTTCTAACCGTGCCTGTCAGTTCCGCAACTAGTGAACGTTCCTTTGTAATAATGCACCTTGTCACACACACAGGTACATGTTCCATTATATAAAATTTGGAGGTTCAGTGCGCAAATCAAGAAACTAACACAATGAAGAGCGTAAGATCTCTTTCCATTAGCCATGCGTAAAAGTGCCCATTAAAACTCAAGCTGTGCAGGAAACATCGTTTAAATGTCAACTAGGTTATGCAGCATTGAAGAACATACGAATATTAGATTATATTTTAATAGGAGTCAATTCTAAACTTTTCAACAGCTCATCTCTTCCTTCCCAATTTCGGCACTCCCATTGTTCTTACTAGACGAACCTGAATCTTCTTTTGACACTTCTTCTCTCTCAGTTACACTTAATGAATTCACTTTGACAACTTCTTTCTTCTTTTGACTGCATGCATCGCAAATCCATACAACTGATGGATTACTCATTTCTTCATACTTTTGTTCATTGATTCCAACATATATAAAATGATGCCACTCTTCACAGTGGTCACATTGAATTATTTTGTTTTTGTCTGCGACTTCCTTATTGTCCCTTTCATTACAACACACGCACACTATAGTATCACTACTAGAGCTAATAATTGACATCTTCTTCTAATAATAGTTCGGAAGAGCCTCATCATCTTCCCTTTTCAAATCTGCCATATCTTATATATATATATATATATTTCCAAAATATTCACAGAGTTTTCTTTATGTTACCCTCAAATTTCCTTTGCCTTTTCATATGATAATCACCATCAAATCCTGATGACTAGGATCGCCATTTTTACACTGTAGTGCTCAATTTATATAGTGGCTGTATTTAAAATTAGTATTAATATTCTCACTATATTTATAAACATAATCAAAATTATTATCGTTCATTCTGTTTTCTATAAAGCTGCACATCATCTGTGAACAAATAACAATATATTTGCTACAGCTAGAACTGATTTGATTTTTCTAGGCATTAAATGTAAATACATACATAATTTTACAGATGGATTAGCTTTTGGCGTACGATCCGAGGTCTTTTTGCTTATTACAGCTTCATATTTTTAAACTGAATTGGTAGTTACAAAAAACTCATACTGTGAAAACTATTTATATAACTGAACTGCTAACTAACTCTCTAAATTCGATTCGAAAAAGTTATTTTTTAAATTTCAATCTTAATATCACAAGATGCAGACCAGACACCCTATCACCAAATGAATTTTATGTAATGCGCTTCGGGCAGCTAGATAATAGCGGCGTATTACACCTTTTCGTGCCTAAGACGGCTAAAACATACGTTCGTAGCACTATGGGTTAAGAAAAATTTCGTTGTTTAGCTGTGTTGTGCACAGAAAGGTCTAACGACATTAACGTTTCTCAGATTATCGGCAAATTTGATTCAGAAACAACACTTCGAGGAAAGCGGCTTCAGCCCCATTAACAGTTGAAGTCCAGTTTCCATATCATTACATTTAGAGGTAAGTGAAATAGTAACTTATTAAATCAAAATTATAAATGTGATATTTACTGGCTACTGTTTGGATTTCTTAATATTGTGATTTCCTTGTGTTACTGATAAGCAGTATTTCTTTCAGTGGGTGAGCCGAGGCTTTCCCCTCCATACACACACAGTCAAGTGCAAAATACCCTTCAGGCAAATTTTCAGAGAATGGAAAATCAGAATATCAAGAAACATATGTTTAACTATAATTCCCCTCTTTACTTTCAAAATACCCTCTTTGGGGATATTTTCTGAAAGAAACACTATTAATGAGCTGGGGTAAACGAATATGTGGATATTGTGCTGATGGGTTGTTCCTTAACAACATTTAAAGCTCAGGTCAATATGAGGGATTGGGCAAAGATCAGGAAAAGATTGGCTAAGCGGGGCTTAAAATGGGCCGGAACGCACCAGTTCTGCATTCCAGTAAGTCAATGTGGTGTCCGAATATTCGGCCAGTGCTGCCAACTTTGGAACTCGTTTTTCTTTTCGACTCTAGGTACGTCGGCTTCCTGCATAGTTGGTGCTTCTTGTTTTGTTCATTCTAATATTCACAGCTCGTGATAATATGTGACGCATTATGCCAACTTCGTCTTTTCCGTATTTTTCGTACTTCTGTTTTTCTATTTTCTTTTGTTAGATTGTACCACTGATTATACACGCCATATCTTATGTTCTACATGACACTGAATATTGCACTCAATTCATATAGTGCTCTTTGCAAAACATGTACTTTTTATTGCAGTTGGCAACACTGTTAACCCTACTGGTGTCCTCCATTTGTTCCCTATTGTGGCAAGTCTCTTTCTATACATCACTTGTCAGCATTGTATTTTGCCGTGCCCCCCTTTTTTTCGGAATTTGCACTTTTCTCCCTTGTCCAACCTTGCTGTTTCCCGAACTTCCACCCCTTATATTTCTTGAACCTATTGCTATGGGCAGCTAATTTTTTGGGAATGCTCATCTCTGTTACAGCTCTTTCAATTGGCATAGGCCATATCTTTCACTGCAACTATCATTTTCGGAAGGTTCCCTTGTCAGTTCATTCATAACACTGGATGACTATCCAAATAAACCTCAGAAATGTGGGGGGACAGTTGCCCCCTGGCCCTATAAGTTACGTCTATGCATGGATGCTCACTTGAATTAGTTTCAAGGCTGTTTGTGAGTAAATACTTTCTTGAAAATAATATTAAAAATTATAAAAAGATTTTCGAGACATTCGAGTCGAGTCGAGATTTTTACGAGCAGTCTCGACTCGAAAATTCGAGTCGAAAAACACGTTTGTCTCGACTCGTCTCGAATTTTACAAAGTGTGTCTCGACTCGAATCTCGAGTCGAGTCGAGTCGAGATTTGTCTCGACTCGTGCGCATCCCTACTTATTTTTCTCATGTCTTCTTTAGTTATTTCAGGAACTGGAATCGACCTTACACTTGAGATATCACTCTGGTCACTTTCTTCAGTATCGCTTTCTACTGTAATATCTTCACTCACATCATCTTCTTCGTCTACATCGGAATAAGGTCTTTCAAGACTTAATCCCTTTCTTCCGAAACCTGCACACACTTTCAGAATATCGTCCAGAAAAAAATAGAAAGTTAGGACCATCATCAAACTTATCTACAAAAATTTGTCTTCGGTAAAGATATTCAGCTATGTAGTCGTCAACCATCTTGATGTTCTTAAATGCTTGCTGAGGAATGCTTTGCTTCAGATATCGCCACATTAGGGTGACCAAATCGTCAACTAGAAAAAACGGGACAACTTTTTACTTTTGGATACGTATCTCCCCTAAATATATATTTTTGTCTCCGTTCTCTATTTCTCTCTCTATTCTCAACTTTTTCGATTTAAAACCTATTGAAAAGGTTGTGGAATTAATTAAATAACAAAAAAGTATCAGCAGCTAACAGAAATGAAATTTTGAAAACATTACTAAAAATATATGAAATTTTTATCAATATCTGTCAATCAACAAAATCTGTCACCGGCAGAATTTATAACGAACTACTCCCACCTTCGGATTCCAAGTCCCTTTATTTCTTTTTCTTACTTTTAAACATTATTTCACTTACAACTAGTTTTCTTTTTACTTTCACTTTTATAGTTCTATACTTCTGTATACCTTTCGTAAATGACAGTATGTTACATCTTAGTCAAATCACGGAAACACTGTGCTGTACTGACGACAGCGCCTCAGTCTTCTATCGCCCGAAACAGAGTAAAAACAGTTTTTCATAAGACCTTCAGTCCCTTGCACTGTCGTCTGCGGAGGGGGAAGCCTAGGAGGGAAAACAGTGCAGCCACCAAATCCAATATCGCAAATGTCGTAATGACGTTGCTCAGAAATTAGACACATTCCAATATAATCACATAGCTTAGAAAATAATAATATAAATTAGGAAATTGTAGATTAGAAAGTTTTTTGTACCCAATGTACGTAAATACGGGACATTTTGGTGTCCCGGGAAAATTTTTCGGGACAATCGGAATGGTAGTGAGAAAACGGGACAATCCCGTTTTTACAGGACGGTTGGTCACCCTACGCCACATACTCTCGCAAGTATTAGTAAATACTTCTTTTCTAACCCATTCGCCTTTCGAATGGTTAACGGTTTCATGTTTATATTCCTTTTCATACAAACGTTGACTAATTTTAGAATATACTGTAGTTTATCAGAGTCAGGGCCGGATTTAACATTTTGGCACCCCTAAGCCCAATAAATTTTTCCTCCCCCTAGTCTGGTTACTTTCCTAAAAACCGTTATTAAAAATTATATCAGGCCTATATGTTAATTGCTTAAACACCACTCCACGATGCAATTTTATCATTGCATGTTTTTTGAGAAATTTACTTGGTTCTGGGTTTAACAAAATGCCGTTAAAACAAAATGCTAACAATAATGTACTAACAAAAGATTGGTGAACTTTACCAACAATTATTTGTTCCAATGAACTTCAAAATCAGAATGCTTTATTAGCCTGATTTTTTTAATCAATTCAAAAAATATGTTAAGTTATGGTTATTTATTTTTAATTTTTTTCTCTCGGCCGTGCGCCTCCTGGGAGCTTGCGCCCATAGGCCCGGGCCTACCGGGCCTATTGAGAAATCCGGCCCTGATCAGAGTAAATTGTTGACCTCGGAGCAATGTACTTTACAATAAAAGGATCTAAGGTTTCTGTTTTTCTGTTTCTGACCCTAATAATAAAAGCTCTACCTTTTTGCTTAGGATTCTTCCTACGCTGCACTCCACCGAAGAAACAAATCTTTTGTTTCTGACTTTTTGAAAGCTTACCTCGGTTCCCTCCTTTGTTTCTTTTTCGTCTACATTCGAAAGTCTCATCGATTTCAACAACTTCCCCATCTCCACCTATAGGACCATGAACTTCATAACTATTAAAAATAGAAGCACTGGCCACATCATGACAAAAGTTCAACCAATCACACACAGTCGAAGATGAAAGTCCGGTGTACTTAATGATCTCTGAGTTGGTGGATTTTACTACCAAACAAACATAACTTTCAAAAACTGCAGAAAAGTAACATGTGATCCTCCAAATATAGTGTTCTTAAGTGGATTGAACTCACGCTTGAACAGTTTACAATGGTAAAGGAACCCAAGTAATTTCACAGACTCGGACCATTCTATCATGTTGCAATTGGGACATTCAGGCACTGAAGACGATCCTCTCCTAGGAATGATTCCAATCTCTTCACATATTATTTTTGCAAGGTTTTCTGTTGGAATTTTCCTTTCAAAGTTCATTAGGTGTAACCCCTCAAATACAGATTCCCAATGCCACACACTTCTTTCATTGCTTGACAGTCCTTTCTGTTTCAGTATCATAATGAAAATACTTATTTTAGTACAATCGATCAAAATTTCTTTCATGAATTCACCAAATGAAAACACAGAAATGTGTGTAAACTCTTCTAAATATATGAACACACAAAAACTATTATGCTGACAACTAGACAATTTTTGATCTCAGTGTGTCTACTCAGAACGCCAAATTTCAAATGACTTCTGTTACAGGTGAGGAGAAAAATAAAAGTTTAGAAGTTGCTTTTGTGTTCAAAGTTCTTTACAAGTATATTGTTGAGGTCTCATATTTCTTTCTATCTACAACGTAGCAAGTAGTAAAAGAGCGACGCAGTTATCGGCTTTCGAGTTATTGTCAAAGGAATGGAGAACAATCGTGCCCCTGCTGAACTTTCGCGTTTCATATATTGTAATACCCTAAGTGCTGTTTTACTTCTTTTTTGCCAATAAGAATGCCATATCATATTGCAAACCTATGGGGAATTGTTCATCTAAATATTTAATATTAATTTTAAAGAATAAAGAAAATTTTCAAGGTTATTTCAGATGAATTATAACAGGAAATGTTATTTTCTTTACAAATAAAAACCATGTTATTATTTTAAATCTTCCAGAGTAATGATTGAATACTGACAAGGAGACTTACGGAAGTGTCACTCACCGATTTGAATGAAACTTTGCATACTTGTAGAACATCGAAAAATAATCGACACGTATTTTTTATTTCGGCAAAGGTGCTGGTTTAAGAATAAGAATCACCCTTTGAACTGTTGGGGTTGTCTCAAGCATAGAAAGAAAACAGTCATTTAATGTAGAAGAAAACATACTACCAGGGGGGTTTAGAACAGCTTATGGAGATTCTGACGTCAAAATTACAAAATTCAAAATGGCGCGTCCAATACGGCGATTACAATTACAAAAGGTCTTCTGATTTGAAACGCTCTGTAGTAAGACAAGAACAATAATAGTTGGCAGGGTTACTGCAAGAAGTTGCTGACCGATTTGAAACCCTTTTCTCTACGTACTTTAACGGGATGCTTGATTAAAGTGCGTGTCTGCACCTCTCATTATAAGGAATGCTTATTTATAGTGAGCCCCTTGTCTCTCACTGTTCAGGGTGCTTATTGAAAGTGAGTCATTGCGCCTCTCACTAGTCGGTGTGTATATTTAAAGTGAGTCCCCTTGCCCAGTGGCGGATCTAGAAGGTAAAAACTGGGGGGCTGCCAGACCCTAGACTATGATAACTATATCATGAGTTTACTATAAAGTTTCAAAAAAATATACATAATAGCTTAAATTATTTTCGTCACTCTGAAAACTGGGAAGCAGGCCCCCCGGCCCTGGGTTACATCCGCCACTGCCCTCGCCTCTCACTACGCCAGAACTTCATATGTCCTCAATTTTTATAATTATGAATTTATCAAAAAAGCGTTTTACAGTAAGCATATTCCGAAAAAAAAGTGTGTAATGTATAAACATCGTTTACATCACGTACGCTTATGACAGAAATAACTGTAAACAAATCGTAAAATGCTGCAGAATGTTTGAAACAAAATGTTACGGGATTTTCAAACGCAGATGAATTTTCTTCCAAATAACCGCTTTTGTGAAACGCATACCTAACAAGATTGACAAATCTGGAGAGAAAACAATTATGAATCGGTGATAGGATCTTAAAGATAGTATTACGGAGATGTAAATTTCTGTTATAGTTGTAGAGAAGGAGAATGTCAGAAAAATGTCTCATGAAGTTTTTCCACGGCCTAAAGAAGAACAAATCAAAAGGTTGAATCCTATGTATAGAGCCTGCAATATTTATGTATTTACATATTAAATTTTTGGTTAATTTACGTACATAATAATATATTTCTATTTTGCATATTAAAGGAAAGGATACAAATATGGAATACCATTTACTAATTAAGTAATTACTCGTCACCAAAACTGAAAATATCAGCAAAATATATTTCAGAAGGTAAAGTTGAACGTTTACTACAGCACTAATGAGTTACGATCGTCACATGAATAAGACTAAGATAGATAGCATTTTACTGATAACATGTCATTTTTTATGTTTAAGTAAATGGGTCTAAATATGGAATACTTGTAATGATCTATTTACAAAACTCACAAATCTAACAACATCCTCGTTGATATCCAAAACATTCTACATGGCATCGTAATTCACACATAAAACACATCACTCATTGCTCTCCATGATTATCTTGTGGGAATTTTCCACCGCAAAAGATACATACTGCATCAGGACTATTGGGATAACTTCATCGTCTGGCTGAGAAAAGTCTAAAGATGAGTCTTCGGATTTGATATTACATTCTTTTGATGGATTGGAAGAACTCTCCCTGTGTGGTTTTAAACGTTTGTTACTTCATTCACGATATATTGAGGTAGCTGTGGGCTCATTTGTACTTTTTTCCTTGTCCTATACGTGTATTGTTTATTATTTGCTTTTTGTTTTTCTATTTGTTGTATGTTGGGCTTCTTTCGTTCTTCTGCTGAAGAGAATTTTTATATGGTGAAGATGTCAAAACTGCAACTGTTTCTACTTTTCTTCCTCTGCTACCTAACTGCTTTCTAGGATTTCAAACTGGTATTACTTGCTCAGGACTTCTCAGACATTTAGTTTTAGACCTCTTCTACCATATTCTTAGAGTTACTCTTCGTGAATATCTAATATATTTGTTTCCATTAGCAATAAATATTTCACTAATGATAATTAGCGGATTTTCCAACTCTGCAGGTAATACAGTTTTGCGTCCAAGTTTTGTTTTTCCAGCTCCCTGAAGTATAACATACGGATTTTAATTTGCAAGCCTAAATAGAGTAGATCTGGGAACATGATAATATTTCGCCTCTTTTAGATTTGTCATTTTATTACTTCTGACCTGGAAGATGTCTACTTGCCAATTGTTTCCGATGATAGTCTTTCTTTTTGGATGTAGGCATATGTCTATGATACAAAAAAAATCGTGAGAGATACAATTATGGATTACTATTCCATATTTATCACCCCATTGGTATTCCATATATCTTTCCGCGCCACCTTGGAATGTCACATGTAGCAACGTACAAATCACTTCAACTCTTTTCTGCTTTGTACGAAAATGATCATTGATTTGCCGAAATTCAGAATGCAAAATGACTACAATTGAAGTTAATTAAGAATAAAATTTACTCCACTGAAAACTTACCTACAGAAAACTCAGGAACCAGAAAAATTATCAACAGCTATATCACACTGGTTCTTTCATCTGACGCTTTCTACTCAGGTATGGCATAATATCCGTAGCTCAATAACTCTAAACCGGAAGTCGTTAACCGGAAGTGGTTGAAATTGGTTTCAATCGATTTGTTTCGTCCAGCTGAATCGATTAATACATATTTTATATACATTATTCGTTGCTGATTATAGTCCACGGCCGGGAAGTAACTTAGGCTCAGTAAACCGGAAGAAGTTATATTTGGTATCGATCGATTTGTTTTGTCAAGCTAAACAGATTGATATATAGATTGTATATGTTTCGTTGCTGATTATAGTCCACGGCCGGGAAGTAAATTAGGCTCTGTAACCGGAAGTAGTTAAATTAGGTATCGATCTATTTGTTTTATTAAGGTGAATCGACTGATATATAGATTGTATATGTTTCGTTGCTGATTAAACTTTATCTCCGGAAACTAAGTTAGGCTCAGGAAACCGGAAGTGGTTAACCGGAGGTAGTTAGAATTGGTATAGATCGATTGGCTTTGCCAAGCTGTATCAATTGATATAAAGATTGTATATGTTGCATTGCTGATTATACCCCACCCACGGAAAAAAATAGGCTCATTAAACCGGAAATGGTTAACCGGAAGTAGTTAAATTTGGTATCGATCGATTTGTTTTTGTCAAGCTGAATCGAATGATATATAGATTGTATATGTTTCGTTGCTGATTATACCCCACCCAGGAAACTAAATTAGGCTCAGTAAAACGGAAGTGCTTAACCGGAAGTAGTTAAATTTAGTATCGATCGATTTGTTTTGTCAAGGTGAATCGATTGGTATATAAATTGTATATGTTTCGTTGCTGATTACACTATTTAACAAAGGTTTTATTACATAAAAGGAAATACCTGTTTTTAAAGGAACTTTTTGCGCTGAATTCGAATATGCACTCGGTTTTTCTCCATCACGTACGATTTTCCCGTAACAGAGGGATTTTCGGGAAAATCCCTCAAAAATTTCCCTTTTCGTTTATTTTGCCAAGATCTTGTCCTTTTGCATATACTAACATAGAAATTATACCTAAGTATGCTTTGATTCATATTTAACAAACTCTCCAAGTTTCGTAATAATCGCTTTATTCTTTCTAGAGAAATAAATATGTTTGTATGTATACTGTGTGTACTGTTTATTGCACCTTATAGTAATTCTTTCAGATCTCTTAAGTTGAGGTAAAACGTTTTGCTTTATTACCACAAACACATATATAAAATATAATACACTATAATTTACAAGTGTGACAATTTACAATAAACAATAATACAAATGTACCAAAAGGTCATGAAAAGACAATCAAAACTATCACAATATATGAAACTTCCATTGGGTTACAGAAACGTACACTACTTCCTTCTTTTGTAAGAAATGTTGCATTCTCTAACAAGACCCCAACAATAGTCCCCCATCATTGAAGGATCCCATCGTCCCTGGTACCTTTTCTCCATTGCCATTATATCTTGGTGGAATCTTTCCCCCTGTTCGTCGCTGAGAGCACCTAGGTTAGCAGGAAAGAAGCTGAGGTGGGAGTGCAAAAAGTGGATTTTTAAAGACATCCTACAACCCAACTCATTCTATTTCTGTATCATGTCCTGTACGATTTCTGTGTAACTCTCAGCTTTGTTATTGCCCAGAAAGTTGCGCACAACACATTTAAATGCTGTCCAGGCAGCTAGCTCAGCACTGTTTAACTTGCTGTCAAAGCTATCATCAAGCATTAATTTCCTAATTTGGGGACGAATAAACACTCCCGCTGAAATCTTAGCATCACTCAGGTTAGGGAACTTATCTCGCAAATACTTGAAACCTTCACCAGATGTGTCCATGGCTTTGACAAAGTTTTTCATAAGTCCTAACTTGATATGAAGTGGCGGTAGTAATATCTTATTAGGATCTACCAAAGGAGCGTATTTGACGTTGCATTCTCCAGGTACGTAATTCACTCTAGGTTCCCATTCCTTCACTTCATAATGTTTGTCATCAGCTCGGCTATCCCATAAACATAAAAAACATTGGTACTTCGTGTAACCGCACTGCAGTCCTAATAAAATACCAACTACCTTGAGATCACAACATATTTGCCAACAATGGTCCTTGTAATTTCTAAGATTTAGCAAAGTTGACATGGTGTCATAGGATTCCTTAATCTTCACTGAGTACGCAAGTGGTATAGAAGGTTTTTTATTTCCATTATGTAAAAGGACAGCTTTAAGGCTGACCTTTGACGCGTCGATAAATAACCTCCATTCTTCTGGAACGTAAGGAATTCCTAGCTCCGCCATCAACCCATTTATATCCGTACATACGCACACATCTTGCATTGAGAAATAGCTTGAAAATTGAACATGCATTTTCCTGTACACTGATATGTTCGTTTCTGCATCCAATAAGTTCCACTGCTGGAGCCTTGATCCCAGAAGTTCCGCCTCTTGTTTTGTCAGGTGCAAATCACGGACTAGGTCATTAAGTTCACATTGCCGGATGAAATGTGGCTCGCGAACACAGTCAGGGATGAACGTTGGATCCTTGGATGTACATGTTGATGTCGATGGTTCATCAAGGTCGTGATCATCATTAGTCTTTTGGCCATATCTCTTCCCAGTTGGTAGGGGGCTCGGGAAGTGGAAGTTCTTTTGCATTCTGTTACATTTGATAACAAATATTGATAACCATTTCATGAACAAAACGAAAAAAACTTGGAGAATTATATATATATATATATGTATTAAGATATACATATACTGTACGTTTAAAAAAATATACGTTGGAAGTACATTCTATTTTTATACACGTTTCTAATTTACAGAGAGCAATACAAGTGTGTTGTTGACTATTGTAAATATTCATTTTTATGTCTGTGTTTGTAGTAATAAAGCAAACCGTTTTTACCCGAACTCAAGAGATCTGAAAGCATTACTATCAGGTGCAATAAACAGTGCACACAGTATACATACAAATATATTTATTTCTCTAGAAAGAACAAAGCGATTTTTACGAAACGTTTAGGGTTTATTAAATATAAATCAAGGTATACTTAGGTATAATTTCTATGTTACTATATGTAAGGGGACAGGAGCTAGGGGAATAAAATATCTGAAAAAGGGAAATTTTTGAGGAAATTTCCCAAAAATCTCTCTGTTACGGGAAAACTGTACGTGATGGAGAGAAACCGAGTGCATATTCGAATTCAGCGCAAAAAGTTCCTTTAAGATCAGGTGATTTTTCTCATGTAACAAGCAAAAAGTTTAAATTTGTTAACTAGTGTTATACCCCACCCCGGAAACTAAATTAGGCTCATTCAACCGGAAGTAGTTAAATTTGGTATGGATCGATTTGCTTTGTCAAACTGAATCGATTGATATATAGATTGTATATGTTTCGTTGCTGATTTATACCCCACCCCCGGAAACTAAATTAGGCTCATTAAACCGGAAGTGGTTGAAAATCATTTCAGTCGATTTGTTTCGTTCAGCTGAATCGATTGATACATAGTTTTTTTTATGATTCGTTGCTGAATATAACCTTTCCCTGGGAATTAAATTGAGGTCATGAAACCGGAAGGGATTGAAATTGGTTTCATTCGATTCGTTTCGCTCAGTGGAATCGATCGATAGGAAGATTGTATGTGTTTCGTTGCTGATTATATCCCACCGCGGAAATTAAATTAGGCTCAGTAAACCGGAAGTAGTTAAATTTGGTATTGGTCGATTTGTTTTGTCAAGGTGAATCTATTGATATATAGATTGTATATGTTTCGTTGCTGATTATACCCCACCCCCGGAAACTAAATTAGGCTCAGTAAACCGGAAGTAGTTAAATTTGGTATCGATGGATTTGTTTTGTCAAGCTGAATGGATTGATATATAGATTGTATATGTTTCGTTGCTGATTATACCCCACCTCCGGATACTAAATTAGGCTCAGTAAACCGGAGGTAGTTACATTTGGTTCCGATCGATTTGTTTTTCCAAGCTGAATAGATTGATATATAGATTGTATATATTTTGTTGCTGATCATACCCTACCCCCGGAAAGTAAATTAGGCTTAGTAAACCGGAAGTCGTTAACCCGAAGTAGTTAAATCTGGTACCGATCGATTCGTTTTGTCAAGCGGAATTGATTGATATATAGATTGTATATGTTTCATTGCTGATTATACCCCACCCCCGGAAACTAAATTAGGCTCAGTAAACCGGAAGTAGTTAAATTTGGTACTGATTGATTTGTTTTGTGAAGGTGAATCGACTGATATATAGATTGTATATGTTTCGTTGCTGATTTATACCCCACCCGCGGAAACTAAGTTAGGCTCAATTAACCGGAAGTGGTTTACCGGAAGTAGTTAAATTTTGTATCGATTGATTTGTTTTGTCAAGCTGAATCGATTGCTATATAGATTGTACATGTTTCGTTGCTGACTATACCCCGCCCCCGGAAACTAAATTGTTCCCAAGAACCAATTATCAATTTAAGCAAGTTGTTGTATTGCTACACATCTGCTTCTGCCTCTGTCAACTCTGGTCGATCTAGTTGACGCGACATATTTGCTCTTTTATACTTTTTTCTTCGTTTACTGAACTAAACTCTAACTATTCTGAAATATACTACTGCGCATGCCTCGTAAATAAATATTTTTTTTGATGCCAATAGTTTCCCTTTTTCCAAGGAATGTTCTTTTTCTTATTCCCAGCATGACCCTTTTATTACATTATATGAAGAACATGTAGGTCTAAATACCTCATGTATTACATAGAATGTAGGTTTAACTCTTCCAGCAAAGGAGAAACATGTGATCATAGTATACAACCCACAAAAGTGATAGCTGGAAATACAGTGGTAGTAATCCCTAACGACACAGAGAGTGAGCGGTGCCCTCCCTGCTGGTCTAGTGGCTAGCACCTGCGCCTTCGGTATATGGTGTCCCGGGTTCGATTCCCGACGGGATAGCATCTATGATTTTTAACTGTCCTCGATGTTTCTGAATTCGTGTCCTTGTCGTTATAAGTTATTAGAAAAAGCAAGTTAAACGAATGAAGCAAGTAAAATTATCAATAAGTAAGTTACTGAAACACGTTCAGTGAGTCAGCCTTTTTTAAAAAAAGTGGACAATGAACTGGCTTTTCGCGCCGTCCATACGAGTTCGAATCTATCTTGGCTTGATTTTTTATCCATTCTTTTCGCTACAGGTAGTCTCTCTTTTCGTATTTTTCGCCGTCCTTCACAGTTAAAGTAAATGGCTATTCCTATTCTTTCTACGAATGATGTACCTTCTCTTTGGTTTCATGTCAAACATGCTCACGTAATGAAAGATGCTGTCAATAATAATAATAATCTGAAATATTAGTAGCTAACTCTTGTGTGTATTTCGACAATATAATTTTATATTATTATGTGGAAATAAGTAAGGATGACTGGCGCCCACCCCTCTAGTTTTTTCCATGCGCCTTATGTGTCCACGGTGTCCAACGTTGGTCCCATCCCACTATCACCTTCTGTTCTCTCGATGTAAGTTATCCACATTTTACCTAAAGAGGGCTCTGCCTTGGCTCCATGACTACCCATGACAATGACTCTTCGTTCATTTTGCATTGAAAGCGCTTATTTCTTCTGAGCACTATGAGTGCATACTGTCCAACGTTCCTCCCATCACTCAACAGTTTCCCGTTCTCTCGATATAAATTGCTAATATTTTGTTTGTAAGGGAGATATGGCGTTACATTCATTACTTTTGAAGAAGAATTGAGGAGGATATTGCCTTGCCACAAACAACACCTATTATTATTATTATTTTACTTACCACTAATGTTGCCTATCTTTATTTGCAATGCAATGTGTTACTAAAAAGCAAATCAAATAACACTCCTCGCCATTCACGCTCCCGAACTCGAAATACATGATTTACAGTTCTCTGTGTTAGAGGAAAGCACATTTATTACATTATTCTTTCAAATAACACGTTTCACAAGTTACTTCACTTTCAATGTGTGATTTCATATCATCACTAACAATCATCTAGTTCCGAAACGAAAATAACCCCCTTCTGAAAAAAAAAAGCCTGACCGTAGCGAAAGGGCGTGAACCTTCTTTAGGCGATTAATTGAGTCCAATATTTCAATAAGTCCCTGCACACAAATATTTCAGTGAAAGAGGAAAAGTTATTCAAACTTTCTGAATACCTATTTATAGGCGGAATTTGGTTCCCTTGGAAGTTAAGAGTTTGTAGGGCCATCATTTTGAACATTTTCATCTGATTATTCTGGTTAACGAACTCATCAAGATATTTCAACAATTAATGTTTGTGCCATGTTTCGTCTCAATCCGCTGAAAATTAGGGTGGTTATGGCTTTCACAAATAGCGTTATATATATACAGATAGATAGATAAAGACACACAGAGGGAGAGAAAAGAAGTGTTTTGCTCCCTTGTCGTACCTGTGGTGCGTCAGAGCTAAACCGGTCCCCTTTGCAAAACGTATTGACCAGCCTAACCTAAACACAAGCCTCTTACTTGCTAACGTAGAAACGTGGTCGGGAGGTGTAAAGCATGTAGAAATTGTATTTTTAATAACCATGAGTATGGAGTCCAACACTTTACTTCCATGTTTTTCTTTTTACTTTTTGCAGCTACATCGGAACGTTAAATTTTTATACTTTACTAATATTAAATGGCGTTTACATTCAAAATATGAGGAAATTTGTTGGCATTTGTTCGGATATTGTTCTGTTTTAAAATGAAGAAAAGAACAAAAGCAATACGCAAAAGACAAAAAGTATTATCTGTACTAAACATTACGAATAATAATTGCTACGAAAGACTAAATACGACCTGTTTTACCATTTCTCATGAGCTGTATGTATTATTAACAAAATTTTTAAAAATGTCCTTGCCGAGGATTCGAACTGGCGATCTTTGCATTTGTAACCCAGCACCTTAACTACTATATCAAGATCATGGCATGCTGAACGTTTAGTTGTTGGCGTATTTGTTGTATTGTGTTTTATGTTCCCACTTCGACAATTTTTACTCTTTTTTCTAAGTTTAACAGTTGTTTCTGGCTTTCTCTTTTGGTGTCGTCCTTTATTTACACTATGCACTACTCGTATACACAGCTTGTGCCCCTCTGGAATGTCGTATTCAGATTAACCATTTCTTTTTGCCCCTCAGTAAAGATTTGATTGATTTAATTCTCATACTCTCCACGGATGGAGCGCAGGAATGTCAGACTCGAAAAATAGGTGTACATTTACTTTTCTGACAGATAATACATAATGAGTTAACAAGATTATTAGGAACATTCACAAACACAGTACCCCCATTAGTAATTCTTTTTGAATTATTTCTCTGATGTTAGAATGAAATGTTTGTCAAATGAAGATAATCGTAGATACGTTATGAACGCGTATGTACACTCATGTCTAAAATTATTGTCGCATATCTATATCTGTTTTCTTGTAAGAAAATAATTTGATAATGATTTTGCATGGTATAATACTAATACTATGTGTATAACCGAGAAATGTATGTTTCTGGTAAATTTCATAAGAAAAGAATTATAAATACGTATTTTAGAATGAGTAAAATATAATGTTGCTAAATAGACAAGAAAATTTTATTTTCATTGTAGTGTTCTTATTTACTGCTGTTTTGACTTTAAATTTGCCACACACATGTCTTTGCCGATTATACACTACTAACATTATATGAAATACCGAGCGAATTCGTTATCAAATTATATTCCTAGAACAACATATTTATAGACATGCGACAAAAATTTTGGACACGAGGTTACATACATATGCATATACAAATAGAAATTTATTGTGAAATTTGCTATATTACAAAATCCGCTTGCTCACATTCAGTTGTAACTTTGTTTGGTGAAATGATTCTCAACTAAACTTCTTTGCACCACAAAGGCGGGTTAGGGCTGTCATCAACACGTTTAAGCACGTGGTATTTTAGTTGTAGTTCATATATATATGTTCCTCCCCAATATTTTCGCTCATATTAAAGATGGATGTTGTGAACATGGGTTTTCAAGAATTGAATTTCCGCATTCTTTGCATGTCAAAGACATCTCACTTGGATGCGCTTTATTTGTTTTTTCCAGTTAGCTTGCACTTTCTCTTCAAACTCTTTATACAAAAGATATGTTCAGCAGTAAAATCTGTTAACGTATGTATTGTCAATTTTCACTTGGATGAAATGCTTTGAGACATTATTGGCATGATGCAGTATCTCAGCCTTATGTGCTAACACTATGCTACCAAATTTGACATTTCACTTAACTTTTTCTTCTAGGTATTTTCTCGTACGATGATTCCGACATGATACGTTGTTTCTAAAATGTACATTTCAAAAAATGATTTTGATTATACCCCTCTTAGATTCCTGCCAGATACAGATTTAATATTTATTAACTATGGTATGCTGCGTCTTAACTTGAAGTTTATGCCCTCTTACTTTTACACATAGAATTGTTCTGTCAGTATTCTTCACAAATTTGATTTTAGACCAACTGCCTTCCACAATTCTAGCACCTAAGACCCCTTTCAAATATGTGTTCCCACGTTGTAAACTCAATTAGTCTTTAATAAACGTTTTTCTTCCTCATACATAAATTACTTTAGCTTCAATATTCTGTCAACTAAAGTCTTAATATTAGTTGACAAAGGTGAATTACAATTAAATTTGTCCACACTTGCGACAGATAGAACATATCTCATCTGCATGTGATAACGAGTGTACTGCCAAAATGATATTTATTAAATTGCTCACCCCTATCATGTATGTTATTTTTATATTTCAACACAGGAATTTTTAATAAATCATTTCACAAATTGCGAACGTACAAAATGTTCCACCTTTAGGTTTAGACATGTGTGTTTCCAAACGTGAGTGGACAAAATATCATTTGATACTCTACTTTTGTGTGAGTTTATCATCTGTATGAATTATTCTTTTCCAATCTGAACGCGAGCCAAATACATTTGCACACCCTTGCATTTGTGGCATTTTTTACTTACGGGTTAACATTGCGTTATTAGATTAACATCTTTTATTATTCCCTTTAACGAAACTTGCTTTTTTGAGATTTTTCACCTGCATACATTAACACGTGCGTTTCCCAGTGTGAATTTTACCTAAACACATCACCACAAATTTATCATTTACAAGATTTTTTAGTATGCGTTAAATTGTGCTTTCTCAAACACGATCGATCTCTAAATCCTTTGCCACATTCTTGGCAGTTGTGCGGCCTTTCACCTGTATGTATTATCATGTGATTTGCCAAATGTGACTTCTGGCTAAATCCCTTATTACAAACTAGGCATTTATGGGGTTTTATACCGGTGTGTGTGAGCTTGTGCTTTATTAAACATGAACGAGTTCTAAATACTTTACCACACTTTTCGCACCTATGAGTTCTGCTACCTGCATGTATCAACATGTGGGTTGCCAGGTTGGATTTCTGACCAAATCCCTTTCCACAAATTTCGCATATATGAGGTTTTTCACCTGTATGTATTACCTTGTGATTTTTCATGCATGAAACATCTCTAAACCCTTTTCCACACTCTTGGCACATACGAGATCTTTCACCTGTATGTATTAATACGTGATTTCCCAAATGTGCCTTTTTACTAAATCCCTTACTACAAAAATGACATTTATGAGGTTTTACACCTGTGTGTGTTAACATGTGCTGCTTCAAACATGCACGAGTTTTAAATACATTACTACATATTTCACATTTTTGAGTTCTTTCACTTGTATGTGCAACCATATGCCTTGCCAAATTTGAATACTGAAAAAATCCCTTTCCACAAACTTGGCATTTGTGAGTACATTCACCTGTATGTATCAATATGTGCATTGCCAAATTTGATTTATGATTAAATCCCTTACCACAAAATTGGCATTTCAGAGGTTTTTCACCTGTATGTATTAACTTGTGCGTTTTGAAACGTGACCGATAAGTAAATTCTTTGCCACACTCTAGGCATTTGTGAGCTCTTTCAACTTTATGTGTTTGCATGTGCGTAGCGAAAGTTGAACTTCGATCGAATCCATTTCCACACACTTGGCATTTGTGAGATTTATCACCTGCATGTACTAACATGTTGGCGGCCAAATTAGTATCATGGCTGAAAGAATTTCCACCCTCCTCGTAAGTGTGAGATTTTTCACCTGTAAATATTTTCATGTGTTTTCCTAAATCTGATTTTAGATTTTTCTTTCGTGTAATAGAATTATTCGCTTTTCTGGAAATAGTATCGTTATGGAACCTGCAAAAGGATCAGTAAACAAGGAAATTGAATCAAAATAAATTATATGAAACACTAAATAAATGGTTACGCTTAATAAAGAATACAGGAACAATGAGTAAATACTAGTTTCCTATTACATCTGAAATCGATCCTAAATATTCTATGTTGCGAGGCAAACCTATGTTATATTACGTAATATACTGAAATGTGATACCATTGTGCTATAACATGAAATAAATCAAATAATAAATTATGGATACGTTCGCGAAAGTATGAATGAAGACTGAGAAGAGCTAAATATCTGCAATAAGTCTGAATTTCATTTTAAATTTTCGTAGTAATTTTCACTGTGTAATTTTCAAAACAAACGTTTAACATTGAATAAATTAGAATACACCATTTACTATTAAGCATTTGTATGCTTTCAGTAATATAATTGCGACATACATTTCTTACATTCACTTTCAGAGAACTCTGTTGTGTATAATGCACTTATAATATTTGACCTACCATACCTCGCATACAGCTTTTCCTTTCACAACAATTTAACTTTCTTCATGAGTATTATGGACGCACGCAACGTGACTCGTAAATCTTAGTGATTTCCTATTCATTATATGTGTAGCGTTCTTAGAAGAACGAGTGTAGAACAGTAAAGAAGAAGAAGAAAGACAACATAGTATAGTGGAAGTGGGACATTTTTGTTTCATGGAACTTCTGTTTTCTAGGAAAATAGATTTTGTCTTGAATAGCGATTACTGGAATGAGTTTTGGCTATATTAAGATGTATAACAGACATTGTACCATGTAGTTGAATGTTGAGAGTAAATGCATGATTTATTCAACGTAGGAACTATGGTTTTATGTTGTAAATGTTCGAGATCCGATGTAATTATTTTCTGCACATGGATTGGAGACTGGTGAAAGATATAGTTAAGTTATTGGTAGTAACGGTTAGAGTGCAATTAGTGAAATTAGAGTAAAGTAGTTAAACTTCGCAATAATAGATTTAACAATATGTGTAACCTTGCTTGATTTCTGAATACTGTTAATGATCTAGGATACCTATAGCGATGTAAATTTTCTTGTAGTTCACCTAACGCTAAGTACCCAACTAAATAATTAATCAAAATTTATCAGTTTTCACTACTGCGTTATTAACAATCTATTTAATACGATAATCTGGACATGTAACAATATTATCCAGAAAGACTGAAGGAGAGATCGATGGAAAAATCATGCTTTTCTAAACGCGGTCTTACATGCGAATTCTTTACAGTTAAGAAAATACCTCATGAATGTTGCGAACAGACAACTTCTTCTTCCTACTCGATACCAAGTATAGATGAAAACACATATTTGAAAAATACGAAAGCAGCTACGTATTAAGCCTGTTCTAGTATCTACACTCATTGCCATAATTAAAGCATTAGTTATTACTCACATAACTTATTATACACCTAAAGCAAGTTTCACTTACAACGTGACATGATTAATAATTAAACTAAAGAATTTTACAAAACATTAAATTTTCCCACACACATACCAATAAAAGTTTATTGGGTGGGAGGAAATTTTACGACATGCATAGTCATGCGTTGAAGAATATACCATTACAAACCCCAAAAAACTTTGACTCACATAAGAGTCCAACGGACAACGCATGTATGTCAGGCTCTTTACAACCGAACTATTATCTTTAGCTTATATTTTTTAGCTGTTATACAGGGATAGAAGCGGACAAATCATTGCATACATGTAAAAACAAAGAAATAAAATGTTTTAAAAATTCAACGAAACACTTCGTTTATACTAGGGCAACCACAAACATCAAGTTAGAATGCTACAAAAAATTAGAAAAAATCGCCTTTTATTAACAAGTGATTTGCTGTTACGGAATATGGAGATACACAAGGTAAGTGACGAAATGCAAAGGACATGCAGTGGTGAAAACATATCATTGTTTGATGAAGATTTTAGAATGCTGGGCTTTCGGCATCTGAGGAAATTTAGCCCGTCACGTTTGAGAGATGACGTCGATTGGCAAGCACACTATCCGCGGAAAAGGAAGGAAGAAAGTGACCTGGGACATATAACTTAAGTACCATCTCGGCATTTGCCTGGTGTGAATGAGGAAATCCCAGGGAAACCTCATTGAGGATAGTTGGCCTGAAAAGCATTTTACACTTTCTCGACCGAGTGTCTCAACCGGGAATATAACCCGGAAGCGCTCACACCGACGGCGAGAGCGTTAGGGAGTACGGCATGCGGGGCTACATATCATTGTTTGACCGACGAACCGAATTACAGCATTACTTTAGTACTATCGTAGTAGTTAAAATCATGATCAAGGATTTAACTAGTAGCAGTGAAGGACAAAGATGAAGCCCTGGCAAATTATATTCACATTGTACAATTCCTTAATCTACGATTAAGAGTATCAACTCAGTTGTATTACAAGACTTGCCAATACCGATACCAAAGTTATACAAGTGAATATCGTTTCACAGAGTGAAACAAGGATTTGAAAACTTTCAAACTTTTAGAATATCTGTTCCCACTGCTTGCAATAACGTAACAAGATTAAATATGAAGGATGAGTCTTGGGCGCTGAATTCATATTAAAAACCACTAGTCTTTCTGTTCTATGGAAATAATGTATTAAAAATTCGTTAATTTAAAGTACTTCCAACTTGAATAGAGCGTAAAGTTAGGAGACAGAAGCAATCTCTGAGATTCTGAACCGATTGAATAAAAGTTCACCTTTTTCAGAATTCTCTCTATGAAAGACTGATACCAAAAATACTAATAAATTCAATCACTTCGGGTTTCAATATAGCGATGCGAGTTGTAGTCGTATAAATACGACTAAGAAGGTGAATCTATTCAAGTTCCATTTATCGTTATCTATCACCATTTATGTTCTATGGTGATAAACTTTGAAAATGAAAATTGACAACTTGAATCATTCCCGTCTTTACTAAAGGGTTAATGTAAGAGATGGAATATATCCTAGGCAAACTAAATCAATTAAATCACGCATTTCGATATATTTTATCGCTTCTGCCCCATAGAAATAAATATTGAAAATGTTAATACTCAAACTGGCAATAATAACACGCTTGAACCACTTTCCCTTTTGGTAGGATGTTGTCAATACTAATGTTAGCTTCTGCTGAGACGATCAAACAATAATAAATCAGCTTTCCGCTCTCTTAAAATTTTCGATCTATGTTCATAAATGATGAAACACGAAACACGTATGCACTTCCGGTTTGAATAGAGCTTCAACGGGAAAGATGGAACATTTCCTTGGTAAGCTCTCTCGATACCAGAAAATATATATTGATATCTTACAATTTTCGCTCTACGGAAATCAGTATTGAAACTGGATTTGTAAATATTAACCTCAACCTGTTTTCGTATAGAGTTGTGGATAGTACTGATATGTTGTCTTGATACGCTTCTTCTTTGCAGAACACGCTTATTGTTATTACAGTCTGTTTTGTGGTGATAAACGTAACACCACGAATGGGTAATTCTAGCCACTTCCACTTTAAATTAAGTTTCCATGGAGGAAATGAACTTATCATTTGCGCGATAGATTGCACGAAATGTTAACTCGATAACTCTCACTCTATTTGCTCTAAAGAGGTAATTATTAAAATTTGCCGTAATAGTAAATTTCAAAACTTCTGACTTTGGTAGAGTTCTCTGGGTTGTGGTATGTTCCCTTCAGACTCTCAATCGATTCCAAAAGTTCATTTATAGCTATCTATTTTTGTTTCCCTTTTATGCTGAAAAATATTAAAACCAGAAACATCTCATTTATAACGTTTCTCCTTTGAAGAGGAGTTTTCGGAAAATGTGAATCTTTAATCAGAATACTGAATTGACTGGGGAGAACGCATCTAGATATCTCGTGCCCTATCAGAATAAGTACTCAGACCGGAAACAATATTAAACTTGAACCACTTCCTCTTTTGGTAGCGCAAGTGAATACTCAAGTTATGTTGTGTTGACAGTTAATCGTCTATCAAAAAACTTCTTGTTACCTGTTTCTGTTCTATGGCGATAAAAGTTCAAACCTGAAATCGCTAATTGTACAGTTCGCAATGATACCTAAATACTTTTCCTTTGAATAAAACTCAATGTACAAGATGGTGCGTAGTGGTGGATGGTTTAGAAGCTTTATCGATTGTAAAAGTCCACGTCCTGATCCTTTTACCATTTTTGTTTTGCAAGAATCAATACTAAAACCGAAATTATTAGTAAATTTCAAATATTTCTGGTATCCATAGAATATTGTGGATAGCAGACCGGTATGTTCTTTTGAGATTCTGAGAACCTAGCAGTGAACTGCATCTTGCTCTCTGTTACTATTTTCCTTGTACGGCGTTAAACTTTGAAATCTGACGTAATTGAAATTATTAATTGTTAATTTGAACACCATCCGGTTTTGACTGAAATTTTATAATAGTCATAATATGTCGTCTATAGAGACTGAATCCTTTCCTTTGCAAAAAATCGCTTTTCTTACCTGTTAATGTTTCGTTTTAAGGCAATAAAGTTTGAAATTAAAATGGCCAAATTGAAGAACTTACGGTTTGAGTAAAGGTTTCACAAATGAAATTCAAATAACTTGAGACCTTGAAATACTTACAAGAAACCACATCATGAAAGTCTTTACCTTATATGCTCAACGGAAATCTGTTTTGAAACCGGAGATAATAGTAAATTTAAACTACTTCCGATTAAGTAGTTTTGTATAGTCTTTAGACGTTGAATAATTTCCAAAAGACTCTTGTCGCCATCAGTGTTTCTTCCAGACATGTTTTTTGGGGGCACTGTCCCCGGAGCTCTGAGAGAGCCCTCCCCCCGGAGCGTACCAAATTAAAACATCTATGATATAGTAATAAATAAAATATTACCAGCAGTGCCCCTAACCCGGAATACTAAGGGTACCTTCGCGGTATATTTTTTCTGAAAGAACGACTGGTCGCTGTCCCTTACCGTATTTCTTCAACGAAGATAAAGGTTGAAAGCGAAATTGAAACCGGAAGTAATATTAAATTTGAACCCTTCCCGCTTTTGGTAGGGTGTTATTCATAGTTGTGATATGTTGTCCTTACATGCTGAATCGTTTGGAAAGAACAACTTCTCACTGTTACTATTTTCTTAATATACAGATAAACGTCGAAACTGTAAATGGCAAATTTAAACCACTTGATATAGAAGTTTGAATAGAGAGTTAACAGAGGAGATAGAACAGAATCTTTGGACGTTGTACCGATTGTACAAATCACTTATCGGTATTTCTTACAACTTTTGTTCTGATACATGTTGACAGACGGACAGTCGCAGAAAGCATTTCTATAAGACTTCCGCCACTCATGCACAGCATAGTTTAAAACTCCAAAAATCTGTCTCTGATTTGATAAACATTATGAACAATAAATTAACAAAAAAACTTTTCTGTATATTTCAAAAATTAGCCGTGATATTATGTCAGATTCGAAACTAGATGTGCTATATCCAATTAACATTATATATACTGGAAATGATTTTTGAGCCTTGAGGTAAAACCAGTATGACTTTTAACATATGTAGTTTCTATCCTTTTATCGGCATAATAAGGCATAGGTCATTTCTAACAAAGCCGCTGACGCAATATTAGTGGCTGAACATGTGATTTAAAAGAATATTTTACGTGGATGCCACCGGCACTAGCACTGAATATAAAACATAGCTTTGTGGGAGATAATTGCAGTAATCTTATGTGCAAAAGAGAGAGGGAGGAAAAAAAACACTGCTGTGTAGAGAACGCGCTATGACGTTGTTCAGTACTCTTCACTTACGTCATTATGCGTGAAATTAAAAAAAAAAAAAAAACATAAAAATTTCTAGAAAATTTTGAGTTGTTACCTACCACATATCGTTAGATATTCATGACGTAAAATGTACATGTTATCTTATGGGGATGAAGAAACCAGTGGTAGAATGTACAAGGTCCCCTTAACATGACAAATTCATGCCTCTTTTCCTTTAAGCTGAATTATTTTCACCCACTCATATATATGTTTGTCACGGACTATTAGTCACAAACAGCTTCTCTTTTATTTCTTTTCTTCTACTAGTGTTCTATTGGTACCAACAGGTTGAAGTATAGTCAAAGAACAACATACACAATGTGTACTAAGCATACTTGGATAATCACAACTATTAAGTACCAAACGCCAATTTTTCGTTCAATGGAAAATAATATTATGCATAAATTTCGAACAGCTACACCTTGTTATTCTTGTGATTTTTATGTGTGGTTTGTTAATTGTATTAAACAAATGTGCCAGTAAATAGAATTTTCTTAAATGGGAGGCAATGTTGGTTTTAGTGCATCTTAGGGCAAGTGGAAACGGAAAATAATTCTCGCAATGTCATAAGGCATGAGAAAGGTAAGAAGAGAACTGCCTGGAAACAAAAAACGATTTTATAAGATACTATTCAAAACAGAGGATGCTGAAAGGTTAAACTTTGACTGAAGCCTGTGGAGGATAAGTAGATATTAGCGAAGGATAAGAAGATATCTGTGAAATATGTAGATATTTGACATGTAGCGTGACGTTACATTACGGAGAAAACGAACTAAAAACATTCTTAAGCCAGAAAAAATCTACAAAATCTTAAAGCAATGAAAAAAATACTCTGTAAGATTTTTCTTTCTGAAAAATAAACTAGAACAAGATGAAAAGAGAAGAAGTTTATTTGACGGCGTTAATGGGAGAGCATAATATTCCTTGTGTAAATTTTGGTGTATGTTTTAGTGATTTTTAATACCTTCTTCATGTAAACATCGCCTCTGAAACACACAGCACACACACATTAGGTACGTAAGTTGTGTAAAGTTATGGTTTGAAATGATTTAATATAAAAAATAGGAAATATAATTATTGCGTTCCTTGCTTACTAAATAAGATTTCAATCCCTGGTTACCCTTTCACAAATCAACAGCAGACATTGGAAGAATATTATGTAAGTATTTTCGTTTCCTTTCTAACTTCATTACAATTTGTGGGGAATCACTAGTATTGAAACATTCTTACTTTTGACATTTATTTTTTACTGTTGTGTTTGGTGCTTAATTTTATATAGCTAAATTAATTTTATTACATGACTAGTGATGGGCAGTGGGAATATTTCCGGCGGTCCCGGCGGCAAGGAAAATAAAAAATGGAAATATTCCTGGGTTTTTACTAGGGAAATTTCCAATTCCTTACTAGGGACATTTCCATATTCTGATGCCAACATGATCTGTGTTTGTTGTGAGATCTATTACCACTTGTACATGATATAGAACCATTTCTATAGTGAAACACAAACTATTTGCTGAGCAAAACAATATATTCACATAAAAAACTACATGCGTGTTACAGTTTCGCCAACTAACATTTTGGCTTCACCAGACACTATCCAAAGCTACTATCCTATCCTAGTAAAGCCAAAATGTTAGTTGGCGAAACTGTAAGACGCATGTAGTTTTTATGTGAATATATTGTTTTGCTCAGCAAATAGTTTGTTTGTGTTTCAGTATATACAAACCAAATTCATTCATTCATTCATTGTTTATTCATCCATGTCGTACATTATTGGTCAGAGACCAGTACATAGGACTTGTCAAATAATAATAAGACATTTCAATATAATTGATTTACATTATTTTACAAACTATCACCCAAGTATTCATTAATATGATAATACATTTTGTTACACAAAAAATTAAATAGTTCATTTTTGAAATTTCGTATGTTTTTGATATTCTTCAAATAACTTGGGAGCTTATTAAACAACTTAGCGGACATAGGAAGAACACTTTTTTTGGTGCACGCATAGTTTTGGTATGCTGTGAATATGTTATTCTTTTGTCGTGTGTTGTATGAATGTACATCGTCAACATGAAGAAAACTACTTTCATTTCTCTTTACATATATGATACTTTTGTATATGTACAGACAAGGCACAGTTAAAATTTTATTTGACTGAAAGACCCTTTTGCATGAGGACCTTGGTGATAGATTAAAAATAGATCTTATTGCCTTTTTCTGTAGACGAAAAGTAGTAACACTGGAATAGGAGGCTCCCCAGAAAATTATTCCGTAATTTAACAATGATTGAAACTTACCATAGTACAATAACAGCAAAGTTTCTTTTGACACTGAACCACGTAGTCTATAAATGACAAAACAGATACGACTTAATTTGCTGTTTAGCTCAGTAATATGTGCATCCCATGTAAGCCTATTGCTTATTGTTACACCTAAAAATTTAGTGGATTTTGAATAGTCTATATCAGTTGAATTTATCACAATGGGTGGTACTGTTCGAGGTGTACATGAATAATGAAAATTTAGTGCTTTTGTTTTCTTTGCATTTATCAGCAGTTGATTCTGAGATGTCCATTTTATCAAACGCTCCACAGTTTGTTTTAATTTACTTTCTAGTTCAAGTGTATTGTCCGCTGTTACTATGACATTTACATCGTCAGCATATAGTACAATATGTTGGGGATACATATATTGAACAAGATCATTTATGTAAAATAAAAAAAGAGTTGGCCCAAGAATTGAGCCTTGAGGAACACCAGCAGAGATAGTAGCAGTTGTGGATGAAAATGTGACTTGTTTATTGTTAATTATTTTTTGTATTTTTACCACTTGTTTTCTGTTTGTCAGGTACGAGCGAAACCATTCATGTACTACACCCCTAATACCATATTTCTGGAGGTTTGCCAGTAGAAGAGAATGTTGAACACTGTCGAATGCCTTGGAGAAATCAACAAATAAACCTACTGCATATTTTCCCTTATCAAGTACTGTAGAAACCTCTTTAATAAAGTTAAACAACGCTGTATCAATTGATTTGTTTTTTTGGAATCCATGTTGAGAAGACGAGATTAGGTTATGGCAGGATATAAAATTTCTCAAGCGCGATAACATTAGAGATTCAAAAATCTTCGAGAAAACAGACAAAATAGAAACAGGCCTATAGTTTTGAACATCATAAGTATTTCCTTTTTTGTGCAAAGGTATAACTTTTGCAGTCTTCAATCTGTCGGGGAAAACGCCTGATTCAAATGATACATTTACAAGAAAGCATAGTTGTTTCACTATTAAATGCGCACTCTTTTTTATAATTAGGGATGGGACTTCATCTATACCTGCAGAACGGGTACTAGAAAGCCTTTTGATACAGTCCAACAATTCTTCTTCAGTTACCGGAGTTACATACATACTATGTTTGTTGCATGGAATATTTGACTCTACAGCGAGATCCAACTTTCCAGGTGGTAAATTAGTATTAAGAAAATACTGATTAAAGACTTCAGTAATGGCAGCAGGATCAGCAAAAGAATTATTTCTATAATTAACTTGTGATATTTCGCGCATTGGAACAGTCTTTGATGAATTGTTTATTACGTTCCACGCACCTTTCATTTTGTTTTTATATCCGTGTATTATAGTGTCATTGTGGATTCTTTTGGCTGTTCGAATAACATTCTGATATATTCTTTTGTATGTTTTTATATGGGAAATAACTTTAGCTGGTAAATTAACACAGGTTTTCTTAAGTTTATGATAATATATAAGCTTTTGCTTTGAAACTTTTATTCCTTGCGTGACCCACTTTTTCATGTTATTAAAATCTTTCCGTAACTGTAATGGAAATGCTATGTTAAAATTATGTAAGAAAACATCAACAAAATAATTGAATTTGTCATTAGCACTAGGTAAGTCGTACAAGGGATTCCAAGATTCACGAGATAATAGAAAACAAAAATAATTTATATTTTCCGTTGAAAATGATCTGGTTGTTCTCGTTATCGGTTTCGGACTTCCCTTCACTATTCTCTCGGTAGGTATTCTACAATAAATGGCTTCATGATCAGAAAATCCAAGTTCAGTAACTTCAAACAAACATTTAAGATTATTTTTTGGAATAATAATTTGGTCGATAGCTGTCTTTCCTTGACGAGTAGGTACGTTAATAATAGTTTGTAGTTCGTATAAATTTAACATATCTTGAAACGTAGATTTATCAGTTGAATTCTTTAACCAATCTATGTTTATATCCCCACAGATAACTACACTACTAAATTTTCTACGTAAGTTCGCTAGAAGTTTCTCAAAATTTTTAAAGAAAATTCCTAAATCACCAGAAGGGGTCCTATAGATACACACAATACAAATATTTAACTCTTGAAGTTTTGATGCGACTACCTCACAATGCATTTCGACGCAAAAATTCCGAACGTCAATCTCAGTTGCATGTATATAAGAGCGGGCAAAAATTGCGACACCACCTCGACTTTTTATTGTACGAGAGTAGTGAGTAATAATATTAAAACCGTTTAAACTAACCATATTAACGATATTTGCATCTAACCAGTGCTCACATATACAAAGAAGCTGTACATTTGAGAAGTCGCTTTCCAACAATACCTCCAGAAGATCAATTTTGTTCCCTAAACCTTGCACATTATGAAAAAGAAGGTGTAAAAAGTCAGTATTTCCTACCATAAAAAATCATCGGATAACATCTTACGCATTCTCTTCCGTCGTTCTATCTTTTGAGCATTTTCAGTTATGTTATTACAATCTTCTGCTTTATAGATTGAACTACTTGCCCTTTGTATTAAGCTAATCCTATCAATATAATCTACTCCTACACTACCACACTCTACGTTAATATTGGAGTATGTATCAAGTGTCTTGCATACGTTATTGCTACCGTCTCTTACTACAGGTGCTAGACTTTCATTATTGTCTAACGATGCTTGCCATGGTAAAGGGATGACGCTTGTCGAGACTACAGATGATGATTCTACAAGTTCAGCAAATTTATTACACATTGAACGTTTTCCAGTGTTGTTCAAATGTAGTCCGTGCGTAGTAAACTTATCCCTTTCCATAGAGCCCAAATCAACGTACCTTACATTACAATAACCTTTGCATATTTTGGAAATTTTGCTGTTTGTTTGTTTTAAATGTACATTAACACAGGAGTTACCGTCTAAGTCATGTCTATGTGGAATACCTGCTACAATTACGTTAGTGTTATTTAACATATTTAGACACTTGTACAGATTTACCACAGCTTTGTTACCCTCACCACGTGCAACATCGTTCCCCCCGCCAATGATTATTAGTGTGTCTTTCATACTCATATCCTTGCATAGTGAACCACAGTCTCTCATTGTTTCACTCATGGTGGCACCCGGCTTCGTGATACATGACACTTCATAACTGTTGCTTAATACGTCTTTTAACAGAACCGCTGTGTTTCTGGCATGACTGTCCCCTAGAATTAATATTTTCTTATTTCCACTTTGTTTGCTATTCTTCTGTCTAGGGTGACGTTTTTCCTCATGCATTGTTTTCATAGGTATGTGTACCGTTTCTTGTTTGCCTTGCACACTTTTTACTTTTCGATTTTGATTTGTTGTCACTTCGATGTTCAGTAGCTCATACCGGTTTTTCACTGGAATTGAGTATTTGGTTTTCAATGCATCCTTTGTTTTGGCCTCACTATTTTTCAATCTTTTAGTTTTATTTACATTACTGCTACTACAAGCTACCTGCGACTTCACTTCTTGAGTAACACCTTGCACTGCAAACTTAACCTGTTCACTTACTTGTTTTACATTAAATCGTAGTTCAGCATTTTCGGTTTTCAAATAATCCACTTCACTTTTTAAGGCACACAACTCTTCATACAATATACTCAAAATTTCAGATGAAGTACACTCACATTTATCACTTTCTTTAATAGGCCTACCTCGATTGTCATTTGTTTCTGTTGAATTTAAAGCTCGCATATTTTCTGGGCTGAAATGCGCAACAACTTCCATTTTATTTTATTCTAGCAGTGTTAAGTCTTACAAGAGAGTTTACAAAATAAACTATACAAAATAAACTATAGGAATATTATTCCTAAACCTATAGGAAACATCATCTTCACCACCACCTCTCACATCAACCACGTAGCTTCTACTTATGGAAAATATTACATTTCTATAGGTAGTGCAACAGTAAGAAGAATCCACGTGTACGGGAAATGAGAAGTTGGTTTTGTAAACAATTACTACTATTTCTTCTAAAGTGTTTATTCTTAGCTATCAAATTCCCTAACCCATGCATCAGTATTATCAATCTGAACCAATTACCATATAGAAAACGTTACCTTTCTTGCCCAACTGAATTTAAACCTTTTGTTGTTAATTGTGTGTAGTCATTAGAATAAGACGCGCAGGTCTCATTAAGCATTATCTTTCTTGGCTTTTCTATATTACTTTCAAACGCAGGAAGTTCTTCTTTTACTACAGGTTCTGATTTCACCGTATCAATGTTTAATTTCACATCCGAATAGATACCTACATTCTTCTCCACTGTTTGATCTCCTTCCGTTGTAAATAATATTAATTTTTTGTTGTCAGTCATCAGTTCGCATGTTAACCCTTTCCCTTCGAGTGGATCTTCCTGAGGAAAGTCACACTCAATTTCTTCTATGCACATGAATTCCAACATACCAGACGCCTCACCAGCCATTATGACTTTACGTTTAATACGAATTCACCAACTGTGTTTGATACTTCGTTTGTATTTTGTGCTGCTAGAGTTGATGAAATAATTTACAGGAACATTAAAAAAATTAAAGATATATTTTCACATGTCTTGTTTTGTCTTGTCGAATGACTACTATCAGTCAAATAGGTAGATGCACCAGCTTACTAATCCAATGTGCTACAAGTGCTAAATTGTCAAATGTGTACCTCAAACAGAATATTTATGATTCAAAAACAAAATAGAATATAGTACAGGACACAATCGGAAAATGAGACACAAATCAGAAAAATAGTCAACGTCAAGAAAAGGTCAAAATCGGGAAAGAAGTTCAGACAGGGAAAGAGTGCGAAAAGCCAAGATGAACAGGGCAAAAAATTAAGGGTAAGTGGGAAGTGTAAAATGAAAAAGGAAAGCGTATAAAAAGAAGGGAATGTATGTACGTGTAAATGTAACAGAAAGTGTGAGTGTGATGTAGGTGTATAGCAAGTCTCACTTAGCCTTCTTCCTCACGGAGAACCAAGAGACACGAAGCACCCACTACAACAGCCTAGCTTCACTTCGCTTTCGATGTCATTTCTACGAGCTTGAAGCAGTGATCGTAGGTCTCGACAAGAAAATTTCCCTCGACTGATATAAAATTTTCCTTGTTCTTATCAAAATATCCAAGTTCGTCGAATGTACACGACCCGCTCGGGAGAGGAATACTCAAGGAAGTACGTTTTTTCGCGCGCTACTCCAACCAGCTGTTTTACTCGCTATCCTAGTTAGTTGTTTTAAGTTACTCACAAAATCTATATCATGGAGTACAAGGGGAACAAAACGAGCCCTGCGGCGCTTCTAATCCGTTCCTACTACTACTATTAGTTATCTGCACAAAAGTAAGTAAATCACATTTTTGAGTATTATTTTCATATTATTTTTAATTTAAAAATTTTCATAAAAATGTAAAGAAAAATGTTAAGAAAAACTTTCCTCGAGCCGGGTCTGAACTCACGCCAAAAGAGATTGTCGTTATTAGAATATAGCGCTAGCCCACTCGGCCACGAGCACAGACAACAACAATTGTTTAATTCTGCTATTTGATTGGAACGTGGCAAGACATAGATAACGCCAACCAATCAGAACTGTGTTTTTTGTTCCTACTACCGGGAGCAGTACTTTCCTGAGCTAGTCCTGGATGTACTATTCCTATGATAGCAGTCATGCGTAGTTATGGCTAACTTCTCGGGAAGATTCCCAAAATGGAGAATTCAGAGTCTACCTTGAGTAGAACTAAAACGATGAATTGGTAATGATTAACTTATAGACCCCAATGCATCGGTGAGAAAATAAATGTAGCAACTACGAAAAAGAGATGTGCGCATGCGTAGTCTGTAAAAATGGAAATGCATGACACGAAATCCGAAATGTATCGCACAAGCTAAACCGTGGCTAAGTGGTACCCTTTGTTCTAGAGTAATTAGTCGCATCTGATGAACTCCGTCGATTGCTACGTCCTAAGCAGAGACTCTGAATACACTTTTGATAACAATATTTTAGTCAATCTCGTAGTATTGCCTTAATCAGACTTCAAAATGACTTTGCATAAGGCCCTACTAATCTACTAAGGAAAGTAATTTTTTCGTATTCAGTCTATTTTGAGTACTGCAAAAAAGTTGATTTGGGTATGATTAAATAATATAATCCGAATACATCAAATGAGACAAATAAACGTGGCAACTACGTAAAACTGGCCGTGCGCATGCGTAGCCTGTAAAAATGAAAATATATGAAACACGAAATCCGACATCCGAAATCCGTAGTGTTTGTAAATATTTGTGAGATGGATAGTATTATGGAGGGAATATGTAGAAGTCAATGTTATAGAGAAAGTTTGCTATTAAAAAAGGAGTCGGTTTAGTAGTTAAAGAGTAGTTAATTTACCAGATAAGATGGAAGGAATGAAAGGTAAGACAGGTAATTAATTTTTACTGGTTTGTTTCTGGCGCACCAGTAGGAAGAATTGTTTTAAGATTTGCGTATAAATTGGATTCCGGATGTGCAGCAACCAAATTGTGCTAAGTTTCCCGTAGAAAGCACGATTGCTACCTAACCGAGGCAGAGCAGGGCCAAGCTTGTGCACTCGCGCAGAGGTGCGTCCGAAGGGAACAGGCGCGTTAGTGATGTTGGGTATGCGCATAAACGAGTGTAGCCAAAATAAGAGGTTTTTCGCAGTGACACGAGTTTCAATAGCACTTGTCATGGTTTCATCTATTAACGCTCCACTTGTAAAGATAATATACAAAAATATACCACCGATGGAAGATACAATCTAATAGAGTCATCTTTTCTATGCACTTGGTATACTTGTAAACCTTAAATACATCTATTTATATGGTATTTATTCCGAAGTTGGTCTTCTCTCTTGTTTTTGGCGAAAAGGGTAATAAAGGTTACGAAAATTTGAAAATCGTCAGTTTTTATTTTAATTTACCTGACCAAAGCTTAATTACCAATTAACATAATAATGCCGAGCGAGCGACAACGAGTGTCGGCGGGTTAGTAGCCATGTTGATGTTACTTACCGTTACATTTAAAAGAATAACTTTCTTCTTGTTTCTTTGCAGTTTTTTGGTTATCTTACTTTCTGCAATTTATTCTTAGGTATATTAAGCGATTACTTCAGTATACTGTTAATAGATTTTTCTGATTATCACTGCATTGTTTCAAAAACTGTAAATTGAAATCCAGGGGAACGTGTCTCTACACTTGCAGCCATGTGTATAAGACAAATATTTATTACTTTCTCACAGTCCTACAATGCGGTAACCTTGCGCCATTAGTTCCCTTCGATTCCATGTTTAGAACCACTTTTATATATAAATACAGCCTTCGCTCTCTTTGTATATTAACAAGGACACAAACGAGCAAATTATGCATTTCATCCCTATAAATTTTCAAAATTTTGCTAGAAACGGACGACCAACTTTGGAACTTAACCCCTTTGCATTTAATTCTGTCGCGCAGAAATATGTTACATACAAACATGTATTTTCATGCAAAATATCTAATTTTACCTGTAAATCTTCCAAAATGTGGTGCGCCAAAACTACACCAGCACCGTTGATTGCCTTTATTTTCATAGTGTAATGAAATTGTTTTCCACTAATTACAGTAAAGTCAGACATTTATTTCAATAGATAAATGATATTCAGACTCATAATTTGAAGTGCAATCTTTGTTAAGGGTTACGTTCCAATAAAGCCCGCTAGCCCAAACAAGCAAGAGAAATGAATCAAATGATGCCTAAACTAAATTATCCTATTCATCAGTAATTATTATCATGTTCATTAGCTGGTGGGCCTAAGCGAAATAAATGCCTTTTGCAAATTATGAGCTTACCGGGCAAGAAACTATAATTTGCTCGTCTTGTACAGAATCTTGCCTTTTATACAACGATATCATATATTTATGATGAAGATTATTGTTGGTTAAATTCCGAAGTTAATCGTTTCGTTTCTAGCAAAATTTTGAAAATTTACCGGGAAAAATGTATATAATTTGCTCGTTTGTGTGCTTATAATTTGTCTAAGCGGTTATGAGCATAGAATTATTTGTCGAGGGGAGGGAACTACTTGGTGCAAGGTTACTGAAATACTTAACTTGCGTAGTGAACATGTGATAAGTTATGCTTTATTATTTTCTGTTTATTGTTCATCGAACATGCAGAAAGTGAATTGAGTGAAGAATACAGGAGGGGGAACGTCTAATCTAATAGGTAATAGTCTCCTGCGCCAAAACAGGCATGAGTAGACAAGTATAGTATATCATGGATGGGATACTTCATCTGAAAGTTTGATAATATTCTTGAAGAAATGTAGGAAGACCCACAAACAGAAAGGAGAATTGCTTATACATGTAAGTTTTCATCCGTAAACTCAAAATTGATAATTTACAATATTAAATATATCTATATTTTGTGTCATGGGTTAAATTTCTAAAAAAAAAGCGCACTTACAATAGGGTGTGCAAACGCCCCATTTTAAACGAAATTTTTCTTTTTCAGAAACTCGTTTTGTGTACCGAGAAAAATGGATACAGACGCATAAAAAAGAAAAAAAAGGGTCAGCGTGAGAACTCTAAATCTGTAGAAATATGGAACAATAAACAGCTTACTGTGTGGAATGGTGTAGTCTTTTCTTTGACTTACGAAGTAATTGCAAGCCTACCTAACATGACTAAACCGAGAGCCAAATCTAGGTCTCCGCATTTTAACTTAACCGTACTTTACTTACTTTACATTCTTACCGTACTTTAACAACTATGCTATCTAATTTGCTCCTTGAACAACTACACATTCCGTTATATTTGAAGTTTGTGCTCAGCCTGGATTGTACAATTGATGCTCTTTGACAACCCTGTTTCCACATTTTGAAGACCTCTGACGATTGAGTTCATATTACATGTCATAAATATTGACGAAACAATCAATAATATCTTACCGATATAGGTGAAAATTAAATTAAGTAAAGCAATGAACGACTGAGCAGAATCGAACCCGGTCTCCGACTTCCCGTGCTCTTGAGTTAACTGCTATGCTACCTGAATACCCTATACATTCCTTCACTTGAGATCAGAGCACATGGAAAGTTTCCCGGTCCATTTTTTCGCTCCTTGTATATAATTACATTTTCACCTACAGAAGACGATTCTCTAAAGTTGATTGTTTCGTCTATACATCACATATAATATTTGTATATGCACTCTTGATAAGACATACAAACTTTAACAAAAAAGTCTTTCTTTTAATATATAACTTTTATTTCATCTTTTCAAAATGATATTGCTGACTTCATACACTTGTTTGTTTTGGCTTAATATCCACAATTAAACATCGAGACTAAGATGATGGTAATAATGAGATGGATGATAATGGAAAAATTACGACCGGTAGTAAATGGAAATGGGAAAGCCTCGAGAAAACTCACGCATATGATATTTGTCCAGCACAAAATTCACTTGACAGTAGCTGGGATGAAACCAGACCCTTAAGTGCCAGAAATGGGCGTTCTACGACTGAGTCAACGCTGTTTCTGTATACAATTTAGAAATTGGAATACGACAGAGGACATGCCAACTTGTTTTTGCCTTCAGTGGATGTAAATGTTTATATAACTGTTCAATATTTAACATTGAGAAGCAAAGTAATATAAGAGAATAATATTAATTTAAAATAATACTGTAACAGTCATCAATAAAATTAGATCTGTTACAAGGGAAGAAAAGAATCACTTTAATGCATACTGTATTTTAAAAATATCTTAATGTTATCCATTTTTGCATGGAACAAATCATTGGAGTATAATTGAAAATTTTCTGTTATTACGTGTCATGGTTGTGTTTTACTTCCGGTAGAATTCTGCATAAGAGGTGAAACGTTATGAAAACAGTGTTTGCATAGCTTCTATTATTCCAAACATAAACGAATATTAATAATAATAATAATGTTTTTAAAAAGGAGTGTTTTTCCAAATGAATATGTAAATCTTTGTGTAAAAGTGACTGCCTTACCTACACATCAATAAGAGTAAGACTCGGGGTGTAAGGGGCGCTCCATTGTGGGTGTCCAAATGCCCACCTCACTTCCTCGTAGTGCACCCTGGAAACTGCATTCGTTGTAATGAAGGCTAACGAGGCTCTGGCGACTGGTGACACCAGGATAAACATGTTATAATCAGATGGGTTGTGGGTGTTGTTTTCTGGGTATGTTTTTTTATGGCCGTTCGTGTTCGTGTAGCTGCGTTTATCGTGTCAGGGATCGATATCCTCGATGCCGCCGTCCCAACATAACATAATAAAAGTGCAACAAAAGTAAATGACAGTAAAAAATTATTATTTTATTCTGCCTTCTTGCTTTTCACTGTTATGTGTATTCTTTATTCTCAATATTGATCGTATTTCTTGTTACAGTTCTGTTGTTTTTCTTTGTTGTTATTGTTGAATATTTTTCTTTTTCCTCATGTACCCTGTTTGTTATTATTGTTCCACATTGTCCATTTGTTATATTTTCTATATTGTTATTTTCTTTTATTTATTGTTGTCTATTTTCTATTTTGCGGCAGTCCATGTTTGGAGGAATCGAGTTGATTGGAACGGGGACAAATTGCCACGATGCTACGTCCACACTAAACCTTACTCAATCAATCAATTAAAAAGTAAGACTCGAAGAAAGAAAAAACAACTTGAAACATTACATAAAGGATGGGAAAATACATGGAACAAACTCCAATTTTACTGCGACAAAAAAAACGTTGATCTTTTGCGTGATAACCTATTGCAAAACAAAGTTGATTTAAAAGCTAAAATGATTTTCAATAATTGCGTTACGGGCGGCTACTACCACTTTACCTCCCACCATTAGACTCTGCTTGCGAGAACCACTAACTGCTTCCATTGTAGTATTCAATTGTTTCTTCAAAGCTAGGCCAACATCAGGAAATCTCTTCTCCCACACCTCGTACATAATTTCTATTGCATCTTGCGTTCATAATGAGAGAGTTCCCACTTGCTTTCCGAGCACTAATTTCCTGACCTTTCACGGTCACGATTTACAGTTTTCCAGAGCTATACTGTGTGTATAGGTAGAGAAGTTTTTCAAAGCAAACTAATTTGTTTTGTAAAATATCCCATACAAATGTACCAAATAGCCGGGTAAGGCAAAAAGAGAAATGAGTTCTGATAAAGAAAAATTCCCTGAAAATTCTAGATTTTTAAGCTTGTCATGAACTACTTTGACTTTTCCAGGACTTTTTACGAGAAAGCTAATTCAACTTTCCGGATTTTTAGGTCGTTGAGAATCTTGTATGAGCACCATTACTTCTACGTAGTGCTTCTGCATCAGATAGGATTTAAAATGTTAGTCATTGACACCTAAAAGAACATAACCCTCTCGGATTCGACCAGTATCGAAAAGCGTATCTTTTTACAATTTTAGGAAATGGTACTTTCGTGCTTTCTTGATTGTTCAATTCTAAAACTTCGCGACGTAATTTGTAGGACTGCTCAACTTACTGCTTGGAAATCACTGGATTAGAGTAGTTCCGGGTTCTATTCCCGGTGAGGGCACTCGGTTGAAAAAGTGTAAAACGCTTTTTCAGGCCAGCCACCCTTAATGAGGTTTTCCTCATTCACACCAGGAAATGCCGGTGACGTCACCCCTCAAAACGTAAAGGGCTAAATGGCTTTAGATGCAGAAAGCCCAGAAATCTTGAACAAGACACAGGACTTTGTACAAGACTACATTTATTTAATGTGTACAATTATTTACCTATCATTTCATTTTCCATATAAGTAAGACAAGTGATTAATGGAATTGTAATAAAGATCAAATTAATGTACAATTGGGGCTTTGACTTACTCTTCTGTGAACACGGATGATGTGATATTATTTTCTCCTTTTCTGTGTGAAGTTTGTTGCTGGAAGAGACAGAATGAAAAATCATATTTGCTAGTGCTGAATATCATAGATTATTAACGTTCCAAAAAAATAAACAACTGTTATATTTTCTTGTATACACATATAAGTATATACAGAGTGTCCTAAAGTCCCCGGACATAGGGTAACTTTGTTATTATCAGAGGTACAACAAAATGTGAGAGGGAAAATCGTCTCCAAATATGACGTTTTCAATCTAAAGTAAAGGATTTTTTTAAATCGGACGAGCCGTTTGTAATGTACACTCTTTATGCGCTTAATGTTAAATGAAAATGCAACGTTGCCATTTACTTGGACCCAAAACAAAAGTGAACTTACTTACTGTCTTTTACGTTAACATGACAATGGTCAGCCCTCATTTCAAACAGTAACTTCATTCACATATGTTGAGAGTCCAAGTAAATTGCAACATTGCATTTTCATTTAACATTGAGCACATAAAGAGTGTACAGCACAAGCTTCTCGTCCGATTTAAAAACTTCCTTGGCTTTAGATTGAAAAAAAAATCTTTCAGTTTTACGTCCCATGATTATGTCGACTATGCTAAAGGAGACGGTGATAATGAGTAATGAATGAAATGGTGGAACAAAGAAAGAGGGAGGAAACGGGAGAACCCGGAGCAAACCCACGCACCCGGTGTTTGTCCACCACAAAGTTCACTTGGCGGAGCTTGCTTTAGATTAAAAACATCATATTTGGAGACTGTTTTCCCTCTTACATATTGTTTTATCTCTGATAATAACAGAGTTACCCTATGTTAGAGGACTTTTGAGACACCTTGTATGTTTATTCAGAAAGTCAACAATTCAAGGGTATATTTAAACTATGTTTTATGCAAGAATATAGAAAAGGGACATATAACCAAAATAAAAACAAAATGTTAGAATAGTTTATTAAAGAGAATCCACAAAAATAAAGCAAATTATTACAGCTTTACTTGACAGAAAATACAGTTCTAAACATTTTACTCAACAGTTTAATACAATAATGCATGTACCCAATTACAATGTTTTTCAATATTATCTGGAAGGTACCGAGGAATGTTAACACCACGGATTTAGGAAATAGAAATAAACAAACAAACAAAGGCGTATGTTACTTCAGAAACAAAATCAGTATTATCCACTTCCTAAAATTTGAGTGTTAATTGACAAGCAAGCCAACATACGGCATGGACCTATATCTTATATATTAAGTCAGAATAATTTGTACTCCTAGGAACAGAATCTGGGTTTTCCATATTGACCTGTAGAACACTATCCATATTTTACATTGAACAAGCACATTGCTTTTGTTTGATACCAAGCGTATTCACACACAACATGGATATAAAGATTATCATTAAATAGTATTTAATGCTACAATGCTATATCTGAAATGTCATGTTCACATGCTACTGTCATCCAAAAAGTTAAAGCTAAGAGTATATATTGATACGAGAGCTATATTTTATTTGATCCCCTTAAAGCTAAGAGTATATTTTGATCCCCTGCTCACTTGTAGTTTATAGATTGAGAATCGCTGTTCTGGCATGATAAGAGTGAAGTAATAAGAACAAAAGTAAACCTAAAATTGGCATCAATCCTCGTTATCCATATTTCCCTACTGCATAGACACACGAAAAATCAAACTTGGTAGTTTCGCCTTGCAAAATGAAGTTTTTTTTTTTCGCTTGCAATCCTGACTCCGTTTTAACTTATACTATAAATACTAACTACGTAATTCAAGACTAATTAGAAATGTTCGGCGCGCACTGTTAGAATGCTTAGTTATTTATTATGAATCAGTACGGTACGATAATCAATTTGCAGAATAATCAATAATTATGCCGAACTCATTTATTTTTATATTATATGGAATATGTTTTCTAAAAAGAGGAAATTGATTGTACAGAAAAAGACACTAGAGAATCTTTTAAATGAAAATCTTCTTAGTATACAAGCTATTGGCCTACAGTAATTCTGTACCAGTCCGCTGTCTTTTAAAATGTAGTATTAAAATTAGGTTTTATTTACTTGAGTTGAAATTATTATCCTATCTTCCTGGTAACAATATTTGGTGCCAAATATCATGTGATAGCTGTATTCAGTCTAGGATTTCGTGTGTAGTGACCGCGGCATGTTGGCCAAGTCTCGAACGTGCCGGATTATCGGAAGTCTATTGTACTGAATGAATAGAAAAAATCTAAGTTAGAAGTTATCTCGGAATTTTGTTTTAACGCGAAGTTTCTCGGCAAATTCAGAAACCTAGCGAACTTTAATATCAGACTTGCGTATTATTTTATCCATAATTGACAATACTCATAGTTAATATTCATTCTATCAACAATACGTCATTTACTAAAATGTATTGAATTAAATGATGAAAAATGATAACAATTAAAAGAAAATCCTTATATTTATACTTCTTACGTTATGGAATGGCAGTGAAATCACAATTGACATTTACATCACTTCGACATAAGAGTTGATTTGATTTACATATACACTCCGTATAAATCAAGAAATTATCATAAATCACTGCTGTTCTTCTAAACATTTACACATTAAAGCATTAGTTGGTTGAGCGTTAAGCTATTTACTGATTTAATCTAATGTTTGCAACCACAAATTCGAACACTACCAGTCAAATAAAGGAAAGTAGTAAAAGTATGCTATACCTCTTCAAATTCTTTTAATTTGCACTATACTATATTACTTAAAATTCTACAACAAATTGAGACAAAATACACAAATAATCAACAAGAAATGCGTAAAACAAAATTTGTACATTTATTCGTGAGTGACTACACTATTATTTAATGTTAATTAACAACACACTATATGATATATGATAGTGTATATGATATATTCATTGGGAATAAATATGTAAAAATAAACACTTTTACAGTTTTTGGAACAAAATGTTTCATGTGTTATGTAAAAAGTGATTAGCATTATTTTTATCATCTCAACTAAGAAACTAAATTCTTCATAATTTACAAAGCCAGTAATTGACATATTGAACATAGTTATGAGTCTTTACACACACCGTATTACGCTTAACCAGTGATAATTTGGTACCGGAAGAGCAAAGAATAATACACGACATTTCTAAATTTCATTAATGTCAACATGGACGCATATTCACAATAAACTGACATCAAGATTTTAGAGCTTGAATAAAAGTAAGAGTATATATACACATTTGAATAGAAAATCCTTTACACTTCTAACCTATCTAAAAAAAAAAAAAACTTTCACTACTTCTAGGTACTTAGCTCAGAAGAAGGTGATAGTAGCTATTACTGAAAATCAGCAGCAGTACCATATGGTAACTGAACTAGTACAGTTGAAGTAAAATCATTTATGTACACCTTATATTACACTTGCGTTTAGTTCGTTCTCATAAGGAATTCTAACCATATTTCTAGAGAATATAAGTTTAGTTAACTACGTGTATAAGTTTAGTAAGATGTTAAAATAAGGTGTAATATTACCGTGTTATTTACTAAATTTAATGGATGTTGTTAAATTTTAAGTATCATTTAACTACATCATAAATTAAAAGTGAGTACAATAAGTATGATTTTAGTTTTACGTCTAGCGTTACGCTCTATAGGCTAAGGAAGACAGACGATCCATGAAAATGGATGATTATGAAAGAATTGGTGAAACGAGGATGTTGGAAGAAAGAGAAGGATCGCCAGAAAACCCACGCACATATGTTGTCCACCACAAACTCATATGGTCTGAGATTGAACCAGGGACTCCTAGCGTCAGAGATGAGGATCTACTACTAAGTCATAATGCCACCACGAACTTAACCATATCCATGCAAAATGACTTTAGACTTGTTATTAACATGCACCATATATATCGTACAAAAAAAATCGTAAGGCAGTTTTCAATCAGGATTCCAAAATATCCATTTATAATTTCCGGAGTTGTTCAGTCGAGATTTCTAAATTGGCGCAATTGTAGTTAGGTATTGTACAAGTGTGTATGTGGGAAGCTTAGATCACTGACATTGCATTACAGTCCAAAAACATTAAGTCGGAATGCGGAAAGGGATAGGCAAACGACCTGTTTTTGTTATTAATATATATCACAGGAATGATAATTCAACTCAAGCTTAACAGTTCGCATTTCACCACGACAATCCAGTTCCTGCAGATCATACAACACATATCAAAGAAATAGAGTCCGCACTATTGGAAAAACCTCAACATACCTAAGAACATTATTGCAACGAGATAAGCCAACCAGCACAGTCTGCAATGCTCTTGAACTCATCAAGCTACATACATTGAAATATACGCCGCAAATGAAAGACGCATTCGTAATTATGGAATCTCATCCATATAAAGTGTAAGAATGGAATGCAGGTGCATGCACTATCCAAGAATTACGTAAACAGAGTCAAATTTTGCCAAATATTACTACAAATGTAGGGGGAAACAGATCCTATTCATAACAAGAGGCCCGTTTTTGCTTATCGGTATACGTGAATAAGTAAATTATTCGGTACTGGTGCAAGATTAACCTGAGGAACTTTATCAAGGACCCACTATATAGTGAAAAAGTAAGTGTGTTATGTTCTACCTATTTCTTACTTAGGGATTATTGTCTGTACGTCTTTGAAGATAACAACGAGAACTATATAGCGATGTTAAATACATTCTTGAAGTCACAGTAGGCAACTTTCTCTAAAATTAGTGGAGAAATATAGTTTCAACAAAACGAGGTTAAATATTCACAGACGGTGTCAGGAGTGTTTCCAATCACATCATCTCAAGATATGGTTTCTTGTCTTGGCCTGCGCGATCCCTGGATATCTTCGCTCGTGGCTATTTCCTTTTACATGTGTTTATAAAGTTTAGCCCCCTACCATCAAGGAATGTTCCACTACCGAAACAAATAATACACAGACATACAGAGAAGATCCACTTCAAATGTACAGTAATCGATAATTTGTAACCGAAGTTCTAGAAATGTGTAGAGATTGTTGCAGACTGCAAGACATTGTATTCAAGACTTGTTTTGTTCGTCACATATAACATGAATACTAATTAATTGCCTTACGCATTCCATACGCACAAGTTTTAAAATAATTTAAAATTATGAAATATAAACTTTAAACATTGCTTTCTCTTCTGGTGGACCCCGTACATGCAACTCAAATCGTACTTCAAGCTGTAGGTCTACAATCTCATAATAGCTGTAGCAGAAAATGAACATTACACTTCAAATACCATTACAGGTATATTCATCCATCACATAAATAATGGATCTTTAATTTAGGGGAAATTTCTATCACTCTGGAATTGCTCCTTTGCATTGAAATCGCGTAAGTGGATGGCATACATTCTCTCTGTATAAACATAGCCATGGATACCAAATACTTTTCCGTAATTTTCTGCATCCGTCATCCAGTGGAGACTCCAGAGTCTTACAAGTGAGAAATCAGCAGTGGAGAAATTGTCTTCAATAATGGCTCGTTTAATTAATTGTAGCAGATACAGAATATCTAATTAAATCACCATTTGTTCATGTAATGTAAACGACATAGCTTTCTCGTAATATTAAAAGGACAGACTTCAAACAAATACAAATTCAAACACCTTGCACATTTTTAAAAGTAATGATAACTTAATTATATATTAATGAATAAATAGTAAATATATAATTAAACTAACAAAAAATTAAAATCAGAGCTAGCGGCCTATCACACCATTCTCACCCAATATTATTAATAATAAATATATAAATTGGAAATACATCAAATATAACAATAATAACGAAACTAATAAGAAAGAGAATTTCTTTCTCACTGTGCCCCATCTATAGACTACCAACCTATGGGAATTCAATACTCAAATTTGAAGTAGTACCTGTATAACTGATGGATGAATTAGAGTAATAAGATTTAAGATACAACCTGTTCCTCAGAACCGGAATCCATATCAACAAGCCATTACTCGCTATACCTTACTATTTTTGTTCAATGGCGACAAATGTTGAAATCGGAAATTATAAATCTGAAACACTTCCGCCTTGAACCGAAAGTTAACGGAAAAGATTGAAACAATTGAAAAATCCACATATCGATCTCTTACCGTTTTTGCTCTGTGTAAATCAGTATTGAAACCGAACGTAATAGTAAATTTCAACTTCCGATTTTAGTAGTGTTCCGGGTCTTGAGGCCTTGACTCAATTGCAGAACACCGTTTTTTACAATCTACTATATTTTTTCTCTTGCGATGAAAGTTGAAACCGGAAATGGTTAATTGGAACCACTTCCAGTTTAATAGTTGGTTAATGGAGGAGACAGACACTATTCGTGAGAAGCTGAATCTATTGTATAAAACAGCATCTCCATATCCCTTGCCCTTTTTGTTCTATCGGAAGTAATAGTAAATTTGAACTACTTCTGGTTTTGGTAGAGTATTGTAGATAATCATGTTATATTGAGATGCTGAATCGTTGGCATAAACCTCTTCTCGCTATCTTTTATAGTTTTCGATCTATATTTAATGTTGAAAGCATCCTACCCATATATCTCTTACCAATTTTTCTTTGATATCTGTCGATAGACGGACGAACGAACAAAGGCATTATTCTATAAGACTTGCGACACTTATGCATAGCATAGTTTGGAAGACTAATAACATAGCAATAAATGTTAAATAACAAAAAAAAATACCAATAACATATCTATCGAAAATAAAATACAGTCATCAATACTATAGCAACAAATATAAATGGACAAATACATTTTACAAAATATCAAGTTGCTCTACATTTGTGGATGTCTTAGTATTAGCTCTGAACGCTATGCTGTTGAGCTAGTGCCCATCGGTATAACAAAATAATTTGTAATTTATATATCAATATGGAGGCAGTAAAGAAACATTGTGTATAATAGATTTCAAGTGAAATTTCGTATAATTTGCACTGGTAAATAAACATCTCTGTTTGTCATTCCAAAAGTTCTTGCCTCAAAATCGATGATAACAAAGCACAGGAAAAAATCCTAGGAGATGGTGCATGCTTTATTAATAGCATCATCTGAAATGATTTCCAACTGGCTTGGTGTTCTTCAAGAAGCAGAGGCGACAATCTCTCAACTTGTGCAAACCAACACTCATCCTACCTTGCACAAAGGCCGAATCCAAACTCCGTGTTCCGTCACCATATCCTTCCAAGGAACTGCAGCAGCAAGTTGTGCATGATGAGCAATTAAATATTCCACTGAACATGATGCAGAATTTTGCACGCTTCGATTTCCAGCTAGTTGTAGACTGTTTTGGATGCCAAGAGTAGTATTAAGCAAAAGAACATTCTCTGTTCTACTAGATGTACATATAACATACATGAGCTTAACAATTGTTCATTGTCATATGTGCTGCGCTCTACAAGCACAAGGTTGTGATAAACTCCATTTGTGATTTATCTACAAGAGGAAATATGTTTGGCTGACCAAGAAGCAGTAGTGTAGTGTAGTAATTAACCCACCGTTATAGTGAGGAGGAGTCCAGGCTTTAATTCTCAGTCCAGTCATACATTTTACATTCTTTAAATTTCAGTGGCATACTTTATCTAAACAAATCACCATTTTCCACGGAACGTAAACGACAAAAATAAGACTTTAAAATTACAAAAATTGTCTCTTAAATCCCAAAGAAGCTGTATACAGAGTGGTCGTGCAACAATGACGGAAAATTCGGGATGTGAATCTACAGGTAAAAACAAGCAAAAAATGTCATATGAACATTGGGTGAATACGGCTTCGTTGGGACATTAGAGGCGTCTGAAATGTCACCTTCCGAGAGAAGAACGCACCACCTATCGCAAGAACGGAGAGAAATACGAAAGTCGGGTCAAAAGATATCAAAGAAAACCCCATCTGAAGAATCCAATTATGCATAAGTGATGGCGAGACAGTGGCGGCATTAGAAGAGGACACAAAGAAAATGAATGAAATGTAGAGAAAAATGGACAATGTACACTGAAAAGTATTAGGAGGGGACGTTACTTGCAACATGGAGCAACAAATGTTAATGAACAAACGCAACAATCGGTACGCTGTAGGGACACTATGGGAAGCGGAATGTAGGAATACAGTATCTTTGTAACGGAAAGAAATAGGAATGTCGGGTCAAAAGAACAAAGGAAACCCCATCCTAAGAATTCAGTTAAGCATAAATGATGGCGAAACAGTGGCGGCGTCAGGGGGCACAAACGAAGTGAATGCAACGCGGAGAAAAGTGAACAATTTACACTGACAAACTGTAGGAGGGGATGTTACATGGAACATCAGTAACAAATGTTAATGAACAAACACAACAATATCTACGCTGTAGGGACACTATGGGAGGCGGAATGTAGGAATAAAGTACCTTTGTAATGGAGAGAAATAGGAATTTCGGGTCAAAAGATATCAAAGGAGACCCCATCCGAAGAATTCAATTATGCGCATGTACTGCGGAACACTGGCGGCGCATGGGAGCTACAAAGAAACGATTAAACACTCTTAGTGATGATACGTGCAGATCGTAAAAAACACGTAAGGAAGATAACTCCCAGTGTACTGTAAAAGCAAGAGGTATTGTACTTACCGTGATCAACATAATGCTGTTTTAAAGGTGTTCAATATGGCCTTGTTCTTCAAGACAGACAGTTACACAATGGCCTAAGAATTCTCTTATTTTTGGCAATAACGGGGTAGTGTGGCAAATGCAGCTCATACACGCTAACAAAGCTCTTCAATGTCATGCACGGGTCGTTTATTCATGAGACTCTTCACGTAACCCCACAGGAAAAAGTCTAGGGTATTCAGATCGGGTAAACGGGGGGGCATGCTCCTTTGCTTCCACGATCTATCTACCTGCGTGGAAATGTTTCGTTCAGATATTCACGAATAGTGTGACATGAATGGGAAAGGACCCCATCATGCAAAAACCACATACACTGTCGTGTCCTCAGTGGCACGTCTTTAAGTAGAATAGGTAGGCCCTAGGTCAGAAACTGCAGATACGATAATGCCTGCGTTCAATCGCTGTGGTAAGAAGTGTTTTTTCACAACGTCGTCATTAATAATACCAGCCAACACATTCAATTGGAAACGCTTATGATGCTTCGTCACTACAACTGCATGTGGGTGTTTGGGTGTCTATCGATGGTCATTGTGGATATTTGTGATGCCATGCCGTATGAATTCCTCATCCGAGATCACATCTGTGCTAGAACTTTTCTCCGCGATTCATTCATTTTCTTTGTGCCCCTTGGGCCGCCAGTGCTTCGGCATCACTTATGTATAATTGGATTCTTAGAATGGGTGTTCTTTGAAATCTTCTTACTCGACGTTCCTATTTCTCTCCGTTATACAGATACTTTATTTCTACATTCCGCCTCCCATAGTGCCCCTAGAGCGAAGCCATTGTTGCTTTTGTTCATTAACATTTATTGCAGCATGTTCCAAGTAACATCCCCTCATTCACCTTCTTTGTGCCCCCTCTAGTGCCGCCACTGTTTCGCCATCACTTATGCATAATTGGATTCTTCGGATGGGTGTTCCTTTGAAATCTTCTTACCCGAAATTCCTATTTCTCTCCGTTATACAGATACTTTATTCCTACATTCCGCCTCCCATAGTGTTCCTACAGCGTAGCGATTGTTGCCTTTGTTCACGAACATTTGTTGCTGCATCTTCCATGTAACATCCCCTCCTACAGTTTGTCAGTGTAAATTGTTCACTTTTTCGCCGCGTTGCAGTCACTTCGTTTGTGCCCCCTGGTGCCGCCACTGTTTCGCCATCACTTATGCATGATTGACTTCTTCGGACGGGGTTTTCTTTGATATCTTTTGACCCGACATTCCTATTTCTCTCCGTTACAAAGATACTGTATTCCTACATTCCGCCTCCCATAGTGTCCCTACAGCGTAGCCATTGTTGCTTTTGTTCATTACCATTTGTTGCTGCATGTTCCAAGTAACATCCCCTCCTACAATTTTTCAGTGTAGATTGTCCATTTTTCTCCATATTTCATTCACTTTCTTCGTGTTCCCCTCTAGCGCCGCCACTGTTTCGCCATCACTTATGCATAATTGGATTCTTCGGATGGGGTTTCCTTTGATATCTTTTGACCCGACATTGGCATTTCTCTCAGTTCTTGCGATATTGCAAATTGCCGCCTCGGAAGTTGACATTTCAGACGCCTCTAGTGTCCAAACGAATCCGTATTCACCCAATGTTCATGACATTTTTTGCTTGTTTTTACCTGTAGATTTATTTCCCGAATTTTCCGTCATTCATGCACGACCATCCTGTATTTTAAAAGCAATGATATATATATATATGTATGGTATATATATGTAAATGAGTGACAATAAATACAGTAGAGCATCGATTATCCGAATATCGATCATCCAAAACAATGGTTAACTGAAAGCATTCCAGTGTAGTGCCTTAAAATTTAGTTCATTTTAAACTTTACAGGATAGTAAAATTATTAGTCCTACCTATGATTGTATTTTCAATATTACTCAGGTACAGTTTTGCAGAAAATACTTATCAAGTACAACTTACTGCAATATGAAAACTTAAACTGAACTCTATACTTATATATATTGGCCTCCTGTCCTGTTTTCCTTCTCGAATTCCTATATGCATCTTCTGAGAACGAAACCCACTTATTTCATAAAAATATTCCTACCTACAGGATTCACGAAACTACTCGAATGAAATACCTACTTCGCAACAACTTTTAATTGTCTTTTCGACTAACATCATACGAATTGTTAAAACATCTCTACTTCTCAATCAAAAATAGTAATTTGCGGATGTTGTCTTTAACGCACTTCTTATTAATGCGAAATAATTGGTGCAATTACAAATTAAATTTAATGAAGCTAATTTATAACATCCCATAATATGTATTTTGATTTAACGTTTTTAATTTGTGTAAGAGTTTCCTCTGTTCTATGCCAGCACAGATATAATAAAATGTAAACCATGACATAGTACCAACCTGTCCAAGTTTATTACCTAAGATTTCAAATAATATTTAAATAAATTTAATATTTATTGATTAACTACTGTTTTCGTTACCAGGTAATTAGATAATAATTTTAATAAAAATAAAACGAAAAGTACATCTCATTCTGGCGTGTGAAACTACACAAACAAGAAATAATAGGCACAAGTGCACAAAATAGAACTTTTTTCGCTTTGCTTCTGCACTGTAAAATGTAACAACTGGATAACCAATGGCCGAAAAAAAAAGTGGTACTCCCTCCTTTAAACCTTATGCTTACATGTGCTAACCATGTTTCTAATGCCGGTATGGAATTTTTTAGTTATTGACATACTGGGTACCAGTATCATACCGATATGAAAGATGGAGTGCATTGCCTAAGTCCTTAATACTTGCAGCACCGTGCAGGTTAAGTATATGCACACCACTCGAAATAAATGTTGAAACGTTATAATTATTTCCGAGTAACTTATTGAACATGAAGATGAACAAAACAGATTAAACTTTAACCAAACATTTCCTTTTCAAGAAGACATTTTTGAAAAACCAAAACCTTAGAGATTAAATAGAAAGAGAGCTTTAAAACTGTTCCCATTTAAAAAAAGAGATTTTTGAAGAACCGAAGCCTAAAAGAGTGAATATAAATGTTGAACTAAACGAAACTTCATTTAAATATAGATTACATACTTTCAAAATAAAAAACACAGGTGGATATAGAGATCCTTCCAAATTCCTACGTTCAATTAGCAAGCCAGTTAAAAGTATGATAAAAAATGGATTTAAATATTTTAATGCACGTAAGGTAAATATGTCATTCACATGCAGCTTCAAAAAAGATAAGCAGATTCGAGAACATAATTTTAAAACGTCAAATGAAATTATACTTCAATTCACCGATCTAAATGAATATTATAAAAATGCAACTACGAAAATTAGGGTAGAGATGGAAGAGTTTCAAGGAAAGGGCTCAGGTTGGACTTTGCATTCTGTCGATTATCTCGAGCTAAGAATTAAGAAATTTGTAGCAATGAATGGATCATCATATATAGAACTTTCAGAAACAATTAAAAGAAGAAAAGCATGCATTAATATTAAAACAAAGATCAAAAATGCATCTTATGGTCTGTTCTAAGAGCATTAAACCCTGTTAATAGAGATCCACATAGAGTTCCTAGACAATATGAGCAAGAATTGGATAAATATTTTGAAGATATTCCCTTTCCTGTACAGATTACTGATATAGCAAAATTTGAAAACAGACCTAATATATCTATCAGTGTCTTTACTATAGATGATAATGAAAAGATCTACCCACTTAGAATACCTAAAGAAAGAAAACAAAATCATTTTCATCTTTTATATTTAAAGAAAAGAGATAAAACATATTACTGTTTGATTAGAGATTTATGGAAGCTTGTTGGAAGTCAAATAACAAAAGATGGACATAAGAGATTTTTATGTGAGGGATGTTTAGCTAAGCATTTTAAATCAGAAGAATTATTAAAACAACATGAAGAATACTGTGGTTTACATTCTGCCGCTAAGATCATTTTACCTAGAGAATGGAATAAGAATGGAAGAGAATTTGTAAATGATAAGCGTTCTTTAAGAATACCATTCACAGTAATAGCAGACTTAGAAACAATACTAAGAAGAATAAGTTCATGTCAACCTGATTCTGAAAGTTCCTACTCAAATGCTTATCAACTACATGAACCTAGTAGTTTTAATTGCTATGTAAAAAGCACTTTGGAATCCTATAAAAGTGAACCAGTATAATACATAGGAGATAATGTAGCAGATGAGCTTATAAAAAGATTAACAGAAGAAGCAATCAAAATAGCAAAAATATATGATACTTAAACACCTATGACTCCATTATCTGAGGAAGAAGAAGAGATATATGAACCGGCTGCAATATGCCATATTTGTGAAGGAAGTCTTGAAGCTCTACCACGTTTATTAGTGAAGAAAATAGAAAGCTTAAAGCTTAAAATTGAGTATTTAAAAACGAAAATAAAAGAAGGTGCTATATACTTGGAAGAAGAACACTATCTCAAAATAGAAGACGAGGAGGATGACAGCATAACAGAAATAAAAGAGCAGAGGAAAGAGATAAAAGAAGTCCTAGTAGAATGTAAGAAAGAATATAAAAAGCTTAAAATAGTAGAGAGTCATGTAAAACAAAACTGCATGATCATGATCCTTTAACAGGTAAATTTAGAGGTGCTGCTCATTCTTATTGTAATATAATATACAAATCCAATATTTATTCCTGTATATTTTCACAATCTCTTTAGGTATGATGCGCATTTAATTATAAAAAAGTTTAGGAGGTGGAAATGAGAAAGAAAAAATAGATGTAATAGCTAACACTGAAGAAAACTACATCTCATTCTCAAAAACTATTCGGTATAAGGATGCAAAAGGAAAAGATAGATCTATCAGGTTAAGATTCATTGATTTATTCAGATTTTTACTAAAAGGTTTAGCAGAGTTAACAAAGAATTCAAAGCTAGAATAATTTCGAGAAACATCAAAGTTTTTTCCAAATAAGAATTAGCCTGAATTAGTTCGTACTAAAGGTGATTATCCATATGATCATGTTGATTCTAAAGAAAAGTTAGAAGAGCCTGTTCCATTATCTCCAGACAAATTTACAAACAGATTACCAGGAGAAAAAATGAGTTCTGAGCGTCATAAGCATCATGTACGAGTTTGTGAAGAGTTTGATTTAAAAACAATAAAAGAATATTCTCATTTTTATAAGACAGATGTTCTTCAACTAACAGATGTTATTGAAAATTTCAGAGATACAGCTCTTAAAACATATAAATTAGATCCAGCATGGTATCTTACTGGTCCTGGATTTTTCTGAGATGCAATGTTCAAGATGACGAAACAAAAGTTAGAATTATTGACTGACTATGACAAATTACTCTTTATAGAGAAAGGTATAAGAGGTGGAATTTCTCAATGTTCAAACCGATATGCAGTTGCTAATAATAAATACTTAGATAACTTTGATAAGAAGAAAATAAGCTCTTATATAACAGACATGGATGCAAATAACGAGTATGGTTGGGCGATGAATCTTCACATGCCGTATGGAGATTTTCAATGGATATATGTTAATAAGTATAATGAGAAACACAGCAAAAAAATACTACAAACAAAAGATGATTCTGAATATGGTTATATTTTAGAAGTCGACTTAGAATACCCAAAGAAACTCCATAATAAACATTCAGATTTTCCCTTAGCTTCAGAAAACTACATTAATAATAAAAAGCTTCCAAAGTTATTGACAACTCTATATGATAAAGAGCATTATATACTACACTATCAAAATCTTAACCCTTATCCGGGCAAGACATTTTTGTAACGTAAACGGGCTACCGGGGCCTGTCAGGCCCAGTATATATTTTAAGTGCAGAACACTCAAAATTCAATGTCTGTTGCCGCATACTGTTCCGACTAAATGTTACAATAGTCACGTGTCCAATATATAATTATGTGACAATTTGATCTAATATTTGACAGGAATTTCCCTAAAGTTTTACGGGGCCTCCTAGGCCCCAGTTGCCCGGTTACGTCAGGAAAAGATTTTCAAATTAAAAAAAGCTTTACCAACTCGATATTTTCATGATTTTAACTTTGATGAAAGATAGAAAAATTCATTATTTTATGTCTTCGAAATATGTATGGTTATTCAGAAATTTTAGAAAAATGAAGCTTCTAGGCCTGGGAGGCCCCGGTTGCCCGGATAAGGGTTAAATTCTATTTGTCACAAGAAATGAAACTTAAAAAACTACATAAGATAATAACATTTAAACAATCAGCCTGGTTAAAGAAATATATAGATCTAAACACTAATATACGATCACAAGCAAAGAATGAATTTGAGAAGGATTTTTATAAGTTGGCTAATAATGCTGTCTTTGGTAAAACTATAGAAAATATAAGAAAAAGAATAAATGTAAGATTAGTACATAATGAAAATTTATTAGAGGATTTAGTAGCTAAACCTAGCTTCAAAGATAGAACGATATTTTCTGAGAATTTAGCTGCTATTCATATGTATAAAACTAATATTATATTTAACAAGCCTATCTATGTAGGAATGGCAGTACTAGATATTTCTAAAATATGTTTGTATGATTTTTACTACAATGTTTTGAAAAAGAGATATGGAGACAATGTAAAGTTGTTAATGACTGATACTGATTCTGTTATAGCACATATAGAAACAGAAGGCCTTTACGAAGATATGAAAGATATGTATGAATATTTAGATACCTCTGATTATAAAGAAAACAATGAATATGGATTGAAATTAGTTAATAAAAAGATATTAGGAAAATTTAAAGATGAATTGAAAGGTGTTGTAATAGAGAAGTTTGTAGGTCTAAAATAAAAAAAAATGTATGCTATTAAAAAGAAAGGGGTAGATCGGGATGTACCGATTAGAAAAGCAAAGGGTATAAAGAAAAGTGTAGTTATAAAAGATATATCATTTGAGGATTATGAGAACTGTGTTTTAGAAAAGAAAGAGCTATATAAAATGCAAAATCATATTCGTAGTAAAAAGCATAATGTATACTCAGTAGAAGAAAACAAGTTAGCTTTAAGTGCTTATGACGATAAGAGATATATATTGAATGATGGTATACATACTCTAGCTTGGGGTCATTATAACAGAATTAAGGAAGGAAGATTTGATTCCCAAGTTAAAAGAGTTATATGATCAATATGCTAAGAGTAGACAAGAAAGAGAAACAATACGAATAGAAGAGCTAAATTAGATTTAAGTTCTTTATAGTTTAGTGCTATAAAGTTCTATACGCAAACAACTTTTTAGCTAATTTTCATATGCTAAAAGTCTAGTCTCAAAATTGTGCTAGTCAACTAATGTTAGAAAATGCTTAGTAATTACGTTAGTCATCTAGTGGTGATTTGTAGTTAGTGATATTATACCCATTTTCTTTAAATTCTGACATTTTACTTTGTATCCAATCATGAAGTATTATATGGTATATGGAGCAAAAGGCTTCATTATAATATGCAGGAATTCCACATACAACACATTTATTATTAATATTTCTTTCATTAATTAAGTCATAACAAGATGTAGTATAGTTCCTTCTAGTAAGATATGGTGGGAAACCAACACGTATTATATCTTTAAGTAAAATAACTTGTGGTGCTGGTAATGTAAAACCTACGGGGCTATATGTTGAATCTACAAACTTGCATTTCGATAATGTAGCTGGTCTTAAAATCATAAATCGTGTGTTTATATCCTTAAAGAAAAGATACATTATTTTTATAAAGTCATACTCTAAAATTTTATTATGTATTTCAATCATTCGTTCTTTTGATGAGAGTGAATAATTTACCAACGGTCGAGAATATTTTAAACCCTGTTCAATTTCTTTATTCAAATTCTCTGCTCTATAACACCGCTTACAGTAATCAGCCCTCTTATTTCCATTTCGAGCAAATTCCTGGTATTGTTTAATTCTCCACAAATTACACACTTTTTCATAATTTATTAAATATAAAATATCCAAAATAGTTAGGTCATTTTTTGTTATAACTAGATAGATTTCACGATTCGATTTGCATGTTATAAAAGCCAATGCGCAGAGACACTACCCAATCTACTTTGGAGTTACAATTATGTAAATATTTTGTGCTATTTTTCTGTTCTAGTCCAAAAAATTGGGGTAGGGGGTGTGTTAGAACTGGTATCAATGACACTACTGGCTTTGCCTGAAAATGTGAAAATTCTGCAAGGTATTGCATATACTTTATTATAGTAAGATTTCGGGGGATGGGTTCCGCCCGGAAGCCCCCCTACATACGCCACTGACTAGACCGGAAATAAACCGACACGTATTCTTTTTCTTTTTGTCGGAAAATAGGTTAAGGGGGGCAAAGGTCCCTGTGATTAAAATGGGCACAATAAAGAAACGAAACTTTGCTGATTGAACGATGACTTCAAAGTAGGAAATACGGGTTTTGTCGTTTTTGCAAGAAAACGGTTACGGGGGCAACGGGCCCCTTCGAAATCACAAATGACTAGGTACATTCCTTATAGAAATTGAATTTCGGTGGAATTGTTTAAAACCGTGATATGTTGTAGATATGGTGTTCCTGAGAAAAAGTCTCAGTGAGCACAACCACAAATCACTGACCATTTGGCTATTACAGGGCCATCATTTTTTTTTTTTTTTTTGAAAATAGCCGAAGAGAACGACGCTATAGATTCCGGTAAAAATGGCTAAAACCGTGATATGTTGTAGCTATGGTGATTCTGAGAAAAAGACTTAATGGGCGCAAACACCAGTCACTGATAGTTTGGAAACTACGAGGCCAATTTTTCGAAAGCAGCCGAAGATAGTGATATTTTGGATATCGATGAAAATGACTGAAACTGTGATATGTTGTAGATATTGTGATTAGGGATGCGCACGAGTCGAGTCAAGTCGAGATTTAAGACCATCTCGAGAAAATATTGTCTCGACTCGAAAATGTTTGTCTCGACAGTTTCTGTCTCGACTCGACCCCGAATTGCAGACGAGACGTCTCGAATTTCAACTCGAGACAAAATATACGAGTTAAAATATACGCACATATCAGCCAGAACATTATGACTTCCTACCTAATTGTCAGTATGTCTACCTTTGGCACAGATAACAACGGCGACGCGTCTTGTCATGGACGCAATGATCCTGGTAGGTCCCTGGAGAGAGTTGGTACCATACTTGCACACATAGGTCACCCAATTCCCGTAAATTCTGGGGAGCGAGCGATGCGCTCTGACGTCATGTTAAATTACATCCCAGATATGTTCGATTGGGTTCAGATCTGGCTAGTTGGGAGGCCAAGCACACAAGCCCGTATCCACGGCGGGCTAGGGAGTTCGGGCCCCCTCTAAGCTTTGGCTAGCCCCCTAAAATTTTCACTGTAGGCTTGCAAATGAACTCTAATATGCTGATAAAGTATAATATGATTGGGTCCGCCCCGCTAAATTTTGGGGCTGGCTACGCGCCTGCAACCACATCACTTGGAACTCGCTCTTGTGTTTCTCGAACCACTCCATCACACTCCTGACCTTGTGACATGGTGCATTATCTTGTCCAAAAATGCTAATACCGTTAGTAAGCATGATCGTCATGAAGAGCTGTACGTATTTGCCAATCAGTGTGCGATACGCCTCGGCCGTCACGGTGCGTTGTTCGAGCTCCACTAGAGCGTAGATGTTCATGTGAATGTTCCCTAGAACATAATTAAGCCCCCGCTAGCTTGTCTCCGTCCCGCAGTACAGGTGTCAAGGTGCTATTCCCTTGGAACAGGGCGGATTCGCACCCTCCCATCGTCATAATGAAGGTTTCGGAATTCATCAAACAATGCACTACTGCCAATGCACCAAGGTCCAGTGGCAATGGTCACGTGTTCATTTTAGTCGTAGCTACCTATGTCATGGTGTTAACATTCGCTCATGGATGGGTCATCGGCTGAGGCCCGTTGTTAGGAGTATTCGATGCACTGTGTGTTCAGACACACTTGTACTTTGCCCAATATTGAAGTTTTATGTTAGTTCCACCACAGTTCGCTGCTTGTTCTGATTTACCAGTCTGCTCAGCCTACGATGTCCGACATTTGTAATGAGGTGGAACACCTCGACCCCTCGACCTTTGGACGTCATTTCTTCTTGGTTTTGCCACTTGTTGATGGCACTCACCACAGCACTCCTCGAACATTCGACAACTCCTGCAGTTTCCGAAATTCTCGTGCCGAGTCTTCGGGTCATTACAACCTGCCTTCGGTCAAACTCACATAGATCGCGCGATTTCCCCATTCTACACACGATCAGTACTCTCACTGATACTACATGCCCCGTACGCGTGTCTGACTAGCAGCACTCCTCGGCAGGTGACTCTGCTATCGCCTGGACGGGTTTATATGGATAATAGGTAGGTGGTCATAATGTCTTGGTGGTAGGTGGTCTTACCGACTCGAATTCGAAATTATAGAAAGATTTCCAAGACATTCGAGTCAGGTCGAGATTTTTACAAACAGTTTCGACTCGATTTGAAAATTCGAGTCGAGAAATACTTTTATCTCGACTCGCCTTGAATTTTACGAAGTATGTCTCGACTTGAATCTCGACTCGAATTCGAGTAGAGATTCGAGACACGTCTCGACTCGTGCGCATCCCTAATTGTGATCCTGAGGAAAAGTCTCAATAAGCACAATCACCAATCATTGACCGTTTGGCCACTACAGAACATTTTTTTTAGGACAGCAGAAGGTAAAGTTATTCTGGATTTCGGTAGAATTGCTTGAAACCGTCATATGTTGTAGATATTTAGATCATAAGAAAAAGTTTCAATTTGCACAACCATCCAGCACTGACCGTTTGGCCACTACAGGACCACTTGTTTTCTTTTTTAAAAAAGGAAAAAAAGCTGAAAGTAACGGTATTCTGGATTTTACTGGAATTGCTTGAAACCGTGATATGTTGTAGATATGGTAATTCTAAAAAAAAGTCTCAATATTCTAAGCCACCAATCAATAACCGTTTGGCCACGACAGGGCCACTTAAAAAACAGAAGGTAACGGTATTCTGGATTTCGGTTTAATTGATGAAACTGCCATATGTTGTAGACATTGTGATGCTGCGAAATAGTCTCAATGGACACAACCAATAATCAGTGACTATTTGGCAACTACGGGGCCACATTTTTTTAAAAACAGCAGAAGGTAAGGATACTCTGGAATTTTGGTAGAATTGTTTGAAACCCTGAAATGTTCTATCCTACAGCCTGAAAAAGGAATAGGTAGAGTAGCGGCCAACATCATTAAAGCATAGGCAACATTCAGATGTTGATCTAGAAGAAAAGGAAAACCCTGGAAAGAATAGACAATTTTTCAAAGGTTCACTACATCTACAATGTATCACAGTTTCATTCATTTACACCGAGATCGAAAATATTATTAAACCCGGCTGTTTTAAAAAATCTGGACCTGTAGTGGCCAAACGGTCATAACTCGATTATTCGATGGTCGTGTCCATTAAGACTTTTTCTCATGATGAGAAGATCTTCAACACATCTTAGTTTTACTCTATCGTACCGAAATCCAGAACATCATTGTACTTGGCTGTTTTTAAGAAAGTAGCCCTGTAGTGACCAAACGATTAGTGATTTGAGGTTGTGTCCATTGAGATGTTTTCTCAGGATGACAATATCTACAACATATCACGGCTTCTGTCATTTTGACGGAAATTCAGAATATCAGTATTTACGGCTCGGCTGCATTCAAAAAAGTGTCCTCATAGGGACCAAACGATCAGTGATTACTGGTTGCGCTCATTAAGAACTTTTCTCAGGATCAGAATATCTACAACATATCACAGTTTCAGTCATTTTTTACCGAAATCGAAAACATCATTATTTTCGGTGCATTCAAAAAAGTGACCTCGTAGTTGCAAAACGGACTGTGGGCAGTACTTGTGTCCTTTAAGACTTTTCCTCAAGATCATAATATCTACAACATATAACTCTTTCAAGCAATTCCACCGAATTCCAGAATACCATTATCTTCTGTTTTTTTAAGTGGCCAAACGGTCATTGGTTGGTGGCTGCATCTGTTGAGAATTTTTTTCAGGATTATTGAAATATCTGGAACATATAACGGTTTCAACAATTCCACCGAAATCCAGAATACCGTTACCTTCAGCTTTTTTTAAAGTGGTCGTAAGTAGTAATAAAATGCCGGTTCTGCGCCACTGAACCTCTTCCGACTTTCTCAGTCCCGCCTGAAGCAGACAACGAGTTTCCCAGTGCCGCCTGACACACTATGCCGGGGGAGATATGGGGGATACGAGACATCGAGCATCGTGAACCGTCAACCCACGGTCTTTTACGACCTCCATTTTAGGTGTGAATTTGTTCCCTTTTGTGAGCACTTTTTAGGGGGTGTACTCGTTCCCTTTTATGACCTCTATTTTAGGGGTGTACCCGTTCCCTTTTATGAGCATATTTCTCAACCCCTACGTAACACGTAACACAACATCAGACTACGTAACATAACGAACATACAGCAGAGCAGATTACACATAAGACTCGTTCCCTTTTATGAACACTTTTTCAGGGGTGAACTCGTTCTCTTTTATGAGCACTTTTCCAACCCCTATTTTAATTACGAACACATAGAAGAGCAGATACCACACAACACTACGTAACACACAGCAGAACAGATAACACATAAGAGTACGTAACATAACAAGGGTGTATTCGTTCTCTTTTATGAGCATATTTTTCAACCCCTATTTTAACATAGGAGATAACACATAAGATTACGAACACATAGAAGAGCTGATAACACATAGCACTATTTTAACATAGCAGAACATAAGACTACGTAAGATAGCAAGGGTGTACTCGTTCCCTTTTATGAGCATATTTTTTCAACCCTTATTTTAACATAGCAGATATAAGACTACGGGGGGGATGATCTCGTTCTCCAACCCCTATTTTAACATAGCAGAAATTACACTGAGACTATGAACACACAGCAGAACAGATAACACATAGCAAAGCTAATAAAAGAACATGGCTCACTTTTCAACCCCTATTTTAACATAGCAGAAATTACACTGAGACTATGAACACATAGCAGAGCAGATAATAAACACAACAACCTCCATTTTAGGGGTGAATTTATTCCCTTTTATGAGCATATTTTCCAACCCCTATTTCAACATGACAGAGACTACGAAACATGGCGGACATAGCACAGCTGGGTCTTATAGTTTATGTGGGATACGCCCTTTCTATGACAATTTTAACCGATTTGGGTGAAACTCGGTATATGAGGGTTTTCGACCATGGTGAGTACGAATATCATACTTATTTTTACCTGGGTCTGATAGTTTATGTGGGATACGCCCTTTGTATAACACTTAAAACCCAATCACTCGAAAACGGAGCCACATATTGAGGTGGTGTTTCCACATTTAATAATTGGTGATCAACTACTACAAGTTCCAAAAATAATGGTAATCGAGGTCAAAGGTCAAAATACTTAAAACCTAATAACTTGGAAATGGATCCACATATTGAGATGGTGTTTCCAAATCGAGTAATAGGTCATCAACTAGTACATGTTAAAAAGTACTGATCATCGAGGTCAAAGGTCAACATACTTAAAACCTAATAACACGAAAACTGAGCCACATATTGAAGTGCTGTTTCTAAATCTAGTAACTGGTCATCAACTACTACAAGTTCCAAAATAATGATCATCGAGGTCAAAGGTCAACATACTTAAAACCTAAAAACACGAAAACTGAGCCACATATTGAGGTGCTGTTTCCAAATCTAGTAATTGGTCATCAGGTACTACAAGTTCCAAAATACTGATCATCGAGGTCAAAGGTCAACATACTTAAAACCTAATAACACGAAAACTGAGCCACATATTGAGGTGCTGTTTCCAAATCTACTAACTGATCATCAACTACTACAAGTTCCAAAATAATGATCATCAAGGTCAAAGGTCAGCATACTTAAAAACTAATAACACGAAAACTGAGCCATATATTGAGGTGCTGTTTCCAAATCTAGTAATTGGTCATCAACTACTACAAGTTCCAAAAATAGTGGTCATCGAGGTCAAAGGTCAAAATACTTAAAACCAAATAATTAAAATGGAGCCAAATATTGAGGTGCTGTTTCCAAATCGAGTAATAGGTCATCAACTAGTACATGTTAAAAAAGTATTGATCATCGAGGTCAAAGGTCAAAATACTTAAAACCTAATAACTCGAAAATGGATCCACATATTGAGGTGCCGTTTCCAAATCTAGTAACTGGTCATCAAAGACCACATGTCTCAAAAGTGTCAACCATCGAGATCAAAGGTCAAACTCGAAAACGGAGCCGAATATTGAGGTGGTGTTTCCACATTTAGTAATAGTTCATCAATCACTGCAAGTTCCAAAATAATGACCATCGAGAGTTTGTAAACGGAGCAACGGATAAATTTTGTACAAAGCAGAAAAAGTGAAGGAGGAATAAATTTGAGTGACCTATTCAATTTTGTACCAACGAGAAATGTCATTTTAACTAGCTGAGAATTATATGTCTTGTTGTACTAATTAAATAAACGAAGGAATATTGTACCAATGAGAAATGTCATTTTTTCTAGACCATGTTCTAATATTTAAACAAACGAAGGAATGAATTTGAGTGACCTATTCAATTTTGCATTGAATTTTGCATAATTGTGTATTTTAAATCATTTTGTACTATTTAAAGAAACAATCGGATAAATTTAACCGGCTCAGAAGTTCAATACTATTTTGTACTCTTGAGTGAGCTTTCCAATTTTGTAGCAAGAAGGACCATTTTTTTTAAAACTAACTCAGAATTTCATTTAATTTTTAATACTCAAATTTGGATGAAGTGTTTAGTTTTGTACGAACCAGAAAAATTTGATTGGATTATTTCCTTAGGTACCAACTGGAAAAAGTAAAGGGCCATTATTCAAACAAACGAAGGAATAGAGTATTTAGTTTTTGTACCAACTAGAAAAAAAGAAGTGAAGTATGAATAAAATTTAGGTGGACTATTTTCTTTTGTACCAACTGGAATGTTCTATTTTTGTATCAATCAGAAAAAAAACGAAGAGCCATTTTAACAAGTTCATAATTTCGATGTTCTACTTTTTATACCAACGAGAAAAAAATGAACTAGCTGAATATTTAAATATACGAAAGAACAAATTTAAGTGAACTATTCAATTTTTGTACCAATGAGAAATGGCTCAGCAAAAGGCGAAGAAGGACTATTTTATATAATTTTACTACTCAAATAAACAATAGAGTATTTAGTTTTGTACCATTTTGGAGTATTCAAATAAACAAAGGACTTATAATTTGTGTCAACTCTAAAATCAATTAAACGAAGTAATGCATTTGAAAAACCGGAGTTGAGTATTTTATACCATTTTGTATTATTTCAACAAACAAAGGAATAAGCAAAAAAAGGATCATTTTATATCATTTTAAACTAGTCTAATAAACGAGGGAATAAATATGAGTGAGCTATTTAATTTTGTAGCAACCAAAGGATTTTCACGAAGGAACAAAATTGTACTAATCAGAAAAAGCGAAGAAGACCCATTTTAACTAACTGAGAATTTCTGTACCTTTTTGTACTATTTAAACAAACGATGGGATAAATTTGAGTGACCTGTTTTTTGTACTAACCAGAAAAATCGAAGGAGGTCCAATTTAGCTAACTCAGAATTTATATACCTTTATACTAGCTCAATGAACGAAAGAACAAATTTGGGTCTTCTACTTTTTTATACCAAACAAGGTAGAAGCATTTTGTACTACTCAATTAAATGAAAGAAAAAGCGAAAAAAGATCTTTTTAGCTAGCGCAGAATTTCTGTAACGCAAAAATGAATTTGGATGGAGTAACAAGAAAGAAAGCAAAGATATGCCATATTAACTATTTAAATAAACGAAGGGATAAATTTAAGTGATCTATTCCATTTTGTACCAAGGAGAAATGCCATTTTTATCTAACTTAGAATTTCTAGTGCATGTTGTATTATTTAAACAAAACGAAGGGCTAAATTTGAGAAAGCGAACATGAACCATTTTACTCAAATTTGGATGGAGTATTTAGCTTTGTATGAACCAGAAAAACAAAGTGAAGAACCATTTTAACTAACTCAGATCTTTATACCATTTTGTACTACTTTTTGTACCAATCAGAAAAAAAATCAAAGAAGGGTCATTTTAACTAGCCAAGCAGAAAAAAGGAAAGAATTAACACTTTGTACTAACCAGAAAAGGAGAAGGATCAGCATTCTATACTTTTTGTGCAATTTATTGGGGTGTCCTATTTCTTTTTTTACCAACGAGAACCATTTTTAACTGACTTAGAATTTTATACCTTTTTGAAAAATTTGTATCAAATCGAAAAAAACAAGGAAATACCATTTTAAATAGCTCAGCATGTTATAGCTTTTTGTGTTTTTGGTCTACCCAATTTCTTGACCATGTTGTACTATTTAAACAAACAAAGGAATAAATTTGTGTGACCTATTCACTTTTGTAGCAAGCAGAAAAAGGAAAGAACTAAGTTGAGTGGCTTAAGCAAAGAAGGTCAATGGTAACTAGCCTTTTTGTGCTATTAATTTTGAGTGACCTATTGAAGAATGAATAAATTTTGTTTGCAATTAAAAAAGCGGAGAAGGTCTACTTTCTGTACCAACCATAGAATACAAATTTGTTTGACCTATTCACTTTTATAGCAAGCAGAAAAAGCACGAAAAAAAGGGAAGAAGGTTCATTATAACAAGCTAGATATTTTTATACCATTTTGTATTACGGGTGGTCTATTTCATTTGTGTAACAATCAGAAGAAAAGCTCAGGATGTTATACCTTTGTGATGCTACATTTTGTATTATTTTTGTGTCATCCAGAGAACAATTTAAATTGCCTCTTCCGTCACTAAAGCTTATAAAATATTTCAACGTAAGATATAACAAACCATAATTGCGTCATAATTGTGTAGAACAGACTCCATAGTAATTTGCGTAACATCATGCATGGCCATTTTTGATCACAGCAGAAGAATCAGCTCATCAAGGAAAAGAAAAGTTTTCAAAGTTCCATTTTGCTGCAGATATTTAAGCAACGTTACGAATGCGTTACCTAACAGTTGTATTGCTAGTATACTGTCTATTGCTCAACGATTCAATTATTTTTAGACTTTCCTTCCTCGTCGAAGTCAAAAAGACAAATATATATTTTTGCATTTATGTATTTTATTATAATGGAATATAAGTTTATGGAGTATATTTGGAAAATAATAGAACATACATCATGATGTTATATTGCCTTGAAACATATTATTAAACACGGAGAATGCATAGAACACATGAGAAAACTATTTATTTGATTTATTTTTGCTGAAGAGTAGAAAAATGACTAGCATGGAAATTGCTTATGTTTCATCTAGAGAAAAAGAAATTCAGCGTGAAAACGAGAAACCTATACTTTTAATCCAGCCGTCTGACCCCGATTTGCCAGATGAATTACGTGATAAAGTGAGAATCATATATCCAACACAAGAAATAGAATTGTATTATTTTAGACGCTATAATAGATACAATGATGAAATACTCCCGGAAAGTGATGATGACAGTGTTCCAAATATTACCTGTTTTGAACTGGAAGCTAATGAGTGCGAGTGTACTAGTGAAAGTATTAGTCATACATGTGTTATACAATTATTTAATGAGTATACACCAAATTCAGTATTATTATGTGAAGCATGTTCTAAACATAATGAGAATGAAAAAGATCACAACTGTTTGCTGCAGTATGATTACGAATTATTGCAAAAGGTGTGGACGATCTTAATTAAACGTGAAATGTGAGAGAAAATCTATAAACTTTATTTAAAGAAGCATTTTAAAGGTTGTAATATTAAGAGCACTTATACTTTGGAGAAAAAATTAAATCTGGTATATGAATACATTACAGAGTGTGATTATTATATCAACAAAATAGTAGAAATGTTTTTAGAGAAAGATAAAAAAAATATTTAATTCTGTAAATGAACACTGAGACACTGTAGCATATACATTTGATTGTGATAGAAGAACTTGAACTGATAAATGGATCAATTTGTAGTATTGTAATATTACAAACATTGGACTCTGGCAACTGATTTGTCAGGGAGAGGCAATTTAAATTGTTCTCTGGATGACACAAAAATAATACAAAATGTAGCATCACAAAGGTATAACATTCTGAGCTTTTCTTCTGATTGTTACACAAATGAAATAGACCACCCGTAATACAAAATGGTATAAAAATATCTAGCTTGTTATAATGAACCTTCTTCCCTTTTTTTCGTGCTTTTTCTGCTTGCTATAAAAGTGAATAGGTCAAACAAATTTGTATTCTATGGTTGGTACAGAAAGTAGACCTTCTCCGCTTTTTTAATTGCAAACAAAATTTATTCATTCTTCAATAGGTCACTCAAAATTAATAGCACAAAAAGGCTAGTTACCATTGACCTTCTTTGCTTAAGCCACTCAACTTAGTTCTTTCCTTTTTCTGCTTGCTATAAAAGTGAATAGGTCACACAAATTTATTCCTTTGTTTGTTTAAATAGTACAACATGGTCAAGAAATTGGGTAGACCAAAAACACAAAAAGCTATAACATGCTGAGCTATTTAAAATGGTATTTCCTTGTTTTTTTCGATTTGATACAAATTTTTCAAAAAGGTATAAAATTCTAAGTCAGTTAAAAATGGTTCTCGTTGGTAAAAAAAGAAATAGGACACCCCAATAAATTGCACAAAAAGTATAGAATGCTGATCCTTCTCCTTTTCTGGTTAGTACAGTGTTAATTCTTTCCTTTTTTCTGCTTGGCTAGTTAAAATGACCCTTCTTTGATTTTTTTCTGATTGGTACAAAAGGTAGTACAAAATGGTATAAAGATCTGAGTTAGTTAAAATGGTTCTTCACTTTGTTTTTCTGGTTCATACAAAGCTAAATACTCCATCCAAATTTGAGTAAAATGGTTCATGTTCGCTTTCTCAAATTTAGTCCTTCGTTTTGTTTAAATAATACAACATGCACTAGAAATTCTAAGTTAGATAAAAATGGCATTTTTCCTTGGTACAAAATGGAATAGATCACTTAAATTTATCCCTTCGTTTATTTAAATAGTTAATATGGCATATCTTTGCTTTCTTTCTTGTTACTCCATCCAAATTAATTTTTGCGTTACAGAAATTCTGCGCTAGTTAAAAAGATCTTTTTTCGCTTTTTCTTTCATTTAATTGAGTAGTACAAAATGGTTCTTCCTTGTTTGATATAAAAAAAGTAGAACACCCAAATTTGTTCTTTCGTTCATTGAGCTAGTATAAAGGTATATAAATTCTGAGTTAGCTAAATTGGACCTCCTTCGATTTTTCTGGTTAGTACAAAAAACAGGTCACTCAAATTTATCCCATCGTTTGTTTAAATAGTACAAAAAGGTACAGAAATTCTCAGTTAGTTAAAATGGGTCTTCTTCGCTTTTTCTGATTAGTACAATTTTGTTCTTTCGTGAAAATCCTTTGGTTGCTACAAAATTAAATAGTTCACTCATATTTATGCCTTTGTTTATTAGACTAGTTTAAAATGATATAAAATGATCCTTTTTTTGCTTATTCCTTTGTTTGTTGAAATAATACAAAATGGTAAAAAATACTCAACTTCGGTTTTTCAAATGCATTACTTCGTTTAATTGATATTAGAGTTGACACAAATTATAAGTCCGTTGTTTATTTGAATACTCCAAAATGGTACAAAACTAAATACTCTATTGTTTATTTGAGTAGTAAAATTATATAAAATAGTTCTTCTTCGCCTTTTGCTGAGCCATTTCTCATTGGTACAAAATTGAATAGTTCACTTAAATTTGTTCTTTCGTATATTTAAATATTCAGCTAGTTCATTTTTTTCTCGTTGGTATAAAAAGTAGAACATCGAAATTATGAACTTGTTAAAATGGCTCTTCGTTTTTTTCTGATTGATACATGAAATGAAATGAAATGAAATCTTTAAGTTTTACGTCCCACGGTTATGCCGGTGAGGCTAAAGGAGACGGTGATAATGAGATATGAGTGAAAATGGTGGAATGAAGAAAGTGGGAGGAAACGGGAGAACCCCGAGAAAACCCACGAGCACGGTGTTTGTCCACCACAAAGTTCACTTGGCGGGGGCTGGGATCGAACCCGGGACCCCAAGCACCAGAGGTGAACGCTCTACCACTGAGCCACCGCGCCCCCCCCTGATTGATACAAAAATAGAACATTCCAGTTGGTACAAAAGAAAATAGTCCACCTAAATTTTATTCATACTTCACTTCTTTTTTTCTAGTTGGTACAAAAACTAAATACTCTATTCCTTCATTTGTTTGAATAATGGCCCTTCACTTTTTCCAGTTGGTACCTAAGGAAATAATCCAATCAAATTTTTCTGGTTCGTACAAAACTAAACACTTCATCCAAATTTGAGTATTAAAAATTAAATGAAATTCTGAGTTAGTTTTTAAAAAAATGGTCCTTCTTGCTACAAAATTGGAAAGCTCACTCAAGAGTACAAAATAGTATTGAACTTCTGAGCCGGTTAAATTTATCCGATTGTTTGTTTCTTTAAATAGTACAAAATGATTTAAAATACACAATTATGCAAAATTCAATGCAAAATTGAATAGGTCACTCAAATTCACCCCTTCGTTTGTTTAAATATTAGAACATGGTCTAGAAAAAATGACATTTCTCATTGGTACAATATTCCTTCGTTTATGTAATTAGTACAAGAAGACATATAATTCTCAGCTAGTTAAAATGACATTTCTCGTTGGTACAAAATTGAATAGGCCACTCAAATTTATTCCTCCTTCACTTTTTCTGCTTTGTACAAAATTTACCCGTTGCTCCGTTTACACGCTCTCGATGGTCATTATTTTGGAACTTGCAGTGATTGATGAACTATTACTAAATGTGGAAACACCACCTCAATATTTGGCTCTGTTTTCGAGTTTGACCTTTGACCTCGATGGTTGACACTTTTGAGACATGTGGTCTTTGATGACCAGTTACTAGATTTGGAAACAGCACCTCAATATTTGGCTCCATTTTACGAATTATTTGGTTTTAAGTATTTTGACCTTTGACCTCGACGACCACTATTTTTGGAACTTGTAGTAGTTGATGACCAATTACTACATTTGGAAACAGCACCTCAATATATGGCTCAGTTTTCGTGTTATTAGGTTTTAAGTATGCTGACCTTTGACCTTGGTGATCATTATTTTGGAACTTGTAGTAGTTGATGACCAGTTACTAGATTTGGAAACAGCACCTCAATATGTGGCTCAGTTTTCGTGTTATTAGGTTTTAAGTATGTTGACCTTTGACCTCGATGATCAGTATTTTGGAACTTGTAGTACCTGATGACCAATTACTAGATTTGGAAACAGCACCTCAATATGTGGCTCAGTTTTCGTGTTATTAGGTTTTAAGTATGTTGACCTTTGACCTCGATGATCATTGTTTTGGAACTTGTAGTAGTTGATGACCAGTTACTAGATTTGGAAACTGCACCTCAATATGTGGCTCAGTTTTCGTGTTATTAGGTTTTAAGTATGTTGACCTTTGACCTCGATGATTAGTACTTTTTAACATGTACTAGTTGATGACCTATTACTCGATTTGGAAACACCATCTCAATATGTGGATCCATTTCCAAGTTATTAGGTTTTAAGCATTTTGACCTTTGACCTCGATGACCATTATTTTTGGAACTTGTAGTAGTTGATCACCAATTATTAAATGTGGAAACGCCACCTCAATATGTGGCTCCGTTTTCGAGTGATTGGGTTTTAAGTGTTATACAAAGGGCGTATCCCACATAAACTATCAGACCCAGGTAAAAATAAGTATGATATTCGTACTCAGCATGGTCGAAAACCCTCATATACTGAGTTTCACCCAAATCGGTTAAAATTGTCATAGAAAGGGCGTATCCCACATAAACTATAAGATCCAGCTGTGCTATGTCCGCCATGTTTCGTAGTCTCTGTTATGTTGAAATAGGGGTTGGAAAATATGCTCATAAAAGGGAATAAATTCACCCCTAAAATGGAGGTCGTTCTGTTTATTATCTGCTCTGCTATGTGTTCATAGTCTCAGTGTAATTTCTGCTATGTTAAAATAGGGGTTGAAAAGTGAGCCATGTTCTTTTATTAGCTTTGCTATGTATTATCTGTTCTGCTGTGTGTTCATAGTCTCAGTGTAATTTCTGCTATGTTAAAATAGGGGTTGGAGAACGAGATCACCCCCCCCCCCGTAGTCTTATGTCTGCTATGTTAAAATAAGGGTTGAAAAATATGCTCATAAAAGGGAACGAGTACACCCTTGGTATCTTACGTAGTCTTATGTTCTGCTATGTTAAAATAGTGCTATGTGTTATCAGCTCTTCTATGTGTTCGTAATCTTATGTGTTATCTCCTATGTTAAAATAGGGGTTGAAAAATATGCTCATAAAAGAGAACGAGTACACCCTTGTTATGTTACGTACTCTTATGTGTTATCTGTTCTTCTGTATGTTACGTAGTGTTGTGTGGTATCTGCTCTTCTATGTGTTCGTAATTAAAATAGGGGTTGGAAAAGTGCTCATAAAAGAGAACGAGTTCACCCCTGAAAAAGTGTTCATAAAAGGGAACGAGTCTTATGTGTAATCTGCTCTGCTGTATGTTCGTTATGTTACGTAGTCTGATGTTATGTTATGTGTTCGTAAGGGTTGAAAAATATGCTCATAAAAGAGAACGAGTACACCCCTTAAAATGTGGTCATAAAAGAGAACGAGTACACCCCCTAAAAAGTGCTCATAAAAGGGAACAAATTCACCCATAAAATGGAGGTCGTAAAAGACCGTGGGTTGACGGTTCACGATGCTCGATTTCTCGTATCGCCCATATGTCCCTCGGCATAGTTTGTCAGGTCACTGGGAAACTCGTTATCTGCTTCAGGCGGGACTGAGAAAGTCGGTAGAGGGTCAGTGGCTCAGAACCGGCATTTTATTACTACTGTCGTATAGTGGCCAAACGGTCAGTGATGGATGGTTGTGCAAATTGAGACTTTCTCTCAGGATCAGAATATTTATTTTTTATTTATTTATTTATTGAAGAAGAACACAATAGGTAATTCTACCCAATTGTAGTGTTCATATCAGAGTTACATAGAATATCTATGATATATTTGCGAAATCTACTCTGACTCATACTGTGCATATCCAGAACTTTTTTACATTTACTCAGTTTGTTGTACACTGCATCCATCCTCCACGTTGGTGACTGTTTTGTTGCGTTTGTTCGAGATTTCTTACAATAAAAGAAATTTCCATTTCCCACACGTAAGTTTCCATGGGGTTCCATGAGATGAAAGGCAGAGACCAAATCCTTACTATCTAATTTGTTATTTAATATTTTGTACAACAATATCATGTCATTCAACTCTTCTGTGATTGAGAGACATTGTGTTAAAATTTTCGTTAAGAGAAGTACTATTCTCATATGTGGGGAAGATGCCTGTTCTCTTGTACACCAGAAACCGCAGAAATTTATTTTGAACTCTTTCTATTCTAATAGAGTCTTTCTTCGTGTGGGGGTTCCATATAATAGACGCATATTTAATTTTGATCTAACAAATGAAAAATATAATTTTAGTAAAACATTCGACTTATTAAATTCCCTTCCCATTCTCAAAATGAATCCAGGATTTCTATTTGCGTCATTTACAATTTGATTTATATGATGTTCAAACAATAGTTTGTTATCATATATTACACCCAAATCTTTGACAGTTTGTTCCCCCTTTAATTGTTTACCATCTTGGTTATATTGAAATTTAACAACATTCCGTTTCTTAGTGAAGGACACGGTTTTGCATTTATCTGAATTTATGTTTAACAAGTTGTTCTTGCACCATTCATTTACTCTGTCTAGATCCTCCTGCAAACTGACAGTCCTGTGCTGTTGTAATTCTTCTATATAATTTTAGATCGTCTGCATAGAGTAGTTTATGTGATGTTTTAATACAATTAGGAAGGTCATTAATGAATACTATAAAAAGTAACGGCTCTAAAATTAGATCCTTGTGGGACTCCAGAAAATTGAATGTATTCGAATGATCTACAGGATTTATAAACCTCATATTGTTTTCTGTCCATCAAATATGACTTCATAAGAGCAATTAACTGATCAGAAAAGTTGAGAAATTTAAGTTTACTGTATTCACTAACAACGTGTGGTTTACCTTATCAAATGCTTTCGCAATATCTGTATAAACTACATCTATTTGATTATTACTCTCCAATGTATCAACTAGATGGTCAGTGAAGACAGCGAGATTTGTTACGGTGGATCTGCCAGGAACGAATCCATGTTGATAATCCGATATTACTGGTTTAATGTGATTCTCAATGCGCTTATAAATTATGCTTTCAAATATCTTTGCAAATGAGTTTAGAATACAAACCGGCCTATAATTTTGAATTTCTTTACTGTCATTATTCTTAGGAATAGGGCAAACTTTTGTAAGTTTCCATTTTGCTGGAAACGTGCTGGTTTGGAATATTATGTTAAATAGCATGTGTAAAGGTAATAAGAAACTCTCTTCACAACCTTTTATTACATATGATGGTACATCATCGATACCTATCGAACAGTTTGATTTTAGTTTTCTGATTGCCATTCGAATCTCGTCCACTCCTATTAACGCTATTTGCAACATATCAATTTTTTCATATATTTCAAATAATGTCGAATCATATGTTTCAACTAGCAATAGTGCTTCGTCTGTATACACTGATTTAAAGTAAGTTGCAAATGCGTTTATCACATGCTAACTCTTCACCCTCATAACACAATACATTACCATTTAAATGCTTTGTTTTACTCTTAATAAAGTTCCAAAACGTAGACGGGTCCTCTTGTATTAAACATTCCGCTCCTTTAACGAAGTTAGTGTATGCGACTTGTATATCTTTCTTAATCATTTTTCGAAGTTAATCAAATTCGCGTTTATGTAAATCTATATTTGACTTTCCGAGTCTTATCGCTTTGCGGTGATGAGCTTTCATTTTAATTTTATTTATAATGTCTAGCGTGAACCAGCCAACAACATATCACGGTTTCAAGCAATTCCACTGAAATCCAGAATAACGTTACCTTCTGCTGTTTTAAAAAATGTGGCCCTGTAGTGGCCAAACAGTTAGTGATTGGTGGTTGTGCTTATTAAAACTTTTCTCAGTATCACAGCATTTACAACATATCACAGTTTCAGTCATTTTCATCGAAATCCAGAATATCTCTATCTTCGGCTGCTTTCAAAAAAGCGGTCTCGTAGTGGCTAAATGATCAGTGATTGGTGATTATGCCCATTAAGACTTTCTCTCAGGATCACAATAGCTACAACATATCACGATTTCAGTCATTTTTACCGAAATCTAGAATGTCGTTTTCTTCGGCTGTTTTCAAAAAAGTGGCCCTGTAGTGGTCAAACGGTCAGTGATGGCTGGCTGGTTGTGCCCATTGGAACTTTTTCTTAGAAACAGAATATCTACAACATATCATTTGGTCTGAGTTTTTGTGACCGACCAAATCGTCATAGAAAGCATTGATCGAGATTTTTTGATGAGTCGGTGTAGAGTTTCATCGCAAATTCTTCTGCACGTGCTATCGTCTCATCCACAATACCAGATCCTATGTTACTTAGGAAGTATAATTTTTTACAATATATATTCCATGCTTTCTGTTTCCCAATGTCTGCGAACTGACTAGTGGTGATTTGACGGATATTTTTGTAAAATGTGTGATGAACTTTCTAAACAGGGCGTGCTCACGAATTCCACTATTACAACCCATGTTCTATTAAAGGAAATACAAGATTTATACGAACAGCAAGTATTTACTAATGACAAATCAGGAGCAATAATGAAGGTCGAGATTGGTCCGATTCCTCAACATTGGAAATGTTTTATTGATTTGCCTGAAAAGAAATCTGACCTCGCAGCATTTCTTTTTTGTAGAGCTGATTACGTTCTGTAGTCAGTAAGTTAGTTATCACATCGGGTGGATAGTTAGTTATCACACACTTACTTTCATCACAGGGAGAAGACCTACCGTTTCTGAAATATAATCAAGAATAGGGTGATACGAGGACAATACATCGCGCATACCATACTTTCAGCTGCGGTTATAATCAGCTGCTCATTGTCTCCAAAGATACCGATGTTCTTGTTTTCCTTATACATTTTTTAAAACAATTAAGTCGGAGGAACATGGATGTCTATTAGAACAGCAATAAAATCAGAATTTATTCCAATGCACACAATTGTGAATGAGCTCAACGATGAAGTGCCATTCCTTGCGGGCGTTCCTTGTACTGAGTGGAAGCGACACCACCAGTCAGTTCGCAGGAATTGAAAAAAACTTGGAATGTATATTGTAAAAATAATCATACTTGAATAGTAACATAGGATCTGGTAATTTAGATGAGACGATAGCACGAGCAGAAGAATTTGCGATGAAGCTCTACACCGACTCACAATAATATCGATCAATGCTGTATGTGACGATTTGGTCGGTTACAAAAACTGAGACCAACTTCCACCAACGAAGGATGTTCTAATGCCCAACATCAAGTGAGCACACCTTCAAACATACAGTTAGCGGCACGTCACCGACTCGAATATTGATTTCCTTAAAGTCGTACTTTTTGGTTGCAAACTACGGATGGAAAATTGGTGTCCAAATGGACCAGTCAGGAGTCTATGCCTAAAAGTTGCCCAGAATTAGTCTTGTACATGTAAACATGCGTGGGACACAAATAATTGCAAGCTTGTGCAGGCTTCAGTGGAATGTATGGAAATCTGTAACTGTAATGGTAACAAGTGTTATAACTTACTTATAAACACTTATGTACCAGAAAATGGTTCATCTGATGAGGATTTAAAAAAACTAAAGAAACATGTAATTTTGCGCAGACTTGATATGATAATGTAGAATACTATAATAGTTTTGCTTGTTTCCAGTAATTAGTAACTATTTAATGAAGTTCAATGTAATATTCTCATAAATTGCATACAAATAGAGTTATTGAGGTTTCTGCAAAAACATTTTTTTAGTGACCATTGAGAAAATACAGATCATTCTTGATTTTAGAAATACCCTTTAGGTGTACAACGATGTTATCAATCACCCTATATATCACCTGTAAATGGTGTTTGCCCTAACTTAATACATCTTTACATATGTTCTTACCTTATTTATATTTTCTTCTTTTTCATTATGGTAAGATAAACAAATTTGTTAAAGAAATAAGGAATTATTTTCAAAGACCGGTGGAAATACTGCACACAAATAAAGTTGAAAAATCTGAATCAACTTGAATATGAGCTGTAAATGGATTTTAACACTATAAAAGATATCTCTACTTACCTCAAAATTTTGTGATCCTTAACACACGTTAGTATCAAGTGACCGGAAACCTAGAAATGATCATGACAGTGCAGGAGAGCTCAAGGGAGAAGGGTGAGAACTGTTTTTCAAATATTGGGGAAAATATCAGCTTTTATCTCGGAAACAAAACCTTTATTGACTGACGTGAGCTGAAATTCAGTGGTGCCATTCGGAGCATCAGCATTCCAATCAAAGTGCATTTTGCTTCAAAATTACCTCGCTGTACGGCTGTTTTTGGAAGTAAATGTAACAATATTGGTACCATTGGAAAGATTATTTAATGTTCTACACAGTTAATTAGAGATGTTTGATTTCACATCGAAACTCATTGGGGAGATACTTAACAAGAAAGAAAACATTAATTACAAAATATGTCAGTTTTTAATGTTTAAGTTACATTTTCCGAAAACCCATTGGGTCTATCAAAGCATGAATAGACAAAAGCGTAAAGCACACCTTAGGGATGAAACCGGAAAAAGAAATTCATTAATTTCATGATTAGATTCGGAGTTATGTTCTTTATTTGAAATACTCATTTTTTTAGCTTTAGTAGAGGAGGGAGGGGGTGTACGGGAGGACCTTCCGCTCACATCAAGCGACCAGCGGTCAAGAAATGATAAGGATAAGGGACTTGATAATTTAAAACCACCGGTTGCTTTTACTCTCTCGGGCTGATCCAACTTCTTATTTTGGAGACTTTTTCCAGATTCTTCCTCGCGACTAATACGATTTATTAAATGGTGTGTGTTTATAAAAAAAGGAGTGACAATTATCGTCTATGCCCTCCCAAAATGTCGTCGCTGGTGGTGAGGATTTTTGCCTTCTAAATCCACGATTTGCTTGGGACGAAGCTTAAATTTTAATGAAGTAACTTAAAATTTTGGCATTCCTAATAGATACCGTTTATTATTATTTTCGTTTCGTGTTATTAATGACTAGAATAGCCTTCTAGACTTCTAGAGTGTGTCTATACACTGTAATCAGCCCCAAAATGACGTCGCTTTACTGCTATTGAAGGAGCAGGAAACCTCAAAGCTATGTAACTTGTCATTTGAAAAAGCTATTATTCCGGTTTCAATATCGATCTCAATACAGGGAGAAAACCGTAAGGGATATCAAGAAGCGGTTTTCTGGAATTGATTCGCCATCGCAAGAATAGGTCCCATTTTCTCTGTTAACGCTTTTCTGAAACCGGAAGTGGAAGAAATCAACCTTTTACCGTTTCAACACAGATTACCATAAATGAGATGAAATCTTTAAGTTTTACGCCCCACGATTATGCCGGCTAGGCTAAAGGAGACGGTGATGATGAGGGATGAGTGAAATGGTGGAATGAAGAAAGTGGGAGGAAACGGGAGAACCCCGAGAAAACCCACGAGCATGGTGTTTGTCCACCACAAAGTTCACTTGGCGGGGGCTGGGATCGAACCCGGGACCCCAAGCACCAGGGGTGAACGCTCTACCACTGAGCCACCGCGCCCCGCAACACAGATTACCATAGTAACAGATAGCGACAGGTAGTTTTCTAGAATTAATTGAGCATCTGAAGAAAGTATACTTTCTTCACTCTCTCTCTATTAAACCTTAAATGATAAAGAAATTACTACTGCTTTTATTGTCCGTATTGATCCCCATTGAGATAAAACTGAAAGATATTTATGAGAATTGGTTTTCTGTGATCGATTCAAGGTCCAAAGGATCCATCCCATCTTTGACCAATTTAAATAGAAAGTAGTCAAAGTAGACAGTTTCTGGTTTTAACGATAATCTCGAAAGAGCAAAAATGGATATAGATATATTTCTTTTACTCTTATCTAGTGATGGGCAGTGGGAATATTCCCGGTGGGAAGGAATTTAAAAATGGTAATATTCCCGGGTTTTTTCCCTGGCCTATAAATTCCCGGGAAGGAATTTATTTCCATTTCTTTATTTTATCTTCCAAATTATAAGAACCATATCACTTATTACTTTATTTTAATATATTATGATTTACTTCTAGGTTTTAAAGGATTTGGAAATTAAAAAATTTAAAATTATTTGACGGTATTTTATATAATTAATAATATGATTTTTAAGTTCCATTTCCATTTGCACTAAAAATAGGGTAATTGTTTAGTGTTGGAGGCCAAAACTAGCCAAAAGTAGGAAGATTTACAGAAGAAATGAGTTGATAGTAATGTTCAAAAAGTCAAGAAAGTATCGAACATATTTCTTTAAGGCAGTAGGGGATTTATACAAAACGGAATGGCAAGTGGAAGTGATTTATGTGTGAAAAGAAAGTGAATTGTTGCTAACGAAGATAGAAAACACGTGCCATAGGGGGCTCTAATCCGCCTCCATTCGCTAACGCTCGCTCTGCAATGCTGTCTGAATTTAACGTTAGTAACGTAATTCAACGTATGAAACCATAAAACAACCGCATCGGAATAGAATATCGCAAAAAATTAGGTGCAAAAGCTGGCCTCTAATGCTAACAGTCAAAATTAGCGAAGTATTAATTTACAAATGATGAAAAGGAACCATTTTGTAAAGTAATTTAGAATTATGCAGAACTACTACTGAAATACTATTTACAAACCCTGAACCGCCATTAGTAATAGACGTCGGTCTGTCTCCTTTCTCTGACTCGAATTTCTGAAGATGTACTCGGACTTCTTTTACATGTGAATTAACGTATGGAATTTCGAGAAGTAGGTAGAATGAAAGGCCGTGTATGGCCATGTTACGTGCTAAAATATAAAGATAAGTATCTTGCAAATTTTGTGAGTATAAATATGTATGCGCAAATGTTGATAAATTATTGAGACATTTATCTTCTAGCATTTATCCATTCTAATTGGTTTATAACATTTATAAATTTAATGTGTTTATAATATCAGTAATAGAGTCAAGTTGAGCAAATCCACTTACATATAAATTTAAACTGTTACTATATAATTTTTTCACACATTTGCCAGGTTTGTTAGTTGAAGTTTGGCGGTTTTGCCTTTAGATGTCCCTAGCAATATGTATACATTTCTATGATGCGGCATGTACGTCAATTGTTTCTCTAAACATTAACCTTCAAAAATACACAAGTCACATTCGGCCAACAGAATTGCGTCAGAGTTGTTTACCTCAGTGAATATGGCGAGTTTCGTTCCAAGTAAATCGCATTTGCGGCATGCATTGCTGTTCTTACTTCATCAAAAGAAAAAAGCAGCTGAAGCTCATACGGTGGTAGAAACCTACGGTGAACATGCTCCAGTGATTAGAACATGTGAGACATAGTTTCGTCAATTTAAAAGTGGAGATTTCGATTTAACAGACAAGGAATATCCCGGTGCCGCGAAAAAGTTCAAAGACGCGGAATCGCAGGCGTTATTAGATGAAGACCCAACCCAATCGCAAGCCCCATTAGAACAAACACTAAATGTGACTCGAGGAGCAATTTCCCAACGTTTAAAAGCCATGGGAAAGATCCAGAAGTATGGAAAATGGGTGGCAAACCAACTGACGGATAGACAAATGGAAAAGCGAAAAACCGTGTGTGAAATCCTGCTTCAACGGTTCGAAAGGAAATCATTTTTGCATCGAATTGTCACGGGGCACAAAAAATGGATTTATTTTGAGAACCCAAAGCGAAAAAAATCATGTCTTGCGCCTGGTGAAGCCGGCCCATCGACGGCAAGGCCAAATCGCTTTGGCCGTAAGAAAATGCTCTGTGTTTGGTCAGACCAGTGTAGTGTGGTGTACTACGAGTTATTAAGACCTGGTGAAACAGTGAATACGGATCGCTACAGACAACAAATTATTAATTTGAATCATGCGTTGATCGAAAAACGGCCGGAATGGGCCCGAAGACATGGCAAGGTTATCATGCAACATGACAACGCGCCGTCTCATACCGCTAAACTGGTGCAGGACACATTAAAAACACTTAATTGGGAAATATCACCGCACCCGCCGTACTCTCTAGACCTCGCCCCGTCGGACTATCACCTTTTCGCCTCGATGGGACACTCACTTGCAGAGCAGCGCTTCGCTAATTTTGAAGACGTCGAAAAATGGCTCGTCGAATGGTTTGGCTCGAAAGAGAAATAGTTTTTGGGGGATGGTATCCATGATTTGCCTAAAAGATGGGCAAAGTGTGTGGAATTAAATGGTCATTATTTTGAATAAAGAAATTGTGACATTCCCTGAATATTAAGTGTTTTCTTTCTCGAAAAAAAACGGCAAATTTCAACTAACACACCTGGTAATTGATAGAACATATTGTAAAGAAATATACATTTATGCGTACTCCCTAAATATAATAAAGTGTTAATAAAGTAATATAGTACTGTTCAGAATATATAGATTTTAAAGAATCCTCTGTGGACAACAGTAATAATATGCTGTGATATAAAAACTAATTCAACTTTGAAATCATAATATAGTAATAGAATGCAATTTTCTTTCTGATTGTACATAAATTCCCGGATAAATTCCCATTTTGGGAATCTTCCCAGGGAATATTCCTGAAAAATATCTTCCCGGGAATTTACCCATCACTATAAGCATGTGACTTTCTAAAATTGAATTACAATTAAACCCCTTGTCAACTCAATGCAATGTTCTGGTCAGTCGACTGTACGATTACGGAAGTGTTTACGTAATTCGTATTTACGAGCAAACACTTTTCCACATTGACTGCAAGAATGTGGACTGGCACCTGTATGAGTAATCATGTGTTTTTCCAAAGCCGACTTCCGATTAAACCCCTTACCGCACTGAATGCAATGATATGCCCCCTGACCTGTATGAATAACCAAGTGTTTTTTTTAATTACTTTTTGTAGCAAACGCTTTTCCACATTGAATGCAGGAATATGGTTTTTCACCTGTATGAGTAACCATGTGAATTTCTAAAACTGACTTACAATTAAACCCCTTACCGCACTCAATGCAATGCTCTGGCAATTCGCCTGTATGATTAAGAATATGTATACGCAATTCGTATTTACGAGCAAAAGCTTTTCCACATTGACTGCAGGGGCCGCGGTGGCTCAGTGGTAGAGCTTTCACCTCTGGTGCTTGGGGTACCGGGTTCGATCCCAGCCCCCGCCAAGTGAACTTTGTGGTGGACAAACACCGCGTGCGTGGGTTTTCTCGGGGTTCTCCCGTTTCCTCCCACTTTCTTCATTCCACCATTTCATTCATCACTCATCATCACCGTCTCCTTTAGCCTAACCGGTATAATCGTGGGACGTAAAACTCAACGATTTCATTTCATTTTTCACATTGGCGGCAAGATTATGGCCTTCCACCTGTGTGAGTGAGCATGTGTCTTTCCAGAAATTTCTTATAACTAAACCCTTTGCCGCACTGAACGCAATGATGTGCCCATGGGCCTGTATGAATAACCAAGTGTTTATTTAAATAAATTTTTGTAGCAAACGCTTTTCCACAATGAATGCAGGAAAATGGTTTTTCACCTGTGTGATTACGCATGTGCCTTTCTAAAACTGACTCACTACTAAACCCCTTGCCACACTCAATGCAATGATGTGGCCATTTGTCTGTATGAATAACCATGTGTTCATTTAAATCATCTTTACGAACAAAGGTTCTTCCACATTGAGTGCACAAAAATTGCCTTTCATTTCTATGAATAAGCATGTGTCGATTTAAACCAGCCTTCAGGGTAAACGTTTTTCCACACTGAGTGCATAAATATGGTCTTTTATCTGTGTGAAAAAGCATGTGCGTTTTTAAGTATGACTTGGTTCTAAACCTCTTGCCGCAATGGCTACAAGAGAGTGGCTTTTCACCCGTATGGATAAGCATGTGTTTTTTTAATAGATATAAATAAATGAAGGTTTTTCCACATTGAATGCAGGAATGAAGTGTATGTTCTATTTCCATTTCTATTGAAGTACGGTTTGGGAACCCGAAATTCTCGCATACCGGTTTGCAAGTATTTTGTAGACCATGGCTATGTGATCTGAAACAAAGTTATATGCAGTTCGTATAATGTCGGAAAAACACCTTGAGACTAGAAAAAAAAACAAATATTAACCTGTTATGAGTATTCCTCTATAAACATAGTAGTTTCCATTAGGGGGAATTACAGAAATTTAGGACTCACAAAATCGTAGGAAAATTTAAAACCTATATATTAAATACAAAATTATAACAATACAAATATAGTCTTATATCGAAACATTCTTTCAAGCCTCTCCGTCGTTAGGAGTTAAAATGTACACTCTTCCTTTGAGGAAAGGAATAGAGCAGTAGGAGATATTTCTTGTCCATTGTTACGTAATTAAAGGACTGCTCCTTTTCCTTCTCAATTTGTTGTTCGTAATAATATAACTGCTTCCATATTGAAGTTATTGAAAATAAGTGTGATATATCAAACACTTAGTATTTCCGCCAGAAAAAAATATTGCAAAAGAGAAGGTTAATTATTTGAATTTCAAATTTCAAATTTGAAGTTTTGCGTAGTACATGACAATGAATTTTGTATGTAGGTATTTTATTGTTCGCTGTCCTACATACAATTTTTTCAAATTGATGTATATGTGTTTTCCTTGCCACTCACAAATTACCTGAATTCAGTTCCAGTTTCTTATGACATTTGTAAATGGTTAGATGAAAAAACATGACGTTCAGAATATGTGTACACGATGATGTTAAATTTCATACACAAATATATCTATATGCTCTCACCTACTGAGAGGTTCAAAATGGGGACTTTCGCTCTGTATGAAACACATTTCCACATACAGTACAGTATTTATTCTGTACGAATTTACTTCGTAGAACTCACTGTATATAAGAAATATACTATAAATTAATCCACTGAAACAAAATTACTATAAACCATTGCCTCAAATTCCAGTTAAATAATGGAGTTTCCTTATTCTCGTTTAGCAGATAAATGACATGAATTCAATCATGTTAGAAACGAAGAACTGAAAATCTGTATTTTCCGTGATATTCGTTATACTTCTGGTTAGTATACACTATCGAGCATTTCTAAGCATATTTTAAGTTAAGAATGAGAATATAAATAGCATAGAAAACTAGGTAACAGAAACACATTCTCGTCACAGTGTATAATGATTTTAAAGACACTAATATTACTTATTATTATATTATTACAAAAGTGGAGACTTAAATAAAGAAGACAAGAAATAAAAGAACAAGACATGAAACTCACAAAAAAAATTAAAGCAACTACGCACAGTTCTACATCAATTACACAAATTAAAAGAAAAAGCTAATTAAAATTCTTGCACATAATACTCTAATCCAATGATAGAAAGATAACATTAAGTAATGATATATATATATATATACATATATATATATATATATATATATATATATATATATATGTATATATATATAGTACACTGGTTGTGGAATCTAAGATGCATACGATTCTGAAATAATTGAGATGTTTGAAACATGTAAGAATTAAAAAAATCGAAATATGAATCGACCGTTACTTCATCGTTCACTTTTCGTTTCTATAAAGTATCCGTCAAACATTTCTATGACTCTTCTCGACAGGATAGTATCGTTTCTCCCTTGCTGTCACCCATGGTATGAATTTAAAATATTACAAATTCTCCATATCATTTCACCACTAGATTCCTATTTTCTGATAAGTTAAACAGTACTCCTGGATTATGTAAAAAGAATGTATTAGTTGTGTCAATCATAGTACGAAGATCAAAGACAGAACGCAACAAGATCAAAGCAAGGAAAAGTATTAGATGTAAACTACTTTGGCCCTCTCCACAAAAACTCAATGTATCGTTATATTTCAAGAAGTTTCTCCATGGTATAATAGAAAAGAAAATGGTATCCAGATTAGAGGGTTCTCAGATCGATTCCCACTGAAGCCACTCGGTTTGTTTTGTTCACCGTGGTAGATTTTTTATTATCCTATCATACGAGAAAAGAAAATTTTGTAAAACAATATTTTCCTTTGGCACGCACATTAGCGCTAAAGAATATTTTCATTTCTAGCTGTCCAAAATGTGGACAATAAGCTAGTGAATAGAGTTTATGGGTTCCTTTATAAACAATATCCAAGGTGTTATCGACAGTAACGCTCTACATTATAGACCCTAGAGTCGCAAGTTCAGTTTCGGACGAAAACTGTCCTCTTTTTCATTTTTAGAACGTTAAAAGAAGGTAAGGGAAAGGCATATAGCTGTAGCTAGTGAAAGGAATAGAAGAGATATATAAATGGCTCTTATTTTACACATGGACATAATAATATTATTATGTTCATCAAATTACAAATAGAACTATTATGTTATGACAACAAGAAATGGGGTACATATATTAGTTAGCTGGTAGCAGTATTGAATTTTGTTTGGCCATTTTTCTGCATAGGAAGATGAGACGACATACTGAATAAATAATTCTTCGACTAGGGTTATAATTTAGATCACTATTTATATATTCCTTTAATGTTCTATGAACTGTATGTAAAGCGCTAAACCTAATAATAATTTTATGACGTAAATTACGAGTAAAATTCTACGATTGTGGAACTGTGTGAATTGTCACAAAGCACAAACTGCGATCGAAATAACTAGAGCAAGTAATGTATATCTCTCATATCAAATCAAGTAGTTTTCCCCTTCTCTTTATTCCTTGTTCAAAATTTGATAAGATGGGTGTCTGAAGATCTGAGGTCTATGGATCGATTCCCGCTCATGGCATACCAGTTTTGTTTCTTCAGCACAAGTATAAAATATAACACAAAATAAAAATACTTACGCGTCACACAAAGTCTAGAGGTCAATTGACTAAAGCTAAGGTACATTACGTGACTTTATTTATTTATTTAAATCCGCTGACTCCAACAGAAGAATCCCGATTACAGGAGTCTTACATAAAATATTACATCTATGTTATCAATTTAAACCAAACCCTAGAATAAAAAGATACAAAAAATACAAAGAAACACACACAAAAAAAATACAAACACGCACAAGAATGCCAACATACATAAGTATTCATGTTTCGCGACCTATTACCATTATCTCCTACTATCATGTACTGCAATTTTCGGACAGCGGTTTACATATACTCCTAATTTACATAAGTTTCCACCAAATTACAATAATTTTTCACTTTACAACTAAAATCCAAATCACATATTTTTACTAATTTGTTGTATGCTTCACACATTGCAAATAATGGTGAATTTTTATATCCTACTGTTTTGGGTGTTTTATTTACCAAAATATACCTATTTCTTAATTTACATGGGGTAGCGTTAAAGCATATTCTTTCCAAAAACGTACTATCATCAATTAATTCATTGATAATTTTATATAGGAACATTTGCTGAGCTACAATCCTTCTGTTTGTTAATTTGACATAGTAAAATTCCTTTAATAACCACATATACGATATTTTTCTCTGATATGATGAAACAATGTTTTTTTGAAATATAAGTATCTCAAACATTTCTTTTGTATTACTTCAATTTCATTTCTTTTGTGACTTACAACTTAGTGACCATACTATTGATGCATACTCTAATTTGTTTCGAAGTACTTAAGTATAAAATATTTCAATAACTGATATATCATGGATATTTTTGTACTTCTTATAATAAAACCTAACATTCGATAAGCATTATTTGTTAGTTATCAATATGAGTTTTAAATGACAAGCTATTATTAAAATATACACCTAAGTTTTTAATCTCATATTTCCTTTCCAATTCAACACCATTTAACTAATATTTACAATCAATATAGCTCCGCTTTTTAGTTATTATCATAAATTGACATTTTTGTAAATTAAGATACAACATGTTTTCAACACTCCAATTGTAGGCTTCCGTAATATCGGATTGTAACATATATTCATCATTCTTAGTATATATTTCTTTATACAATTTTAAATCATCGCGTATATTATACAGTTCGAATTTTTAATTTTAGACGGTAAATCATTTACATATATTAGAAAAAATAAAGGTCCTAAGTTAGAGCGTTGCGGTATGCCAGAAGTCATTTGATAGAAAGAAGACTGATCACCATTGTATGAAAATATTGTTTTCTATATTCAAGATACGATGCCACTAATTTTAAAAACAACAAACTCAAACCAAAATTTGACAATTAATTCAATAAAATATCATGATTAATTTTATGAAATGCCTTTGAGAAGTCAACGTATATAGTTCCACTCTATTTTGTTTATGGAATGTATCCTGTACATCTTCAACAAAATTAATCAGATTTGTAGCAGTTCATCTACCTGTAACAAATCCATGTTGGTTCTGATAAATAAAGAACTTAACGTGATTAAAAATACGTATATAGAGTATATATTCTAATACCTTGGCTGGAGCACAAATTATTGATATCGGTCGTTAATTTTCATTTTTCTCCACTCTTAAAGATTGGACTAATACGAGATATCTTCCAGGTACTTGGAAACATCTGTTTTTTAATCATTAAATTATATGTATAACATAAAGGACGCATTAAAACCTCCGAGCAACCCTTAATGTTATAAGGTGGTATTCCATCTATTCCACATGTTCTCTTAGGTTTTAAATTACGGATAGCGTTTTGATATTGTCACATTTACAGGATCTAATTTTAGTGTACTATATAATTGATATATAGTGTACTATATAATAATAGTTTCTGTCATTCACTTTGTAAGTTGATGGAACCGGCAGATATACAGCTTTATAATGAGTTGCAAAACCATTAACAATATCTTTATTAGTACAATATTCCCTGTTATCTAGAGTCATAACATTGGGAGCTACTTTCGTCACTTTCCTGTGTTTCATAAATGACCAGAATATACTTATATCATTTCTAATATTTAATTCTGACTCATTTACATATTTTTTATACGCTCCTCTGATCATTTGTTTCAGTTCTGACCTTACATTTTTTTACATCATTGTGCTATATACTGAGTTTTTCTTATGCTTCCCATAATATTCTTTCAATTTTACTAATTCAATAATTTCTTTCGGGAACCAACGTGGATATTTATTTTCCTTATTTAAAGAGTTTTTAGGGATTGTTATATCAAATATTGACCGTATTCTATTGTAAAAATATTCAACTGCCTCTTCTACATCATCTATTTTATCTAAGTTACTCGAATCTTCTGTTTGAATTCTATTATACATTTCATAAAAATTTGGTTTTCGAAAGTTGTATGCAATTTTTGGTTCACTAAGCCTACCACTTACTTTTGATTTAAGTTTTATATCTACAAGTAAAGCCGGATGATAAATATCAGATTTTACAAGAGCCTCCTCTTTATTTACTTCAATAGGAAGTTTTATATTTGCTAAAATTAAATCAAGGGTCTTTCCCTCACTATTTTTAACATTATTTATTAGCTTTAAATCGTAGAGATTTAAAAAGTCAGCCAACGCTTTATATAACGGCCCTAATTTTCTAATTTTATATAAGCCAACGCTTTACATAACCCCTAATTTTCGGTAAATTAAAATCTCCTACTATAAAAATATTATCATTTGCTAAATTTTTCATAATTTTATATTCCTCAAATACATTATTTGCTATTTTCACTTCACTGCATATTATCTGTCGCCTTACAGCAATCAATACGCCTCCCTCTTCCTTTCCAATCTTATCTTTTCGGTATACCTTGTACTGATTATTAAATAATTCTGCATCATATACGACTTTCTTTAACCAAGTTTCCGTCAGAATAATTATATTATATTCAACACTAGTTGCCAAAAGACCTTATTTAAATTCATCACACTTATTATTCAGCCTTCTAACATTTTGGTAGTAAATAGAAATCGAACTACCTTCAGACATTCTTTACATCAGTGACGAAATGTCTTCCTCTGATTTCAATACAAATGAACAATAAAAGAGTGGAAGGGTGTGTTATCTCTGTATAGGAATGCGAATATATATGAAAGACGCAATTAGAAATAATTATATTCTGTTGAAATAGTTCTATTCTGGAGGATTAAACACCTTTTCAACAAAGAAAGAAATATAACAATGGCAATACTTCACACAAAAGACATTTGTATTTGTGTGAGCATGAGAGAAATTTGTTTCTCTTGTTTAGAAATGTAAACAGGAAATAATGAATAACATTTCTCTTTGAGAATTTAAGGTAATAGTTATTTAACTATAAAATCTCATAAAATGCCTTAATGAAGAATATGTTAACAAGAACGTTTTCTGTACATAAAAGAAACAGCACATGACAAAAAATATAACTTCACTCATACCAGAAGTTCTGTAGTAAGCATAACAAAGAATTTAATTTCCCTGAGAGCTGTGAAAGAAACAAGAGTTTTGAATAGAGAAGAAAAATTAAACGTATGAAAATTTTCTCTTCCAACTACATTTGCTAAACAATGAAATCAAACTTTACTTTTAGCTTTTTACAATTGTACTGTGTAGGAGAAAAGGTGATTAAGGATGATGAAAATAAGTTATGAAACAACTGGTGGAACATAGAATGTGTGAATCAACAGCATTATGTCTACCGTAGATTCACACGAAAGGAGTCTTGCAACCAGAAGTGAGGGCACTACCATACAAACCCCATGCTTCCCATGACTATGCCAGAAAGGGAAAAGAGGTATATAAGTCAGGCCTTGTTACTCAGGAGACACTAAAATTGCGACTAAGTTATTGTAAAATACTGAATCCTTTGTAATTGACACTATATATTTTATCGGTCTTGTCCTATTTTCTTGTCCTTGTCCTTGTCCTGATATTCTAATCTCTTATAATTTACAAGTTAATGAATTCATTTGTGTGTGGTTCAATTTTAATTTGCTAATACGGTTGTAGATAGTATGCAAAAACTTAACAGTAAGGCAAGTTGCGGCAAAAAGGTGTCAAGAATGGATTTGTATAACCCCTAACAGTAGGCAAGATACCGTAGCTACTATTTAGGCACAGACTACCACTTAGAGAACACGTATTTTAATCTTGATTTGGTGTTTGTTTTTAAAAATATGATAAGATTTTTTTTCATATTTGAGCATGTCACATTTGCGTTTGCACATCTTCATCTTGACACACGTTTTGCACCCATTTGCTTACAGAAAGACATTTAAAAAAGCCATATATATTTGACAGAAATATCCTCTAGCAGATGCAGAGTTTTGTTTACATAATTATCAAACATGTAAATTTATATTCTGAGAACAGCGTGAACGTATGAAGAAGAATTTGAGTTAGTTAGAAGTCTGTAACGACCCCTTCCACCTAACACAACCAAACGAATCCAAATCGAGAGTAAAATAATAATAATAATAGTAATTACAATAGATTTGAAGTGGATCAGAATTGTCTGGCAGAAAGGACTTGATAGTATGGATAATCCTTTTCTAGTCAGTGACACGTCAGTGTTATGATCTAGTACTCCTTGTTTGCAAAAATACAAAAAGGACAAATAACTAAAATATATATAAAGAAAATACCAAGTTTCAACTTTTGGATAACAAACTTTATTACAACAAGTAAGCGATTGTGCATATACACTAATTTGTTAGATTAATATATATATACACAAAGCAACAATCACAAAATATACATAATAATAATACAATTATATATAGTCTGATATCTCAAGAAATATTTAGCTCTCTTTGTTGGCAAAAATCGCTCAATCAGCATTCAATTCAAATCTATAATTATCCAGTTTAGAATAGTGATATAAAATGTCAATAACACTAGTTAACAAATTTAAACTTTTTGTTTGTTACATGAGAAAAATCACCTGATCTTAAAGGAACTTTTTGCGCTGAATTCGAATATGCACTCGGTTTCTCTCCATCACGTAGTTTTCCCGTAACAGAGGGATTTTCGGGAAATTCCCTCAAAAATTTCCCTTTTTCAGATATTTTATTCCCCTAGCTCCTGTCCCCTTACATATAGTAACATAGAAATTATACCTAAGTATACCTTGATTTATATTTAATAAACCCTAAAAGTTTCGTAAAAATCGCTTTGTTCTTTCTAGAGAAATAAATATATTTGTATGTATACTGTGTGCACTGTTTATTGCACCTGATAGTAATGCTTTCAGATCTCCTGAGTTGGGGTAAAAACGATTTGCTTTATTACTACAAACACAGACATAAAAATGAATATTTACAATAGTCAACAACGCACTTGTATTGCTGTAGTCAACAACATATCAGTGTACAGGAAAAGGCATGTTCAATTTTCAAGCTATTTCTCAATGCAAGATAATGTGTGCGTATGTACGGATATAAATGGGTTGATGGCGGAGCTAGGAATTCCTTACGTTCCAGAAGAATGAAGGTTATTTATCGACGCGTCATAGGTCAGCCTTAAAGCTGTCCTTTTACATAATGGAAATAAAATCCTTCTACACCACTTGCGCACTCGGTGAAGATTAAGGAATCCTATGACACCATGTCAACTTTGCTAAATTTTATAAATTACAAGGACCATTGTTGGCAAATATGTTATGATCTCAAGGTAGTTGGTATTTTATTAGGACTGCAGTGCGGTTACACGAAGTACCAATGTTTTTTATGTTTATGGGATAGCCGAGCTGATGACAAACATTATGAAGTGAAGGAATGGGAACCTAGAGTGAATTACGTACCTGGAGAATGCAACGTCAAATACGCTCCTTTGGTAGATCCTAATAAGATATTACTACCGCCACTTCATATCAAGTTAGGACTTATGAAAAACTTTGTCAAAGCCATGGACACATCTGGTGAAGGTTTCAAGTATTTGCGAGATAAGTTCCCTAACCTGAGTGATGCTAAGATTTCAGCGGGAGTGTTTATTGGTCCCCAAATTAGGAAATTAATGCTTGATGATAGCTTTGACAGCAAGTTTTTTTCCAGCTTTTTTCTCTCAAACAAGTAAACGATTCAGAAATACACTATTCTTACAAAACTTTCTTATAATAGTGAAACCACAAGAGACTTCCAAGCACAAAGCACAATTATAACTTATTACTCTTCGTTGGAACACACTTCCAATTTGCCCAATGCTGACTACTTGGACAAACAAGCAAAGGAACTGCTCAAGCTACATACCAATATAGACACAACTCAAGACGGAGTTCCGCTCTATGCGAATCATAAAGGAAAAATCAGCGACCACAGGAGGACACGCTGATTCGAAGCTTCGCGGAAGAAGCCACGACAACCTCTAACGCAATAGCATTCCTTATTCTCATTTAAAAGAGCAGTCTATTTTTTCTTTTTTTTTTAAAGAACAAATCCAAATAAGCGATACAATTCTTTTAAACCATATTTCTAGTAAACTATTAAAGAACCTGGTTTTGATAATGACACATAAAGACTAAATATCTAATCCTTTTCACAAAATATCAATTATCTCTCTTTTTAATTCTTCCATATAAAGAATACTTAGAACGAGTCCATCTTTTCACAGATAACAGGAAGGTCCAAAGACGATTCGTTACATGTCACTTTAATTACATTTAACGGACATTAATAAAAGCTAGTCAGTTTATAAGAAGAATGTTTGAGGGGATATGTGTCGATAATTATTAATCGAAAAAATAAACATTACGAGCAAAAGTGAAAATATGCTATGTAGTAATTGAATAGGAACTATTATGAAAATTTACAATAAATGACCACGAGATTAGAACACTGTTCCTTTAATAGCTATACACTACTTCCATCTTATGAGCTACTCCTACTTGCCTACCTTTATCAATGCATATCTGACGCCGATTTGGTGTACTTTAAATCATTTTCCTTTTTTATGATCTATTCCCCCAGCATGCACAACATTTTGCGTGCTGTGTCGCAAACACAATTACTTCCAAATTAAAATTCATTCAAATTTAACCATCCACATATGCAAGCTTTTCCTAGTTAGTTACAGTAGGCAGAGTGTACCTTTTCATCGCGTATTCGTTCATTTTGCATAGAGTGATCAGAATGTACCGTTAAGCCTTGTAACAAGATCTCTATTTACGTATCTATCTATATTTCTATATTATTATTATTAAATAAATAATAGCAGCAAGACCTTTTATACGATATTAGAGTCTTATGTTTCCTTTTATTTCTGGAAGATGATTAGTCGAAACCATTAGATCACAAATACATTTCAAATATCCTTCTTAGTGAATTCAACTACATCTTCATGATAATCCTATCAATAACTAATCAACAAACCTTTTCTTTTCTTTTTCAATATACCTATTTCTGTTCAATTATTGCGCCTCTGATCATATACCTAAAACAGGTACAGATTGATAATATGATAATATTATTTACATCGTTATATAAATTGTCGCTCGAACGGGAATTACGTAACAGTAATACTGTGAAGGAAAGAACCCTGGATTAAAATGTTTCCAAATATTGATCTTTTGAATAGCCCTCGTATGAATTTAAAATTGCATTCATACAATTATTTTTCTTCTCTTATCCTTATATATATATATATTCATATTACAATATTATATTCTTTTATATGTAGTCTTAATCATACTTTCATATATTAATAACGTCAAAAAAATATCGTCGATAGGACTATTCAGTTATCTATTCCTTTCCGTATTAAATAATATAATATTACCTTTATCTATATTTAACATATTTATCCATGTTCTAGCAACATTATTTATAAATAACGATAATCATCTTATTAGATGTTAACAAAGATCAGAAGGCAAGATCATATGCAAAGATTCTATCAATCACAACACATAAAACAGGTACAGATTGTATAATAGCGAATTATGATCTGCAATTAATATACAATTGTTATAATATTTTAATTAGGATAAGACAAATAGAATTCGTTTACGTTTACTTTCGCCTTCTTATATGTTACTATAACTTATGAAATTAACAAAACAACAACAAAAGAAAATAATCGTACTATCTACACAAAACAAAATGGAATAGATTTTGAGTTAAGATTAATGTCATGAAATCCAACTAAGCATATTCGGTTCTTCTATTGGAACATAAATTAACAACAACAAAAATATTTAAGTCAATATGTATATTTCATAATCATTTCATATTGAATTAATTATAGATGAGCTTTTAAAGAAACAAATAAATTATTTATAATTTCTACCGAACATCACATAACCGAATGAAATCATACGTATACTTTTAATTGCTCCTTTCTTCTTATGAAGACAAGTTTCTTCTGATATTGTCTAATTTACGTTAGCAGCCTGAAGAGCGTGGGTAAATAGCACACGCATCCTAGGACGTATTGTTACCACAATTACCTTAGATAATGTTGCCATTGCAACCATAACAACATCATGAAGTAGATAATTCTGTAAATTATGAAGCAGCAAGAGTTCTATGGTACACACTTCTCCTCTGCTCTCAGAAAACAAGTATCGGGAATCACAGTCACGTACTCCCATAGTTCGTTTGAAATTTAATTCGAACACTGAGCCACCACTATCGCTGTACAACGCTAACGTTGGCAAATCTGTAAACTTAACATGAAGAACGGAAGTCCCAGGTGGATCGGCATCTGTCATAGTTCTTAGAAGTTTCCCATTGGTGAGATCATACATTAAAATATGCCCCTTCGCAAAGCCAACCAGAATTCTGCTACAATCATAGTTGAAGCAGAGACTTGACACAGATCCATATTCCTCTCCAAGCGCAGTTGTTCCTAAACACCATTTCAAGGTTTGGGTAGCATCAAACACCAGGACCAAACCATGGGACGTGCCAACGACGATCATGGTTGTAACTACCATTGCTGATGGCTGGCCACCGTTGACTCGTTCGCTTTCGGACATTAATTGCGATGATATTTCTTTTAAAATTAGATGTCTCAAGATGGCGTCATATGAAGTAGCACCGCTAAGGCTTCTTCTTTTCTTCCTCTCGGAGGAACGCCGACTTCTGGCATCAGAGCTTCCTCGGGAGGTAAGCGATAAAGTTTCACTACTTTCTTGAACGTAGCCAGTCTCTTCGACTTGTTGCAAAGGAGAAGAAACTTCATAATCACTGAGGGATCCTTGGTCGTCCAGTTCGTTCAAACTGCTTTCCAGTGTTAGAGGTTTATCAACTGGTGGAATGTCATATTCTGCAACATCCAGCTCTTCTATGTCTATATCAAGTGTTTCTGGAAGTAAATTAGCAGACAATTCTAAATCAACGCCCTCTTCGTTTTCCGCCATGTTTACGTTTCCTGATATATTTGGAGACTGTTGTACACTATGTGATGAGGTCCGTCCTACATTTTGATTAATTATTAAGTCTAACTTAGAATCAATTCGCTGCGTCAGTTGTTGAGTGATACCTTGAGACATCAGCTGTATTTGTTGACTTGTATTGAGTTTCATTTCTTCGACTTTCGTTGCTAGCTGTTGACTCGTATCAGTTTCATTTCTTCGACTTTCGTTGTAATTTCACTGACTTTCGTTGTAAGCTCACTGGATATTTGCTGCTTTAATTGCATAAACATATCCAAGATTTGGTTAGTATTTACCATTTGCGATACGGTTTCTTCTGTATTATCCGTCATTGACTTACCATCATTGTGCACATTGGCCATATTAGTCTTACGCTCAATTTTTCTTTCACTACGCAAACAAGTATAATTTAAGTTCATAAGTCTCTTGATATTAGAATTGAACCCTGTCTTTACTATGCTTCAAGACTTTTACAGGGTCCCGGGATTCGTCGCACCATTATATAACAAGATCTCTATTTATCTATCTATCTATATTTCTATATTATTATTATTAAATAAATAATAGCAGCAAGACCTTTTATACGATATTAGAATCTTATGTTTCCTTTTATTTCTGGAAGATGATTACTCGAAACCATTAGATCACAAATACATTTCAAATATCCTTCTTAGTGAATTCAACTACATCTTCATGATAATCCTATCAATAACTAATCAACAAACCTTTTCTTTTCTTTTTCAATATACCTATTTCTGTTCAATTATTGCGCCTCTGATCATATACCTAAAACAGGTACAGATTGATAATATGATAATATTATTTACATCGTTATAGCCTATCGCGTTTGAACATGTTTAGAGATGGTTCCATTGCATTAATGTAGGTTCATGGTAGAAGATAATTTGGAACGAACTTTGTTTTTCCTGATCCAAACAAACTTTTTATTCACTGATGACGGTTAATTTAAAAGAATGCACACAAAAAAATAAAATATATTTAATTCGTGCTATTACTTATTTATTTATTTTCAGCAAAATAAACAGAGGACTAAAATTGGCTACAGCATACCAGTCAGGTTCATTGTACAGTAAGGTTGTGTGGAATATTCACAGCAAGCCATTTACGAACATGTCACGAACACGGTGCTATGTAGAACTGATCGCTGCTTAGTGAAGTGATACCGGTCGCCAAAATATAGTTAAGCATTGTCTTTGAAGAAGGTCTTGCGTTCCTAGAACAATTCGTAAATGGGTGATGTTTATGCAGAGCAAGAAGATATGGATTAGGCAAAACCTCGGTGCTCAAAGTGGCCGGCCTCGAGAAACCTCTGTGAAACAGGATGCAGATGCGAAATAAGCCATTTTTTCATCGACAGATTTAGATGGATAAAGCAGTAGAATATGGTTGTTCGTATGAAACAATTCGACGACTGAAATCTGCTAGATAGAAACTTGCACGTCCAATAAAAATTCACTTTTAAAAGAAGAGCGCAAGGAAAGGCGACTAGAAAATGAAATGAAATCTTTAGTTTTACGTTCCATGGTTATGCCTGTTAGGCTAAAGGAGACGGTGATGATGAGAAATGAATGAAATGGTGGATGAAGAAAGTGGGAGGAAACGGGAGAACCCCGAGAAAACCCACGAGCACGGTGTTTGTCCACCACAAAGTCTACACGGCATGAGCTGGGATCGAACCAGGGACTCAAGCACCGTGTATTAGAATCTAGTCATTTTTTTTTTCGACGAAAAAATATTCTATTCTGACCAACACTGAAGAGTAATATTATATCGACCACGTAGAACACGATATCAGTTAGAGCATGTAGTTCAAAATTGTCACTATGATCGAGTTTCAGCTCAATTTTGGGTTCTACGACAGCTGTGGATCCTAGCAACATCGTGCTAAATTCAAAAATGGAGTCAGTTGAAGCTATATTCAATTACTCCCATCGCTTCTCTTCTATCCTTTCAAAGGCGATTTCGGAAAACATAAATTCGTTTTAAGAACGACAATAGTGCTTAACATGCATCAAGACAGAGAACGGAATAGTTCGATGTTCACCATGAAATGATCTGCCTAGACTGGCCTCTCAAATCTGCTGATGTTAACCCCATAAAACATTTTTGAGCTCCCATGTCTCAAGAGTGGAAGATACGTCCAAAGGAACTAACTTTTTCACGCTCAGGTTGTGGAATACTGCATATGGTATCCAGCCAAACTAGACCAATTATCAATTTTTGCGAAATTGAGTTAGTCATAACAAAATACAGGTAATTGTGGGACTTTTTATCTGAAAGTAATCCAGCTATACTGTTATTTAAATAGACACAATTTGATATAAATTTCTATGTAGTTGTGTTTTCCTGCAAATTGTAGTTCCTATTCATTTTCTTTTTCGTTTTTCACAAAACTTTAAAAATGCTGGTTAGTCTAGTCTGCCTGGATACCCTCTATTTCATGTAAACCATTTGAGTTTGTGGTGAAGAACACCGTGGTCGTGGATTGTTTCGGGCTTCCGTTAATTCCGACATTCTATGTTCAACAAGTTCTTTCACAATTTATTTTCATCATCCTTCATCACCATTTTACCCTACCCAGCAAAGCCTAAAGAAAAGATTAATTTCATTGTTAAGCAATTGTAGTCCCCAGAAAAAACTTTCATTGTTCAATTTTTCTTTCTTATTCAATCACCTTGTTCATTTCACAGATCTGAGGCAAAACAATTCTTTGTTTTGCTTATTTCTATAAATTCCAGTAGAAATTCTGGCAAGAAAGAAGTTATACATTTTGTTTCGTATTGTGTCTTTTATATATGGGAAGCATTCTTGTTTACATATCCTTCATGAAGGTATTTTATGATATTTTGTAGTTAAAGAACTATTACATCAAAGTATCAGAGAAAAGCTTTTACTTTATATCATTAATTCTTGTCGATATTTTTGAAATCGAGAAACGAATTACTTCCCATGCTCATACAAAAATGTTACTTTTCTGTAAAGTATTACCAATGTTTTATTCCTATCTCTAAGAATGAGCTCAATCCTTCAGAACAGAACTATTTCAACAGAACACAGTTACTCTGGTTACGTCTTTCATATATTCTTGCGGTCTGAGACAAAGATAATATATCTTTCCATTATTTATTGTTTCTTTAAATGTAATGAGTTTTCAGTGTCACGTAATGACACCTAGCTTTCGTTCGATGGACCTCCAGGCTTTATCACGCGTAAGCATTTTTATTTTACCTTTTTTAGTTGTGCTGAAGAAACAAAAATGGTACGCCGCGAGCGGGATTCGATCCATGAACCTGAAGACCTTCAGACCACTTTGTTATCCAATACTCCACCAGGTATTATAGACAGAAAGGGAAAACTGATCGAGAGACCTACTCACATTAGTCTGTCATTTTGGTTTGATCACTGTCCGTGTGTGAATTTACATAGCTTAATCGTAGAAATTTACTGGTAATGTGGTCAATAAATTATTATTAGCTTAGCGTTTCATACACATTTCGTAAAGCATTAAAGAAAGGCCACAATGTATAAATAGTGCTCTAAATTGCAACCTTAGTCTCAATAACTATTTTATTCAATGTTAACTCATCTTCTTGCGTAAAACAAGGCGTAAAAAATTCATTATTGTTACCAGTTAATAAATATCTATACTATATTTGCTGTTGTCATAAAATGATAGTTCTATTTGTAAATCCCTAAAGGTAATAATTCACCCTGTTTCAAAAAGAATCTAGGTATTACGAAGAATTATTTTGTCTAAACTATCGATTGCTGCGCCTCGTCTCGGCTATTGCAGAAACGAACACATAGTCTACTTTATATTGATAGCAGCTAGATGTCAGTTGTCTTCTGTTTTGCTTGGTAACCGTCATATGTTTAAAATGGTTACTCCGCAGCAGAAATAATTTTGTGTTCTCGAGTTTGCGAAGTGGAATTCCGTGATTACAGTGCAAGGACGTTTCAGGTAGAGGTAGCAAATTGATCGTTCCAACGGGTGGAACATTCGAAGATGGTATTGACAGTTTGTAGATACAGGATATGTATGTAAAGGAAAGAGTCTCGGCCGCCCTCGTGTTCCTGAAAAAAATTGCACGAGTTCAAACTGCTTTCCAACGTAGTCCTTCAAAATCAACTCGTCGTGCCAGTCGGGAGTTAGAAGTGTCGACAAAAACAATTTGGCGTGGTTTGAGATGTCGGTTGGTTATGAAGTCGTACAAGTTACAGCTTATACAAGCTCTGCGTCATGATGGGAAACGGAAACGTGTGGCTTGTTGGAACGAGTTTCTGGTTGTTATTGACAATGATACACTTTTGCACAACGCATAGTGTTCAGTGATGAAGTGACTTTCCGTGTTAGTGGTCAGGTAAATAAACATAATGTTCGAATTTGAGGCCTACAGAACCCACATGTAGTCATGGAACATATACGAGATTCGTCCAAAGTCAATGTGTTTTGTGCGATATCCCGATCGTCTGTTCACGGCCCATTCTTCTTTAATGGAAACACGGATAAGAGTTAGCAGTATGTCGCTATGTTACAAAACTGGCTGTTTCCGAGGCTGCACAAAGACAACTTCATCTTTTAACAAGACGGGGCACCCCCTCACTGGAGTGGCCAAGTGCGTGAATATCTGAATAAAAATCTGCCAAACCGTTGGATTGGTCGTCAAGGAAGGGCGACTTAGCATGTCTCAGCTGGTCTCCGCGGTCAACCGATTTGTCACACTGTGACTTCTTCCTGTGGAGTTTCTTTAAATACGTTTATGTACCACTACTCCCACAGAACCTGAAAGAGTTGAAGAACCGGATCCGTACTGAAATAACATCAGTGACGCAGGACATGCTTGCCCGAGTATGGAAGGAATTTGAGTATTGATGTGATATTGTTCCTATCGCTGATGGAGGACATATCGATCATCTGTAATTTGAAATTTGAACTTGAGAGGTTCGTAAATATGTGTGTAAAATTTCATATTCGTATGTCTTAAAGTTTAATAAATATATGCATTCGAAATACGTATATTCTTTTTGAAACACAGTATATTGTTACGTTCACATGTAAAAGGAAGAAGCATTTTTAAATCTCTTATATCCTTATCAATAGCTTCGGCTATGTATCTTTCCTTCTTTTATCGTTCTGAAAATAAAGAAGTACCGTTTTCGTTCAAAACTAAACTTGTGACTTCGAGATCTATAACAATTATAATTATTATTATTTTAATTATTATTATTTCTTGTTTACTCTTTTCTTGCTTACAGCTTCAGTCTTTTCAAGACCAACATATTTAATAAATAAAAAGCTGTATTATTACACCGGTTATTTTCGATTTATTCTATTTGGAAGGGTTACCATGGTTATTTAATTATTATCAGCACGCGTTGTCCATTGTAACTGGAATGTCTGGACTACTCACTCTATGCCGTAAACTTCGCCAACATCTAGTCGTCAATTTGGATAATATGGAATTTTCGGTAAATGTGGATCCTCGATATAACGACGCGTCGAACGATTGCCGAACTAGTGGCAGGGTTTCGTCGATTCGAAAGATATCTAGGATCCGAGTTTGAGGTTACCAAAGTCTGTTTCCCCTTGTTATTAACTAGTGTATATTTCCTACTCGGTTTACAGTTATTTCCAGTAACCTCGATCAACAGGAACATGAACACATACACATCGAGAACATTTAAAATTTCAGAAGTTATCCCACCGGGAACCGAACAAGGGACGCAGTACAACACAGAGGCATGTGCTAGCCACTAGACCGCACAGGCAAGTTACAAGGCCAGCGCATTTAAATAATTATATTGGAAATGCTCGAGGCGTAGATACGCACTTGTAATGCCTTAAGTGACTTATTCGAGAGAGGCGAAGTACTTTACATTGAATCCTTTTCCTTGCTTCGGTATTATTGAGTTTACTTTTTGTGTTTTGTACAATACATAAACAAATACATTTTTCGCTACGATGTCGACTTGATTGGTGTGAGACCATGAAAACTTGACCCACCACCAGTCGTGACCTACTCTGACCGACTACCCACTGTGACCCATCAAAGCCCATCGTCAAAAACTCACCCATGATCGACGCCCTCCTCTCCACTGAATAAAGTGTTTACTCTTGTAATAAAACAGGGCTGCGAAACTATCACTAATCGGAGTTTGAATTTCTACGGTCAATCGCTGCTCTATTACAATACCGGCGGATCTGAACTTTACGATATAAATGGTAAAGTGTTTGTGATTAGTCAAATTACTAAGAATTTCAATAATTATTTTCTTGTTGATGTACACATATTTTTCAGTAGAAAAAAAGATGAAATTTATGAGTCTCAACCAAGGTAAAATAGACCAATGTAAAGGGAAAAAGTGTAAATTTACCTAGGCATACCGCACAAACTTAAAATTTCCATGTAAGCTTCCAGTATAAATTTGTGATTGAGATTCTTTTTTGTGAGTTTTCTTACAACTTTAGGGCTTCATTATCTTGTGCTCTGGGCTGTCCACATAATAAACACAAGCTTCAGATTATATTACAATAGAAAGCAGTGGATATAAAATGTGAAGCATTGTAGTTTTGCTTAAATAATAATTGTTTCTTAACTAATATCGATCGTTTTGAATTGTTTTCCGAAACAAACTACTACCAGCTTTCTATTTGGAAGTTGCCAATCCCCATAAAAGAGAATTTTAAGAAATTCCAGGACGAGTTATAATTACTTTTAATAAAGAGTTGATATACTGAACTTCAATTCCTTAAGTTGAACTGCTCGCGAGATACTCAATTTTTCGCCAAAAATCAGACCCTTACTCCTTCTTAGAGTATGTATTATAATGAAACGATGTAATACCACAGTTGGGATTAGGGCCAAAATATATACCAAAAGTCATTTCATTTAACTTTGCAATTTGGCAATTTCACGAACTTTGGCGCTAAATCAAGGGCGATATGGCCATATCGGGAAGGTGGGGATTCGTGCTTGGGTGGGGCCTCTTGAGTCAATAATAATGATAATTTTGACATATTTCCACTGAAGTACAACGAATTCTATGCGAAAAGATATGAAACATTTACTGCAGAAAGCAAATATGTCCAACATCTACACATTTTCTTATGTGTGACGCTAAAGGTTTCTAGCAGGTCACTGGATCGTGTAGCACCGAAAGGACACTTGTCCGCTCAATAACGATGGACATCGTGACGATTTCAATCTCCCGTGTTATGATAGGCATAGTCTAAAGATAGTTTTATTCATTTTTTCCCTTTCCTACAAACATTACGAAACGTGAACATGTTTGCTTTACGCTGGAAGCGGTTCATATAAATGATTGGGCTCCCTTGGATATGGCCATGGCAAAGATAAAACGCATGCTGGGCACATATATTTTGTTTTACCGATTACCTGGCTACGCTATTCTAAAAAGAAGTGTACCAATAGCAACAGGACTTCAATTTGGCACGCGACGTATAATGGCCTATTTTAAAAAGAATGAATCCCAAAGGGCAGAATAGCCATAACGTCATATTTATTAGGTACACTGGATGCACCTGTACGAAATTATTTAACACCTGAATACGTGGTTCTGAAGAATAGCCGGGACTCTTCTCAAATTTCCTAAACAGAGGTCCCTCGAGATAATAATTGACTAAAGGTATTATCTGCCTGTTTGGATAAATGGTAGCTGTTCAGATTTTGGATCCACTAGCAAAGAATTTTTACCGTTCTAGACAGGAAATTGATGATAAAGCAAAGAAAGGGGGTCTGGAGGTGCAACAAACCCGCGACGTTCCAAGAAACAGAGCCTGTGGTCGAGGGTCTAGTGCTCAAAAATTGTCGAGTTTATTGGAGTATGGCACATAGGGCAAGGTTTCTTAAACCTTATTCTGCATACTAGGGAATAATGTGACAGAATTCTGAAGAATTCTCCCCCCGGAATGCTCACTGCGGAAAATAAAATTTCATAAAAAAAGAATTTACCCAATTGGGGATCAAACTCACGGCATAAGAATTTGGAATCCAACGGCTTACCATTGGGCTACAACAATCAGTATTGGCAACCTGCTTCTAGCAATGTATAACGCTATGCCATAAGACAAGCGATAAGACAATGCCATTGATATCCTTTGCAAACGCTGTTCTTTTTTAATTGTTTTTAATGAAAAAAACTCCAGGTACTTTTGGATTCCGATATTTGCAATTGTAATAAAAAACAGGACTTACTACTTGGTTTTTGAGATCCAGTCTGTGATTTTTTAGTGAAGCTAACTACTGGAAAAATACTTTGGAATTATCTGTAATAAAAGAACTATTATATTAAAAAAATAATGTAACTACGTGTGGGTGATCATAGTTAAATTGCAAAATCAAATGGAATTACTTTTGGTATATACGGGAGAGTTGCATAAGTTAGGACGGCTCATAAAAATGGGACGTAGGAAAGACTGCTCTATTAATAGCGTTCAATGAGGTAGTTCGAGTATTAGTGTCTAGAGGTTACATGAAAAATGAAAAGAAATCTTTGAGTTTTACGTCCCACGGTTATGCCGCTTAGGCTAAAGGAGACGGTGATGATGATTAATGAATGAAATGGTGGAATGAAGAAAGTGGGAGGAAACGGGAGAACCCCGGGGAAACCCACGCACACGGTGTTTGTCCACCACAAAGTTCACTTGGCGGGGGCTGGGATCGAACCCGGGACCCCAAGCACCAGAGGTGAACGCTCTACCACTGAGCCACCGCGGCCCCCTACATGAAAAATGACACGACTATAGTCGTGAGAACTTGCAACAAGAAGTACATGTGTAACAATTGTAAGTATGTATGGACAATGCATTTCTATATTTGAGTGCTATATAAAATTCGCCTGTACTGCTATAAGCGAGAGTTTTGAACTAGCTTTTTTGTGTTGTGGCAACTTTATAATTATATCAATGTTGACAAGGCATGAAAGCGTCATAGGTATTATGGTGTCTTGTAAGAGGTGATAAAGACGGAACAGAAGGCGAGTTCGTAAGATGTGACAGTGGTTACAAGCCTAAGATGGAACAGCGTCACATCTTATAAAGCTGGCTCAAAGCAAATATCACAATCGTAGAAAAGTGTAGAACGAAATATTTTACATGTTAAGCTTAGTAAATAGTTCAATATTCCTTGATTAATCTCTCAGGCTGCTTAACACAAGTTTATTTCCTGAGTATAGGAAATCAAAACAGGCTACTTCGTACAATGGGAGAATTTGAATTTACTACTACTTGACGCCATATGGCGTCACGTATAGTCATTTCTGTATGCTATTGACGCTATCTGGCTTCAAAAGTTAGTTCTTATTGTACACATTCTCTGTAAAGTGGCACGAAGGTGTAGAGCTTTTATACTCTTGTGGGTAGCCTGATCTTTTTCTGTATTTTGCTTGGTTCCTCCTAGATGTAACTAATTTGTTGTAAAAGCGAAATGTTGCAAAAGTGTAGGTGCACATTGGGTTGAGGTACTGAATTGAAGGTAGTAGCGAAAGAGTTTGGTCAATAAGACTTGAGGTTTGGCTAATAAGTCAACCTGGAATGAATGGTATATTGGTCGTTTGGTCATTTTATTCAACAGCGAATACCAATGTTTATGTTTCGCAAAAGCCTTTGTCCAGATGGTTGGGTAGTGCCGCAAATAATTTGTCTGAAGGGGAGGGGAAAAGGTCAAAATTCTCACTATAAACGAAAGCAAAAATGAGTTGTGTTAGCATTTGTGAAAGGTACAGGAAATTTGAGGGAACAATTGCCCCATTTCGCGCTCGTATTTATGGATGCAACAAAGAACGTGTTGATAAGTTTTAACATTTATTAGAGAAACCTGTTTAACGAACATAGATTTATTGCTGGTAATATCTACTCCTGAGATGAAACAGGAATGAAAATTGTATGTAAATTTTTTTTGCTGGTAAGAAGGGAAAGAAAATAGTAGGCGATAGGCACTACTACTAAGAGGGGTAGAAATATAACTGTTGTGGTAGGTAGTGTTCCAATACGTGTGCGGAAATATTACATCGCATTTATTTTGAGAAGAAAAATGGAGCAGGGAATATTATTAGACAAAGTCCCTACAGGTTCAGTTCAGTTAGTAAGACCAGATGGATCACTGCAGAGTTGTTATTTCCATAGATGAAGAATTCATCTACTCATGTTCACTCGTCACTACAATTATCCTTTTCAGCTTGCCCCACATTGTGCTCATAAAACGCAGCCGTTGAATGTTTCAATATTTGGCCCAATCGAGAAGTATTACCATCAGGCTGTTCAAATATGGCTACGCCTAAATCCTAGAAGATCTTTCACAGAACATCAACTGGCAGAAGTTATCAAAATTGTATGTGTTAAAACAGCAACCGTATCCAATGGTGCAAATGGCTTCAGTAAAAACGGGCTTTTATTCTATTGATTGTACTGTTTTCACAGATAATGATTTCCTGTGACCACAGACCATGACTTCCTTCTCTAGGTAGATCTCCGCGTAGTATCTCCATTAAACTTTAGAAAAGGGTTTCCGCAACGGCCGTTTCCAAAACCCACAATCACTTCATGGAGGCAGCTTTAGTGCCACATAACCTACGAATAACGCGGTTGTGATAGTGTTCACACCATAAGAAGTGGTCGATGATATTGAACTACCATCCACAGTCAAATGCCTTACCCGTACGCCTGAGTCATTGCATGTCAGCGTTGAGAAGATAAGTTCTCCAAACTATTTCCAAGTTACAGAAACAACATCTAGGACTGCTCGTGGAAGGAAAATGAAAGTACCAGTATTAACTGCATCACCGTACAGAACAAGTCTTCGTCATGAATATCATTATCACAGGTAAACTAACATTTACTCCACAACACAGCGCACAGTACGAAGAAGAAATATTACCTTTCATGAAACGTCGTCTCATGTTATGCCTCATATACGCCACGGAAGTAATAAATTTGACACATCTGATGAATGCTACTGTTTACTCTATAGCGGAAAGTACAGTATTTCCTCAGAAGGATGGATTCAGTGATTGTACTGTGAAGGTTGGTCACACTAATAGTATCTTGGTACAAGTGGGAACGTTTACTTTTGTGCAGAGTGCAAAAACATGGAGTAATAGCGTGTCCCATCTTAACACAAGATCTGTCCCAACTTACACGACCTACTTCATAAGATATTACAGACTTTGTTTCAAACTATGGTTTTGCACATTTGTTATTTTTTTTGATATAAAAATATTTATATGCGTTTCAGTACAATCACCAATGCTTCTAATGAACACATTTGTATTTCATATTCTGTAGTAGTATCTGTAAAATAAGTATGAATTCCAAAAGTGTCCCACCTTAATGCAAATCTCCCCTGTTATACATAGTTAGGCCTCAGCCTCAAAAGGGAAGTTATCGTACGCGTATCGCTTTTACTATAATACATATCCTAAAGTGGGAGTGGGGATCAGAATTTTTGCCGTTCAAGCCGTTCGCAAGCGGTTCAACTTAGAGAGCTCAAATACAGTATATTAATACTTCATTAGAAATAAACAGAACATGGCCTAGCATTTTTAAAATTTCTATATACTGGAAATTGGTAGTAGGTTGCTTTGTGAAAATAATCGAAAACGAACGATATTAGTTGAGAAACGAATTGAGAAAGAATTATTAATTGTGAAAAAAATGCCGTGCCTCGCTATATCCGCTGCTTCATATGAAAATAATTGCTAGAACTTGTGTTTATTAGATGGAGCATTCAGAGCATAAGGCAATGAGGCCATCAAATTGTGAGGAAAATGAGCATAAAGTTATTAATGTAAGCTTAATTACTTGGGCATTTTAAATTGGTACGGCATGTTTAATTAACTGAAAAATTTTATTTTCTTTTTCTTACGTTGGTTTATTTTACCTTGATTTGAAAGTTTTAAATTTCATCCTATTTTCTACAGAAAAGTATCTGTAAGGCACGAAGAAAATAACTATATATGACAATTAAATTTAAATTCATCGTAATTTGGACCATGAAAAACACTATACCATTGTACATTGTAAAGTTCATATCCTTTGGTATTGTAACATACCCATGCTTGAGCGATTGACCTTAAAAATTCAAACCCCGATGAGGGATAATTTCAGAGTCTTGTTTTATTACAAGTGTAACATCTTTAGCCAGTGAAGAGGAGGACGTGGATCATGGGTCAGAGTTGATGACGATGGGTTTTGGTGAGACGGAGTTGGTCACAAAGACTCAGAGTGGGTCACGGTGGGTGTTGGGACAGAAAGGGTCATGGTGGGTGGTGGATCACGGTAGGTCCTGGGTCAGTGGGTCGTGGGTAAAGTTTGCATTGATCCATGTTCTTTGTTATGTGCAAAATTGCCTCAAGGAAAGTTGAAAAGGATGCCACATTAGATCTTTTGACTCAGTAAACGCCTGTAGATAGCTTAAAGTAGAGTTTCAATTAATTTAATTGCTATTGTAGTAGCAAGTGAACTTGTGATTCTTTCCTCAATCATCTACTTTCTTTCACAGCTACAAGGCAAACGGAATTCTTTGTTATGCGTACTACTATCAATTAAATTAGAACTTTTGCTAAGAATGAAATTACCCTATATAGTTTCCTTTTATATAGAAAACTTTTTTCGTGTTCCTCACTTACGCGCTTATAGGATATCCTCATAGTTAAGTAACTATTACCTCAATGACCTCAATTTTGGTTCTTGGGGTCCCGGGTACGGTCCCAGCCACGGCAAATTGAACTTTGTGGTAGAAAAACATCGTGTGCGTTGTTTATTCGGAGTTCTCTCGTTTCCTCCCACATTCTTCATTCCATCATTTCATTCATCCCTCGTCATCATTGTCTGCTTTAGAATAGCCGGCATAAGCGTGAGATGTAAAATTCAAAGAGTTGATTTCATTGTCGATGTCTCATGTTTTGGTTTATTTCATTATTTTCTGTGAGTTTTACCGGAGTATTCCCGTTTCTTCCCACATTCTTATTCCACAAATTCTTCTATCATCGTTTCTGCTTTAATGATCTCCATGCTGTAAGCGTCGGTTGGCCACCGATAGCCACTTAGTGACTCCTCGCCAAAAATGGCGGTCCCACTTCCGTTTTGAATTTTATACTATCAGCGGTAGAGATGAGACAAACGCCAACGAACCACAAAATTATATGTTGTGCTGCACCATACATGAATGTGAAAACTGGATCTACATGTATTTTTAATTATATTTAGGCAGCTAAACCATGGAGGAAAATATACCCATAAAATAAAATGAAATTCCTAGTTCTATACCCCACGAGTATGCCTTGCATGCTAAAAGGATTCATAGTAAAGGATGACTATGAAAGAATTGGAAGAATGACAATATGGGAAAAAACGGAACCCGAAAAAAACCGAACAACACGATGTTGTCTTCCAAAAACTCACATGCCGTGGAATCGGATAAAGCACTACTCGCATGACAACAGCAAAGGTTATCAAAACGTCGTTCAGGTTTGGCTCCAAGCAAACCGTCAGTAACAGTAATTCTACACGAGCGCTCTACTAGTGAGCCACGCTGACCCACTTCCGCAAACCTATGGTTAAACTATGCAACAATTCACAGACGTACGTATGTGAACGTTCTAGGGATAATAAGCTGAACGGGCTTTTGTAACCCATCTGAAAGGCACGTATGTGCAATGGAAGGGACAGGCGAGCAAAAGATTAGGACACGGAAAGCGCTTCCTGCAATTTTCGCGTCGTAATTTTCTGGCATTGTCACTCAAAGTATACAGCGAGAACTCTTTAAAACATCTTTACAGTTTCGAGTTTGAAAATCTATCTAATTAATATATAAGCATACAACTCCCTACAAAAGTAACCAGGTCAAGAGTAGTAGCTACTGAAAAGAGTAAATCAGGTTATATCCTGTATATATCCTACCAAGCTTACAGTAAGTGTTGTTATAGAAAATCCAATGTTAATTACAAAAGAATTTTTTCCTAATATCATTAATCCAACTTAAAACAAAAACAAACTAAACTTTAAAAGAAAGGCTTCAAAAATTGGTCGTAATTCCACGGAGGAGGGCAAACAGAGAATCGGAGACTTATAACATTGATATGGACAGTGTCCTGGCCATGTTAGAGAATGTCGCAATTCAAAGTAAATAATGCGTAAACAAATTGTGTACCGAAAATCGGGTTCCTTTAGATCCTTATATAGCCTACCTGGTACCCTCTCTGCAACACTTATCCTCTAATCTTAACTTTTACATAAATCTTACCTAATTATACAACAAATAAACAAATGTTGTTTATAACAATTTTAGCGTTACCTTTCGCCGTGGAATTGCAACAATGCTTTGAGAAATGCAGAAGGTAGCCAAAAACAAAAGAACGGAAATTAAACTACAAGCAAATGCAGGAAAAGTTCTAGATCAAAATATTTTGCCTCAGCCACTTCTTTACAAATTCCTCAACGTTGAGGGCAAAAAGTGAGAATTTGAGACAGCGTTACCAACTTCAACTGCGCAATATTATCAGCTTTCACAAAATTCCGAATATCTCGGTATTTGACTTATCGACTTCAAATAAACGTGAGAATGCTTCTAATGACAAAACAAATTATCCCATAAATTTTTAACCTTAATGTATTTATGGCCTTTTTTGAGTTATTGCAACAAACTCGACTTTTGTGTTTTTTATTATGTCAACACTGTTTAACAGACCCATCTAAACTTTGTGTGAATTTAAACCGTTCTGGCCAATATTTAAATTACTGTGAAAAACTAGTGTGTACCTCACTCCCTGTGCGTGCAAAAGGCGTTTAAATGTGGCACATATTTAACGTTATTTCTCGAGAAATTTGCAACACTGACCTGCGGGTGGCATATCATTCGCCTTTCTTTTTCGTGTTGAATTCAACTATGAAATACAATTTAGGTCGTTCCATTTAAAAAATCATAACTTTATATTGGATTGACAACACTGTTCATCCCGTGATGTCAAATAATACGTCTACCAGTGTGCCCCTTTTTATAGTTGCTTCGTGCAAAGTTTCGCTTGTCTCTTTTTTGGTTTCTCCGTCATCAAGGTTTGACATTATAAATGACGCGCCCATATATATATATATTATAAAATGAATTCTGAAATAATTTGTATTTTGACGTTCTGCATATAGCAGTTAAAATAATTATTAAAAGTCTTGAATCGGAAAGGAAATTTAATTTCTACCTGAATAATTCGGTCAGAATTTGAACGAAGTTAGTAGTTAATTGGAATGGTGGAAAAGTTTATTTTTTGGAGTTTATATGTGCCGGTGAAAGGTACTGCTTCGGCTTAAGTCACTCGCACCTTAAATAATCGAGCCAAAAAATATATGTATAATTTTCTTGATTGCAAATTATGGTTTTAGTAAAGTTTGATATCGATAATTGTGACAATGTTCTATCTTATGGTAACAGTTGAAACTTCCTCTTTACTGTTCATGGTTTTGCCGACAGAGAACTGTGAAACTCTTGATATTTTGTGCAAAGTATCCCTCTCTTACGGTACGCAGATATACTTTGGAAACATGTAAAATATGCAGTTCCTAGATAATTTTGTGGCACAGTAGTTCTTAAGGTATTTGACAAACATACTTTTCTTGATAATTTACGACACATATGTTGAATATGTGCTTCCCAGGTCAACTTATTATCTAACATAATGCCATGAAACTTTATGTCGCCAATACTAAAATTAGTATCATATTTAAGTAAAATTTTATCTGTTTAGTCTTTTTTCAATTAGTAGAAAACTATTATTTCGAAACTATTATGTGGTTTACATGACTGTAACCCTACTTTGTTCGTCTAGGTCGGTCAAATTATCAGCTACGTTCAGAAAGGTTTTATCATAAGGAAACAGGATAGAATTAGCTTTGAAACTTAATAGTAAATGATTTATTATAAGAATGAAAATTAAAGGTTCTAGAACAAAGCCCTGAGGTACGCCATATTTTAGTTCAGCTACTAGTGAGAATTCCCCATTCACATAGGTACTTTGGGCCTTATGCAGAGTCGTGTTTAAAAATGATTAGCGTCATACTAAAGGCCTGACTATTTGAGGAAACATCTGCTAGTCGTACTCTTGAGTATTGCACTAATCACATGTCAGAAGGTCTTTGAATAAGGCGTTTTGTGTTCGACCTCGTAAATATGTATTTCGAAGAAATTAAAACTGTTATGCTGGAGTCCACACCTTTCAATTTTAGATAAAACATGATGGTCTACGTAGTCAAACGCTCTGCTTCGATAGCAAAATTAGGAGGTCCGTGTTCTTTATTTCAAAATATTTTATAAATATTTCTTACCAATGCATTTTTGCATCTACAGTAGATTTTCGAGCCCTGATAAATAGATAGATGCATACAAACATGCATTCATATATACATACATAGATAACATTTACAAATTTTATCCAGCTATGGACGTGAATTTTATGTAGATAGGAATATTCTGCATTTAACAACCCTCTTCATATCCGAAATGCTATGCACTAAATTTCTTACGACAAAATATTTGCAGAATTTTTGAGATTGTGTTAAGAGCTTGTGACCAAAATTTTTAAATAATTTCTTAGACGTACACTTATGTATATATCCATATTCTTATTTTGTTTTACGTGACTTATAATATAGTATATGGTCTTTATGCCTAATAGAGGAATGGACATCACTTCCGTGGTTAAAGTTTCTGAATATTTTTAAATATACTTGACACACCAAAAAATTTACAAAAGAAAAAAAAAGTCATGATATCTGTTTTACTAAAAACTTCGTTGTGGGATTCAATTCTAGATAGTCCTATTACCGTCATTTCCCATAAATATTGTCCACGCATCCAACTATGGTCCAGGACAACTCTCATGACGTCATTAGCAATAGCTAGTACGTTTTCCTGCCGGGAGTTAAGCTAGGCATCGGAAAGAAGATCCAATAGATGGTGCAATAGGGCAACATAGTTAGTTTGAACGCGCGGGTTTTATTTGCGCGGGAGACGTGACGTGATGAAAACAACAATAACTGCCTCGTGCACAAAAGTATGGAAAGTAAGCTTCAGTGGATAAAACTGGTAAGTAGGATACGCATAAAAGTTATTATTTTAAGAACTGTCTTATGTCTACAGTAAAACTAGATATAAACTACTGAAGGAAATTATGTTGTTTCTGTGTAGTAGGCTAGTAAACAAAAGTCTTCAACTTGAATCCCAACAATGTACCACAATTTTCGTGGACCATAGTTGGGAATTCTAGTCTGTGAAATGTGGTAGCGTGTTATTACAATGTGGACCATAGATGTATCCCATTTGGTTTGCACCTTTATTTCTTAGTTCAACCCTAGGTCTATTTCACTGACTATAGGCAGTGGCGGATCCAGGCTGGGGCCCGGGGTTCCGGCCTATCAGTTTTATTGAAAGTTACTAAATTATTAAATACCAAGAAGCAATTGATTGCTTATTCTACATGGAAATGGTAATAGTAATTACCCTTTGTGTGTGGCAGCTCCTCTCCCCAGTTTTTATCTTCTAGATCCGCTACTGACTATAAATCTACTATGCAGAAGTAAAGTTCAGTGCTTGTTGTAGGAAATGCACCAGTACCATTTATTATACACGCAACAAGATTAAAAAAAAAATCGTTTTCGTATTATTTTCACAGAAATGACTACGAGGAAGAAAAACCGACGGAAAATTGATGGGCGACCGTATCTTCCTTATTCGCCTGACACATTAGAAGATTGCATTAAAGCAATTAAAGAAAAGAGAATGACACAACGGCAGGCCTCAGCTTTCTATAAAATACCTCGTAGTTCCATAATTATAAGATGAAAGCTTTACGAGTCAACTGTGTAGCCTTGCCTGGACGTACTTGTGTGTTTACCCCAGATGAAGAACAAGCTTTTGTTGATCACGCTATAGCATTGTCTACGTTTGGATTTCCAATAACTTCATTAGATCTTCGTTTTATTGTTAAAGCTTATTTGGATTCATCTGGTAAAGTGGAGCCAAGATTTAAAAACAACTTACCTGGAAAACGCTGGTCGGAATGTTTTATACAGCGGCATAGTGCAGAATTATCTGTGCGGTTCAGTACAAATATCAAGAACTTGCGAGCATGAGTCAGCTGCAATCTCATCAATGATTTTTTAACAACTTGACTGAAGAACTGAAAGATATTCCTCCAACTCATATTTGGAACTTTGAGGAAACAAACTTAGTAGACGATCCAGGAAAGCTCAAAGTTATTACGAAAAGAGGATGTAAGTATCCTGAACTTGTCCTCAATTCCACGAAAGCTTCAGTTTCCATTATGATGTGCGGAAATGCCAAGGGAGAAATGTGTCATCCTTATGTAAACTTCAAAGCGGAAAGAATATATGATCAGTGGATTGAAGGTGGTTCTCCAGGGGCTAGATATAACAGAACACGAAGCGGTTGGTTTGATTCAGTAGTTTTTGAGGATTGGTGCTTCACAATAATGTTACCAAAATTAAAGGATCTAACCGGAAAGAAGGTTGTAATTTATGACAGCCTATCATCACATTTTAATGTCCGTGTGCTCAATGCGTGTAAACAACACAATATTTCATTCATTTGGTTGCCACCAAACTCAACCCACCTCACGCAAACTCTGGATGTAGCCTATTTTAGACCCATGAAGGTAGCTTGGAGAAAAATTTTACACGATTGGAAGGCAACTGGTGAAGGACGGAAACAAGGAACCCTTCCGAAAGCTATTTTTCCGAACCTTTTGCGTAAGCTGATCGAAATGCTTCATGATCGAGGATCAGTTAACCTACACTCTGTGTTTTGCAAAACTGGAATATATACACTGAAAAGGAACGAAGTAGACAGATTGCCATCATCTGATCCAGAAAGGAACAAAACTTCCTCTCTTGTATCAACCGTTTTCTTACAACATTCAGAGAAAATGCGTTATGGAAACGACACCAGTACCAGTGCTAATAATGATGATACCAATGCGTTAGCGTTCAAAAAATGTACCGGTACTACCCGGAAGAGACAACTACATGTTGAACCTGGTAGAAGCATTTCAATAGATGAGTTTTAAGATTTGGGAAATGTTGCAGCAGAACAGACTTCCACAAGTGGATCTCAAGCACCAAAACGGAAGCTTTCTAAAAGTAAGATGAAAGTGAAGCGCAGCCAAGTTTCAAAAGAATTTGAATCTTCAGACAGTGAAGATGACGGGCTGGAACTCTCACGTTTAACTCATTCAGATACATATACAAACGTATCTATGTTACATAAAGACGAAGACGATTTCTCTACCAACATCTTTAGCCATGAAAACTCCAGTTACAATGGCGTTGACTTGCAAGAGGGGGTGTATGTTATTGTGTCTTATGACAGTAGGCTATGGCCAGGCATTGTAAAGGAAACAAGGGAAACAGGGGCTGTTGTTTCTTGTATGGAAAAAGCTGGTTCGTACTGGAAATGGCCACAACAAGAAGATAGGTTATATAATCCACTAAGTGATATAATCATTAGCATTAATCCACTCCAACAAATTTTCTCTTCCCGAGGACTTTTCAAAGTGAAAGAACTTGACAGAGGTATTGCACAGTACTTTGGATTGAATTAGTTTTAACCTATAATGTACTGGTGCTTTCTTTAGTGTAGTACCGTAGTGTTTATGTTAAAATATCAGTAATATTTAAATTGTACTATTTGATAATTTACGGTACCGTTTTATTAAAAACTTTGTACTTTAATACTTTTGTTTTCTTTTTAATAAATTTTCTATTCTGTAGATTTTCATTTTCATGTAAATTGCCTCCCAACATTGCCTTCCACACCACAATCTATTCATGGACCATTGTTGGGCAACTCAGAACATAACTATGTACCACCATATTTTCTTTCATAAATGTGAACGTCAAGTGCTTAGTTTAACGACAGTAAATTATTTTATTAGCGGAAGGTATGGACTACCCACAGCCAAAATTATGCACTTCTGCGGCAAATATTAGAAAAGGTATGACCAAATATATGCAAAATCTGGACCATAGTTATGGGAAATGACGGTACTATTCTTATATCCTTTTTCTCACACTTGAAGACAGTCTGTGCGCCAGATAAAAGAACCCATATCATTATTCCATATTTCAAATGTGAGTGGAAGAAATATAGAACGACGATAAAAAAGACTTCCTGTTTATTACAGTTTCCATTGAGACGTACGGAATGTGGTTTCCGGTAGTGCTTTCTTAGTGGCCACGGAGCACAAGTTGGATATTGCCTTTAGCGCAATAGTTCTTCTCGTTTACTTACATTAATGGCCCCCATAAAACAAATCTATATAGAGGAAAGTAAACAAACCCGACAAAAATGACTGGTGAAAATATAAAAAGATGCCTTCTTGAAAAAGAAGTAAATACACAATGAATTTAAGCATGGAACTTTACAATTAATGTGCATGCATGTGGTAAGAATTCTATCTTGTGTTTTTCTAATATTTTGGATGCACTACGGAAAAGGGTGGCTAATGTTTAATCAAAACTAATTAATCTCTACTTAATTATGACTCTAGCTATTATAAAATTTTTATGGGTAGTATCGATTATTTGTGAACAGCTAGTCTATGTGTGCTGTGCCACTTGCGAACTGTAAATTATCAACTTACAATCGAGGTCTCTGCCATATCTAAATATTTCTAGTGGAGAATTGGTCCTCGTCTATAAAATTTTCTAAAGCATGCAACCCTATTATCAATCTGAACTAATTGCCATATAGAAAATTTAACCTTACCTTTCTGTCTCAACTGAGTTTAATTTTTTTGTTGTTAATTCTTTCTTGTCATTAGAGAACGACGTGGAAGCCTCTTCAACCTCTATTTTTCTTAGCGTTTCGTTATTACTTTCAAATAGAGGATCTATTGGAAATTCTGATTTCACCCTATCAATAGTGGATTTCACATCTGAAGAATACATAGTTACATCCGTCTCCATTGTTTGATCTTCTGTTTTAGATAATGTTAACTCTTTGTTGTCAGTCATAAGTTCGTATGTCCACCCTTTCCCTTCGAATGGATCTTCTTTAGGGAAGTCATTCTCGATTTCTTCTTTGCACATCAATTCCAACTTAACAGATGCCTCACCAGCCATTATGATTTCAGATTTATAATGTATTTGCAACTGTGTTTGATAGGACCAATGTATTTTATACTGCTAGTGTTAATGAAACGACTTACAAGAACATTCAAAAAAAGTAACTTTATAGTTTCAATCAAACATGCAATCAGATTTTAAGAAAATGTATATGAATTCCTGTTAGAAAACAACACGTTTCAACGCCTTCGTTGTACGTGTTTCCTACTACAAGCTTAAAGGCAGTGATGCTAACCCGAAAAGTTATAAAATCCCATCTAGTGAGTCCAAAAGTCCCATTAAGATTTCCAATTTCCCATGTTATACTAATTACGATATAATAATATGAATAATGAAGTAAAAATATGAAAAAAGTGATACACTATGAATAAAACTATTCGATCTTCATTCAAAAATATAATAGTTTCCGTATAGGAAATCCTTAAGGGTAAACAAGTATTTTTTTGTTGTGAGAAATCCAGTGTGTCCATCATGTCTTGGTGCCATACCTAGTGATGGGCAGTGGGAATATTCCCGGTGGGAAGGAATTTAAAAATGGGAATATTCCCCGGTTCTTTCCCTGCCCTATAAATTCCCGGGAAGGAATTTATTTTCATTTCTCTATTTTATCTTGCAAATTATAAGAACTATAAGACTAATTACTTTATTTTAATATATTATGATTTACTTCTAGGCTTTAAAGAATTTGGGGGTTAAAAAATTTAAAATTATTTGACGTTACTTTATATAACTAATAATATGAGTTTTTAAGTTCCATTTCCATTTGCACTAAACAGTAAGGTAACTGTTTAGTATTGGGAGGCAAAAACTAGCAAAAAGTAGGATGATTAACGGAAGAAATAAGTTGATAGTGATGTTCCAGTAGTCAAGAAAGTATCAAACACAATTTTTTTTGGGGCATTAGTAGTGATGGGTAAATTCCCGGGAAGATATTTTTCGGGAATATTCCCAGATTCCCAAAATGGGAATTTATGTATAATGAGAAAGAACATTGCATTCTATTATTATATTATGATATCAAAGTGGAATTAATTTTTATATCACAGCATATTATTACTGTTGTCCACAGAGGATTCTTTAAAATGTATATTCTAAACGGTAGTATGTTAGTTTATTAAGGCTTTATTATATTTAGAGAGTACGCATAAATGTATATTTACTTACAATATGTTCTGTCAATTAAATGTGTGTGAAAAAATTATATAGTAAGTCCTAATAGACCTACTATTAAACCACTTAACAGTTTAAATTTATCGGTAAGTGGATTTGCTAAACTTGACTCTACTACTGATATTATAAACACATTAAATTTATAAATGTTATAGAACAATTAGATTGGGTAAATGCCACAAGATACATGTCTTACCAATTTATCAACATTTGCGCATACATATTTATGTTCACAAAATTTGCAAGATACTTACTTATCTTTACATTTTAGCACGTAACACTGCCATACACGAACTTTCATTCTACCTATTTCTCGAAATTCACATGTAGTACGTTAATTCACATGTAAGAGAAGTCCGAGTACCTCTTCAGAAATTGGATCAGAGATAGTAATTGGTAAATTCCCGGGAAGATATTTTTCGGAAATAGTCCCGGGAATTTATGTACAATCACAAATAAATTTGAATTCTATTACTATATTAAGATTTCAAAGATAAATTCGTTTTTATATCACAGTATGTTATTACTGTTGTCCCCAAAGAAGTCTTTAAAATGTATATTTTCAACGATGTTATGTTATTTTATTAATATTCTATTATATTTAAAGTGTACGCATAAATGGATATTTATTTACAATAGGGTCCTATGAAAGTAAAAATATTTGAAAAATGGTATAGTAAGTCCACATACTTTTAAACCGCTAAACAGTTTAATCTTACATGTAAGTGGCTTTTTTTAAACTTGACTCTATTACTGATATTATAAACTTTTTAAATTTTTAAATGTTATAAACAATTTTGTCATCATTTGCGCATAAATATGTATGTTCACAATATTTCCAAGATATTTTCTTATCTTTGTAATTTTGCATGTTACATTATCACACACAACCTTTCCTTCTGCCGATTTCTCGAAATTTCGTACGTTAATTCACATGTAAGAGAAGTCCGAGTACCTCTTCAGAAATTCGAGTCAGAGAATGGAGGCAGACCGATGTCTATTACTAACGGTGGTTCAGGGTTTATTAATAGTATCTCATCTCTATTTCTACATAAGTTCACTTAATTCCAAATTACTTTACAAAATGGTACCTTTTCATCATTTGTAAGTTAGTACTTTGGTAATTTTGGCTATTGTTTAGCATTGGGGGCCAGCTTTTGCACCTTATTTTTTGCGATATTCTATTCCGATGCGGTTCTTTTACGGTTTCATATGTTAAATTACGTTACCATTCCGAGCGAGCGTTAGCGAGTGACGGCGGATTAGAGCCCCGCATGGCACGTTGTTTTATATCTTCGTTACCAACAATTCACTTTCTTTTCTCACATAAAACACTTCCACTTACGTTTACTGTTTATACAAATGCCCTACTGCCCTAAAAAATTGCGTTCGATATTTTTATGACTACTTGAACATCACTATGAACTCATTTCTTCCGTAAATCATCCTACTATTTGCTAGTTTTGGCCCCCCAATATAAACAATTAGCTTATTTTTTTAGTGCAAATTCGAATGGAACTTTAAAAATCATATTACTAGTTATATAAAGTACAGTCAAAGAATTTTAAGTTTTTAACCTCCAAATTCTTTAAAATCTAGAAGTAAATAATAATATATTAAAATAAAGTAATTAGTCATATGGTTCTTATAATTTGGAAGATAAAGTAAACAGTTTGAAATAAATTCCTTCCCGGGAATTTATAGGTCAGCCGAAAAACCCGGGAATATTCCCATTTTTAAATTCCTTCCCACCGGGAATATTCCCACTGCCCATCACTAGGCAGTAGGGGATTTATACAAAACGGAAAGGAAAGGGGGAGTGATTTATGTAAGAAAAGAAAGTGAATTGATGGTAACGAATATAGAAACAACGTGCCATTCGGGCTCTAACCCGCCTTCATTCGCTAACGCTCGCTCGGTAATGCTGTCTGAATTTAATGTTGGTAAAGTAGTTTAACGTATGAAACCATAAAACAACCGTATCCGAATAAAATATCGCAAAAAGTAGGTGCAAAAGCTGGCCCCCAGAGCTAAAGAACAGCCAAAATTAGCAAAGTACTAATTTACAAATGATGAAAAGGAACCATTTTATAAACTAATGTAGAATTATGTAGAAATAGAGATGAAGTACTATTAATAAACCCTGAACCACCATTAGTAATAGACGTCGGGCTGTCTCCTCTATCTGACTCGAATTTCTGAAGAAGTACTCGGAATTCTTTTACATGTGAATTAACGTATGGAATTTCTGAAATAGGTAGAATGAAAGGTCGTGTATGGCAACGTTACGTGCTAAAATATAAAAATAAGTAAGTATCTTGAAAATTTTGTGAACATAAATCTGTATGCGCAAATGTTGATAAATTGGTGTGAAATGTATCTTCTAGCATTTACCCAATCTAATTGGTTTATAACATTTGTAAATTTAATGTGTTTATAATATCAGTAATAAAGTCAAGTTGAGCAAATCCACTTACATTTAAATTTAAACTGTTTAGTACTATAAATGTATTATTCTTTTCACACATAATTAATTGATAGAGCATATCGTTGTGTGCATATGCTACTGAATCTTACCTGGTCTCAGGGGCAGAGCGCACATTGAACGGGGAACCCCGGCAACAAAATCCAAGAGTATTGGGAGTGCGTCGTTCTAGTAAAAGAAACACTCTGATGTTCAGCCATAAACAAAGAGAATATCCTGAAAGGCGAAGAGCCGTAAAAGAATAGTGAAGGCCCTAGGTACGAATCCGAGTGATGGTATTACAAAAGCAAGGTGCATACAAAGCACGGGTACCACGTTGTGGATAAATCGGGTTTCAGCATCACGTTGTTTTTCCGCAGGACCACTACGGGAAGAGCGGTTTTCGGGCAATAAGTTTTGAGCCTGTGGCCACAAGGGTACGAGCGGGGTACGGTACCACGTTGTGTGTGGACCACTGGTTCTATTCTTAGCGTTAGAAGAGAGGGTGTCGGCACCACGTTGTGAGCCAGCGGTGTCAAGGGTGTGAGCGGGTTTCTGCACCACGTTGTGAGCCAGCGGCCTCAAGTGTGCGAGTGGGTTTCGGCACCACGTTGTATGTAAACCGGTTTCGGCACCACGTTGTGTGCATATGCTACTGAGTCTTGCCTGCTCTCAGGGTACAGCGCGCATTGAACGTTCTTGTCTAGATGAGGTTTCCGTACCTGCAACCTAGAACGTATCTTCATTTTTATATTATTAGGGAGAGCATTTTGGGTGAATGAAAAGTACACAGTTTTCGAGGAGGAAATGTACGAGTATAAAGGAAACATTTATTCACAGCAAAGGTAATGTGTGAGGCTTTAATGCGAGTGCCTTTGTTTCTTTGTTGCGAATCTAATTTGAAATTTAGTTCCCGATAAAATTTTGGGTTAGTGTTGGATTGGAAACAACACAGCCTAAAAGGAAACATTCAGATATAAGAGCAGAACGGTGAGTATATGTATAGAAACTGCAACTGACTCGGATTTGCCAATAAATGAGTACTACTTACGGATTTAGTTCCATCCATTCCAGTTTGTTGTAGTCTGTATTAACACTCACATTAACACATCACTAATACACAGTTCCTGACGGTTGTTAAGTGTCACTTGTCTTAGTCCGAAAAATGAGGTGGGAAGGTCTTTAGTCCATAAAGCATCTTAATTGCTTGGAGATTAGCTCTGGGCGGCGACCAATTAGGAATCTGGACTCCAGCATCGTAGACTGCTAGGCAACCATCTCTTCCTTCTTTTCTGTATGGGCGAAGTTTTCGGTGACTTTCCCTCTTTTGGGAGGACCACGAGAGTGTCTCCTAAGGTTCTAAAATACCCTAAAAGTCCATGACAGTCCTTTTCTCATTTTAGGTATTTTCTTCTTCAGATTCGTATATGCTTGAATAACAAAATAAGACAAATCGGAGTATCTCGCACACAGCGATGTTGCGAGTTTGAAATATCGAGGTAAAATGCTTATTGTTACAAGTTGTTGCTTCTATTTGTAACTTCGCTCGGCGTTGTTCGAAGGATCTGGCGTCCCTATCTCAGCAAATCAATTGCTTGTGATGAGAACGTTCTCTTCAATGTGTTTCCATCTTATGTCTGCAGTTTCATTGTATGTTTTTTTCTATTTTCTGCTCTATCTGCATGTTTGCATCCGGCTAATGTTGAACGATTGCAAGCTAATTGCATGAGACACGAAAAGAAACCGTTTCTATGCAATGTAAAATTAAATTTAGAATAATCGCGTTTCTTGATTATTTCCTTTTTACTCTTTTCTGATTTATTTTGTTTTCCTTTTAGAAATTACAAATTAGATCTGTTTTACGATAATGTAAATAAATATACACTTATGCGTACTCTCTAAATATAATAAAGTGTTAATAAAGTAACATATTACCGTTCAGAATATACATTTTAAATAGGGATGGCCAATTCCGGAATTTTTACTTTCCGGAATCCGGAAAGTAAAATCGGAAAATTCCCGAATTCTGAAAAGTTCCGGAATTTGAAAAGAATCCGGATTTCGGAAAAAAATCCGAAATTCAGAAAAATTCCGGAATTCAGAAAAATTCCGGACTTCGGAATAATTCCGGAATTCGGAAAAAATCCGGAATTGAGAAAAATCCCGGATTTCGGAAAAATCCGGAATTCAGAAAAACTCCGGAATTCGGAAAAATTATATTTTCTTTCTGTAATCCTAAGAATTTTGTTCAAATGCAAATGAACAAATTTCCTTTTTGTAATCCTAACAATGTATGATGCAAGTTAAGCTGAAACTTACATCCTAAAGTATACACTACTCAATCTTCCCATGGTTAATGAGATGTAGTTCAAAAGTACGATGTACTCCTAGTATTTAATTTTAGTTTTACTGTGATATTGTCCAGAGGTAAGACTTATATCACACTGAAATAAACAACTTGACATAGTGAAGATGTTATTATACGTAGTTTTCCAGAAAATCGTGAGAAACAAATTTTTATGAAGTTAAAGTATGCGTCGCTTGTTGCCTGTGTGATGCAATTGATAACTTTTATGCTGGAATAGTCATATTATTATTATTATTATTATTATTATTATTATTATTATTATTAATCGTTTATGTACTGTAAAAGAAAAATACGAACAGTTAAGTAGTAGATTTTATCTGTTGTTTTTTGATATCTTCTAACAGTAATAACAAATTGCTTGTAAATTCGCAATGATTATCAAGAAAAATGGCATATTAATGTAAGGATACTCTGCAGACTAGCAATAAACAATAAGAGATAAAGAATAGTTGCAAAAAAGTAACTAACTTGGGCACGTCAGGGGACATCCACATTGCGCATTATATTCGCGAGAATATAGGGACGCATTGAGACTTTAGCAAACAGCGTGGTGTTATTATTACTCAAATGGCCGTACGATGGAGGATTAACGTTAATGTTAATGGCACTTGCTATAACATTAACTGGTACTTGCTCTAACGGTTAACCTCATTTTTGAGATGATTCTTAGAAATGGGCGTGTTGCCATGCAGTTAGAAGACTTATATCCATTATTTAAAAAGCACACGTTATCTGTGGAGTACTAACGATTTGCGTCACTATCGAACACTAACGTAGCACTAGCGACGTTTAAAGTCGAAATTGGGGTCTGACATAAGTGGCTTGTCAACTTCACGGACATTATATTTTCCTTCAATGAGAGAATTTTGCGCCCGGGAAATTTGCGCCCTACTACAAAAGTAGGGAAAAATGCGCTCGCAATATATTTGCACTGGGATGTTTGCGCCCTACCCCAAAAAGAGGGGAAAATGCGCCAGCTATATATTTGCACTGGGATGTTAGCGCCCTACAATTCAACTTATTTTTGTATTGTGTAAAGTAACTTCCACTCACACTTGAACTAGGCTTGCCTCTCATCGTCTCAGTGAGTTACTCCATCCGTTATAATATTCCGAACAAATGAAAAATATACAATTTTAGTTCACTAAAGGGCAATCCATACAAAAACAATATTTCATTATACTACAAAATTTACAATAAAAGTATAAATGACTGATATATAACTATTTATTAATATAATCAAAGAGTATAATTTAATCTACAAAAGGCTGTTTGGCTCTACCCAGATATCTCTGTTCACAATCCTTGCGAGTTGTTTGGCTTTTCAGGACACAAAATATAGAAAAGAAAATGTAAAGTGAATGTAAAATCAGGTCAGTAATATTATCAAGAAAACTATGTACAGTGTGTTTACTTGCTGGAATTACACTTCAAACACACAATTGCGTTCAGTCGTTCTTTCAGAAAAAATGTTCCCGGGGGCACACTTAGTATTCCGGAGGAGGGTCACTGCTGGTACTATTCCATTTATTATTATATTATAGATGTATTATTTTGGTATCCTCTGAGGGGGCACTCTGAGAGCTCTGGGGAGGCCAGTTTTCCCCCAAAATAATCTCTGGAAGAAGCAGTGGTTGCGTTGATCCGTTGTGTTCTTGTGGCTTATATTGAAGTTTATTCTTTCCTTATTTAGCCACAATGAAAATAAATCACAAATGGCATGGTTGTGGGGGGAGGATTGTTTATGTTGTAATGTCAGCCCCTCCGAGCAAATGTGTAAGCTCGAATAGGTTCTTTTATTTCGCAGGGCTCAAACTTCCCGGTGGAGGTACATTGCAGGGCAATTTTCCCTGTTCTTGAGGTAGGGCACAAATTTCCCAGGCGCAAAATTCTCGACACCGTTCGAACGACCTCGGAAGACTATATCTTTTTCAATACTTTTTTATATTCTTTTACTCGAGATTTCTTCATAGCTTCTTATTAAAATACTTACTAACATATCCTCATTTTATTGTCCTAACCAATCAATATGGGTATGTTGTCAGTAAAATATTTAGATTGATCGAGCCACTGGTGTGTAACCACAGTATTTCATATCATCCCCCCTAGTGATGGGTAAATTCCCGGGAAGATATTTTACGGGGATATTCCCTGGGAATATTCCCGGGAAGATTCCCAAAATGGGAATTTATGTACAATCAGAAAGAAAATTGCATTCTATTACTATATTATGATTTCAAAGTTGAATTAGTTTATATCACAGCATATTATTACTGTTGTCCACAGAGGATTCTTTAACATGTATTTTCTGAACGGTACTATGTTACTTTATTAACACTTTATTATATTTAGAGAGTTCGCATAAATGTATATTTATTTAAAATATGTTCTATCAATTAAATATGTGTGAAAAAATTATATAGTAAATTATATAGTAACAGTTTAAATTTATATGTAAGTGGAGTTGCTCAACTTGACTCTATTACTGATATTATAAACACATTAAATTTATAAATGTTATAAACCAATTAGATTGGGTAAATGCTAGAAGATACATGTCTCACCAATTTATCAACATTTGCGCATACATATTTATGTTCACACAATTTGCCACCAATTTGTTCACCAATTTACTTACTTATCTTTATATTTTAGCACGTAACATTGCCATACAGGACCTTTCATTCTACCTATCTCTCGAAACTCTATACGTTATTTCACATGTGAGTCAGAGAGGAGACAGAGCGACATCTATTACTGATGGTGGTTCAGGGTTTATTAATAGCACTTCATCTCTATTTCTACATAATTTTAAATTACTTTACAAAATGGTGCCTATTCATCATTTGTAAATTAGTACTTTGCTAATTTTGGCTGTTCTTCAGCATTGGGGCCAGGTTTGCACGTACTTTTTTGCGCTATTCTATTCCGATGCGCTTGTTTTATGGTTTCATACGTTAAATTACGTTACCAACATTAAATTCAGACAGCATTGCAGAGCAAGCGTTAGCGAATGAAGGCGGGTTAGATCCCCCCATGGCACGTTGTTTCCTATCTTCGTTACCAACAATTCACTTTCTTTTCTCAAATAAATCACATCCACTTACCTTTCCACTACTGCCCTAAAAAAAATGTGTTGGATACTTTCTCGACTACTTGAACATCACTATCAACTCATTTCTTCCGTAAATCATCCTACTTTTTGCTAGTTTTGACCCCCAATACTAAAGAATTACCTTACTTTTTAGTGCAAATGGAAATGGAACTTTAAAAATCATATTATTAGCTATATAAAGTACCGTCAAATAATTTTAAATTTTTTAACCTCCAATTTCTTTAAAACCTTCAAGTAAGTCATAATATATTAAAATAAAGTAATTAGACATATGATTCTTATAATTTGGAAGATAAAGTAAAGAAATGGAAATACATTCCTTCCCGGGAATTTATAGGTCAGGGAAAAAACCCGGGAATATTCCCATTTTTAAATTCCTTCCCACCGGGAATATTCCCACTGCCCATCACTAATCCCCCCCATTAGAAGTCTTGGCTAAACGAACCAATATATGTTGCCAATGAAATAATTTAGAATGATTGAGCCCATGGTAAATAACCTCAGTATTTCGTGACAGAACCCCCCTTCCTATTACTATATTCTAGCTACGTGCCTGACTCAGCTAATTCTCTACATTCTTTACCAAGCACATATTTTCTAAAGCGGAAAATGCTCTCTAAATACCTAAGCTCATTATTTTCAGCAGATGCAGAAATTGGGTAATATTCTATCTACATGAATGTTATATATGTAGATTACTGGAAACCGCTTCTCGCTATCTATTACCTTATTTACTATATAATGATTAACGCTAAAACCTAGAATGGTTGATTTGTACCGCGTCCGGTTTGAATATTACATTCATCAGGGAACTCGATTCTTAACACATTCCGGACGGACTGCGAGCATAGCTCGCCGTGAATGTTTTGTCCTTGTAGACGGGCTGCGAGCTATGCTCGCACTGTACTATTTTTCTTTTGTAGCAATGAAACGATGGGCGACGCTCGCACCACGTTTTGTGTATATGTTAATTATGAGTACGTGGTTCGGATTCCAAGCGCTACGTGGCGTGTGTGTTCAGTTTTTGTCATAATTGAGCTGTAATTACACCTTTGTTTGAATACGCGGTTTTTGCCTTTACTTGTGAAAATGGTGTCGAAGTTATTAGATGATGATGATTGTGGACATTCTGCGCAATGATTCTGATTCTGATTTCGTTTTTGTGCATAGCCAAAAGTGCCAGTGCCTGTGCATGGAGGAATTCATCTGTATAGCTTACATATTACATGTGTATAGGATATTTTTGTAGTTTTTGTTACATTGTAAAAAATTTTCTCGCTTTGCGTAATTGATATACATAGGGTCTATATATACAGTAAAAAGTTAGAAAATGTATACCAAGTGTTGAATGTTACACACCTGTGTAAAGGGGAAGTTTTGTAGTTTATAAAATGGTATAATAAATAGCATTGTGTTCAAAACTGTATTTTCTACGAATTTTTAACATATGCCAAAAAACCGTCGTCTACAGGGAAAATCAGGTATTAAAAGCTTCGTCCGGAATGGGTTAACTATTGACTCTGTACATCATGGCCAAAATTGATGGTAATCCATCAGATAGTTCTTGAGACTGTTTGTTTCACTGAAGGACAGAATGAATATATGGCTATATAGTTTTGATAAACTAAAAACGTTAATGAGTGATGATGGAACAAATATAAGAAAGGGAACCAAGAGTACCACCGGGAAAATTTTCGAACACAAAATTAGCCATCGAAAACCCACATGTCCTGGGTTAGAATACCATATATGAAAACTATAACACTGAGTCATCAATAACCCGCTCATTAGTTTTATTAATTATTATATTAATATAAATTAATGAGTGCCTGTTTATGTTAATTATTGAACGATTACATTGTATACTTCGTAAAGTCAAAAATTATAAATTTGTATTTACTGTACATAGATATGTTGACAATAAGCGAATGTTATTAGAATATTTGTTGAGATTTCTTTTCCTTCACTACCTTTAGTCTGGTTAAAAAGTAGTTTGCAGTGCTTTGGAACAGCTGCAGGTGGGAACGCGATAATGTTTGAGACATACCGGCGACTTTTTTGTGTGTGAAAATAAGACCTTACTCATAAAGCAATAAATAACTGCAGTAGCAATTGTCTACGTAAGTGATAAAGACATATCGAACTACAAAAAACTAATACAGTATATATATTCATTATTGTGTTTTTTATTTAGCAGCTACTAGCTAGGGATGGCCAATTCCAGAATTTTTACTTTCCGGAATCCGGAAAGTAAAATCGGAAACATTTCGAATTTCGGAAAAATTCCGATTTTTTCTAAATTCCGGATTTTTCCGAATGTCGGAATTTTTCTGAATTCAGGATATTTCCGAATTCCGGATTTTTCTGAATACCGGAATTTTCCCAAATTCCGGAATTTTTCCGATTCCGGAAAACAAAATTTCCGGAATCCGCATTCCGGAAAATTTTGCCCATCCCTAATTTTAAAGAATACTCTGTGGACAACAGTAATAATATGATGTGATATAGACATTAATTCAACTTTGAAATCATAACATATTAACAGAATGCAATTTTCTTTCTGATTGAACATAAATTCCCGGATAAATTCCCTTTTGGGAATCTTCCCGGGAATGTTCACAGGGAATAATCCCGAAAAATATCTTCCCGGGAATTTACCCATCACCAGCCATACCTCATGCTGAGCACAAGGATGGTATAAAAATTTTGTTTTCCACACGTTTTGTGCAGAAAATTTTGAAGTTGATTTTTTCCTGATATTTTTCCTTCTTCTTTCATTTGTTTCTCCCTTTTCCCTTTTTTTGCTTCCTTTAACTTATTCAAATATTTGTCCATTATTTTGTTTTACCAGTGCACAAGTTTCGTCAATTGGTGGTTAATTTTTAACTACCAAACAGACCAGAAACATTCTCGTCAGTAGCTGCACAAACTTTCGATTTCAAAAAGAGAGAAAGGCATGGTAAAAATTAGATAATTAATACTAATTTCACACTTTGATTATGCACAATATCTATTTTTCGCTCGTAGAAAATTTCATTCACATGGGCTTTATGTATACAATTGATCTTATATATATCGACAATTTGATGCAAAAATGTACCCTTTATCTCTGTCGGAAAAAAATAACGTCAAAAAGTTGCACAAAATGCGATTTTCCCATCGGTTCGCATCACTCCTAGCAGGGGCGGATCCAGGGGGCGATCGGGGCTATCACCCCCCCCCCCAGAAGAGGAAACTTTCTTATTTTATATATATAAATAAAACCCATCCCAACGTTTGGAGCTCTTAAAAGTAGGAGTAGGACAACCCACCGCTCCCACCAGATTTCGGTCCTGGATCCGCCCCTACTCCTAGTGATGGGAAGTGGCAATATTTCCGGTGGGAAGGAAAATAAAGAATGGGAATATTCCCGAGTTTTCCCTGACATATAAATTCCGCGAAGGAAATTATTTCCATTTCTTTAATTTATCTTCAAAATTATAAGAAGCATGTGTCTAATATTTTTATTTTCAATTACTATTATTTACTTCTAGGTTTTAAACAATTTGAATTTTAAATAAATTAAATTCATAAAACTATTTTATATAACCAGAGCCGGCGCTAGTAGTTTTCCTGCCCTGGGCGGTACTTTCACATGCCGCCTTTTTAATCCGCAAACCTTATTTTGACAGAAGACGATCAAGCGTAATGAAAAAGTAATATGCCCCATTTAAAAACATGTAGCCTATGAAATGGAAAAGGAAACAAAAAATGAACTACTTCTCTCGAATGCTTACATAATTTTTAAACGACTCCACACAAGAAACAATATTCAGTATGCTCGATTTCGCTGTATATCTATGATGTACAGCAGCGCATACAAAAAATAAAACAAAAGAAGTATCATTTAGTCACGACAAAGAATTTTAATATTTAATCTTATTTTATGTCAAAAGGTGTTTCAAATAGAGTATGGAGTATGAAGATAATATAGAGAATCAGATATTATAGCAAACCTAAGTGATTAGCCTAAGCCTTTTAATGTACTAGAACACAATAGACAGACATAAATTTAGCACACCTTAATTGAGAGAATCTTTTCATGCTTTGTTATGAGCAAATTCCTTTATCACACTACGTAGTCCAGCATTTTATCCAATTCATGTTCTATTGATATCATTGCTAGACTACTCAAGGATGTTTCAGACGTGGAAGATCGTAGATAGTTTTTAACAAGCTTAAGTTTCGAAAAACTTCTTAATCTATTTGCCACTGTTACCGGTAGGAACAAAATTGTAAGTGCAACACAAACATTGGGAGCAAAGTCATGTTCCTCAATTAATTTTAAAGTCTCTTTTGGTAGCATTTAGGCTTAATTATAGCGGATAACACTTCTTTCAGTTCGTCTTTCAAATAACGGGTTAATATTTTTAGATTCTTCGTGTGTTAAAAGCTGGGGAGTTTAGTTCACTTTTTTTTTAAAAAAAAAAAGTTCAGGTGGCATGTCTTTGAGATTACTTATATCGTAAAGAAAATCGAAATACTCGCTGTGATGTTTAAGTTGCTCAAACCTTTCTCTTAAAGCTAACACAATCACATCTAGAACTTTCTAATAAAAATTGTTCTTGTATCTTATTTGTGGATCTTCAATAGCTTCATCCTCTGCCTCGGACTGATTCAGTCTCCTCTTTCGACTTCGATCTTGCACTGTATTACCTATCCGTGGATCATCCATATCTAATGCTGATGCCAACTCCATCGCACCAACCAAATAAAATTGAAACTTTGTATCATTTATTCTCCTCTCAAAGTACTCAGATATACTTTGAAGAAACCCGACTGCATCGAACACATGAGAATCAATGCTTTGTAGATTTTTGCTTATTATGTTTATGAGGAGTAAAAGGTCATACCAGATAACGAGTGAGGGAAGGAAAGGAGCTACGCAGCTGGTTTGCTATACACAGAGCATCGTGGGTGACCATTCTATCGGTTCTATTGTCGTTACTTAATGTTATATGAAGCAAGGCATCACAAACGTCCCCTATTTGATATCTAAGTGGAGTCAGAGCATCATTTCGCCTTTCCCATCTTGTGGTGGTAAATTGTTTTAAAGTGAGACTGCTAATATGCTCCTTTAGTAAGGCCCAACGTTGAATTGGCGCAGAAAAAAAGTCAAACTTTCTAACTAACAATAAATGAAACAATGTAGTGAAATTATGTGGCTGTATCGTTGAGACAAGATTTACTGAATTACTATCGCAAGGAGTAGAAGGCTAGAAATTTATTTCTTTTTCTTTTGAATACTTGAATATTTGCCTTTCATATTGGAACCATTGTCGTATCCTTGGCCCCTCATGTGTTCGATAGTAATGTTTATTGCCTTTAGCTGTTTAATTATTACTTCTGTGAGTCCTAGACTACAGATGTCTGTTACCGATACGAAACAAAGAAATTGTTCGCCAATTTTTAGAATGTACTCTCCATTACTCTGTGTAATTTGTACAAAACGAACGATTATTGTCATTTGCTCACAAAATGTGCTAACAACTCGCAGCTAGAACCTAAATGTATCAAGATACTGTAGGCTAGAACGGCCTGTCTCAAGTGGGAATATACCTTTTGTATACTTGGAGCGGAGAGTTAGAACATTGCTGAATAGAAAAAAATAAAAGAAACCTTGATAGTCTTATCCACCGTAGCTGAAAATCTTATCTACGCCACTGTAAGGGGAAAATTGAACGATATACCTGTGGCTAGTAGTTTGATAATTGAAAGTGAAGGAGAATGCTCCGAATTCCCTGATTATTTTCCTGAATGTGAGTGAAGTAAGTTCAATTACAATCTCAGGTGAACACAATTTTATCTCTCCATGTGGACCTATTACGAAGCAGTATATTTTGATAGTATATTTTTCTTTTTCAAATTTTGCCGCCGATTAGAATTACCGCCGTGGGCGATGGCACGGTTCGAACCCCCTTGAGCCGGCCCTGTATATAACTAATAATATGATACTTAAGTTCCAATTCCACTTGCACTAAAAAGTAGCAAAGAACTAATTTAGAAATGATGAAAAAGAAAAAATGAAATGAAATTTTTAAGTTTTACGTCGCACGATTATGTCGGTTAGACTAAAGGAGACAGGGATAATGAGAGGTAGGTGAAAATGGTGAATTGAAGAATGTGGGAGGAAACGTGAGAACCCCGAGAAAACCCACAAGGACGGTGTTTGTCCACCATGAAATCCACACGGTGGGAGCTGGGATCGAACCATGGACTCCAAGCACCGGAGCTGAACGCTCTACCACTGAGCCACCGCCCCCCCCCCAAATGATGAAAGGAACCAGTTTATAAATTAATGTAGAAATAGATATGAAGTACTATCAATACACTCAGTATCACCTTTAGAAATGGACGTCGGTATGTCTCCTGTTTCTGTCTCGAATTTCTGAAAAGGTGCTCGGACTTCTTTTACATGTGAATTAACAAATAACATTTCGAGAGATAGGTAGCAAGTAGGGTCGTGTGTGGCAATGTTTACGTGCAAAATTCTAAAATTAAGTCAGTATCTTGCAAATATTCTGAACACAAATAAGTATGCGCAAGTGTGTCTTCTGAGACATGTGTGTTCCGGCAGTTATCAAACCTAATTTGTTTATAACATTCAAAAGTTTAATCCGCCTTATGCAGAGTCGTATTGGCGTATGATTAGAGTCATACTACAAGTCTGACTACTGCAGGAAACATATGTTACTCGAACTCTTTAGTATTGCACTAATCACGATCAGAAGGACTCTGCATAACGCCTATCATGTTTATAATATCAGTAGTAGAAACAAGTTTAGAAAATCCACTTACATATAAATTTAAGTAAATGTATGTGGACTTACTATACCAATTTTCGCACATATCTACTTGCATAGGACATATTGTAAGTAAATAAACATTTATGCGTACCCTCTAAATATAATAAAATAACATAATAACATTCAGAGTATACATTTTAAAGGAACATCTGGACATACAAGTAATAATATACGGTAATAAGAAACTAATTTACCTTTTAAAATCAAAACATAGTAAATTAATTCATATTTATTTGTATTTGTACAGAAATTCCAGGAATATTCACTCTGGTTTTGGGGAATCTTCCCGGAATGGACATTTCCTCTTTGACCAACAACGTATGTATATTGCTTTATTTATGTAGAACGAGCTTTGAATATTGTATATGTTTAGGGATGCACGCGAGACGAGACGAGACGAGAAATGCAAAAGTCTCGTCTCGTCTCGCAGCCTCAAATGTTGGTCTCGTCTCGTCTCGCAAATGTGAAGTCTCGTCTCGCATCTCGCATAAAATTTTGAGTCTCGTCTCGCGCGAGACTTTCTCGCATGGTCTCGCAGTCTCGCATATATTCTGGGTTAAAATTTTGCAATGTTTTATTCTATGGCTGTTAATGAATGATGTGATATTCTGTCCGAAGGCAGATATTTGACCTAAAAGTCCCTTGGCAAGGTGAACCCACGGTGGTTTGCCATTGCTTTCCATGGGATGAATGTTCATAACATCCTAAGGAGACGGAACCTAGAGTTCAACATGGTATCCGAACTTGTGTCCACTTCACTCCAAATTAAAAGAAAAGTTGTGTTGGAATTTGATTGCTGGACCATTAATTTTCGCATAGCATAATTTACAACAAAACCAGCATAAATTGTTTGCTGAATCCAACATTGTTTTCCAGCTTAGAGTTCTCCAGCAATATTTTCCAGTATGTCATGCGGGCACATTTTTGCCCCAAAAAAGAAGTCGCCAATGTAATTAGGATATAAAGAATATAACGTTTCCGTATATGTTTTTTCTGAACTCATTGAACCAAACCCGGATCCTTTTACTATATCAATATGTATTTTTTTAAAGTTAGCTAGCTATGGTGTAGCTAGCACCCATTGGGAGGGCTACACCCTCTATTTGGGAAAGAGATTTAACATTATTATGGCGGAAAAAATGAATTTCTGTTGGGCAAAGAGACATTTATTAACTTTATTAAACATCCATAAGTTTTATTTATTTATTTATTTATTTTTGTTGTACGTGAGGAGGTCCTGTGAGTAACAAGCGGGTTTATTGTGCATGATATGAAGGTGAGATATGGGCCGGTACGTGTGATGTGCTGAGGATACTGATGATGTTATAGTCCGGATGATTTGGAGGTACTGTATATTTATATAATGCGAAAAGCAGTGAGAGAGTTGTAGAGGTGTGGTGATGGCTGTGAGTGTAGGGAGCGTCGCTGTAAACGGTTTCAAAAAATAAAGCGTGTTCGCTGTCATACCGTTGAGTTATATATTTAATACGAAGAGCTTCAATATGATAAAGAAGGTGAGGAAATGTGATACGGTCGTACAATTTACTGGTTGGACTTGGTAATTTAATGCGGTAGGGTAGGCGGAGAGCATGTCGTTCCATTATTAACAGCTTTTCGTAATATTTTGCGCTTGCTGATACCGATGAGGTAAAACCATATGTAAGAACGGGACGGAGGAAGACCTTGTAGTTGTTGATGAGCGTAGAAGAATGGAGACCCCACGTTGTACCTATGAGACATTTAAGTAAATTTAATATATTTTTGGCTTTGCTTACAACGGTAGCGAGGTGTGGACGCCATGTAAGATGATGATCAAATGTTATACCCAAGTATTTCACTGTCTTTGAGTCCTGTATGGCAGTATCATTGACGGTAAGGGCAAGACGAGCTGGGTTTCGATGAACTCGTGATCGACGTTTTGGTGGAATAAAGACTATGACCTGAGTTTTGGTAGCGTTTATTGTTAAGCGCCACGTCCGACACCAATCGCTAAAGAGACGGATAGCTTCATTCATCGCATTGTTTATTTGAGAGATAGATTTCGTTAACGCCAGGAAAGCCGTGTCATCGGCGTACTGAAAAGTATGAATGTTTTGCGGTAAGGACGGCATGTCAGCGACATAAAGCAGGTACAGCAGTGGGGACAAGGCAGAGCCTTGCGGAACGCCGCTATGAAGAAAAACAGGATAAGAGACACTGTCATTGATGTAGATGTAAGCCAGGCGGTTTGAAAGAAAATTAAAGACGAAGCGGATGTACGTGATAGGAAGACGGAAAGACAGAAGCTTGAATAAAAGTCCCAGGTGCCATACTTTATCAAATGCCTTTTCGAGATCGAATAATACTAAACAGGCAGGCTTGGAAGAATTGTAATGATTAGTGATCATGTTGGTGAGGCGAATTAACTGATCGTTAATACTATATCCTGGTCAGAAATCAGCTTGATGTAAAGGTAGCAATTCTTTCGCTGTTAAGTGAGTGTGAAGTCTTTTGACAAGGATGCGATCCAATATTTTGCTGAAAGTCGGAGTTAATTGTATGGGCCTGTAAGATGATACGCAATTTTGTGGTTTGTGTGGCTTAGCAAACATGAGTGTTTTGGAAGACTTCCACTGAGGGGGAAGATAACCTGTGCGGAGAATAAACGTAAATATAGTTGCTAAAAGGTGTAGTAAGGCGAGAGGCGCTTCTTTGACATGACGGTAAGTGATTGAGTCCAGACCAGGGGCAGTATTGCGTTCGCGAGCCGTGACGGAGTTGATATCTGTTACAGTGATAGGCGTAGCAAGAGGATGGTCGGGTAAAACATGAGACGTGCTGGGTTGAAGTTCTGGTAAATTTATGTTAAAGGTATGTGTGGGATGCCTGCGAGGAATGGCTGCTTCAGACGGCGTGAACATAGATTGTAGATAGGTTGCGAAGGCGTCTTCTTTTTCTTTATCTGTGTGAAGAGGATTTTCATTTTCTAGGAGAGGATAGGTAGTGTGGGTCTTGCGACCAGTAAGCATGTTGAAACGGTTCCAGTATCTGGATGGGTGTGCATCGTCTCCCAAATTATTACAAGCTTTTATCCATTGACGGAATTTATATGCTTTAACATAATTGTGAACTGTGCGTTGAAATTGACGATGTAAATGCAATGACTCTAGATTTCCTGTACGTTTGTAATCTCTGTATAGTGCTCGTGAACGTCTGATAAGTGGTAAATAATTGGGTGGGAGCGTTGGGTGAAAACTATGGGATGTACTAGTCGGTATAAAACGGCTGCTAGCGTCATGGAGTGCTGTAGTTATTCTATCCAAAGAATTATGACGATCTTCCTCCGTTTCTGATAGAGTTGAGTTTGCAAAAATGCTACTAAGGTAATTTCGATATCCTGGCCAGTCGGCTTTGTGGAAGCGAAATGTGGTAATCTATATGTAAATTTCTTCGTCTCTTTTAACCCGTATATCAACCTTGTCTTTGCCTGCTTCTAGTCCGAGGAATGCTCTAACGTCACAATATCCAAAATTGACATGGATTGTTCCCTTAGAATAGGTTTTATCTTTCTTTTCAGAACGTTTAAACTCTCTAGCATTAAATTTGTGGAAACAGCAGAGAAAATATAAAAATACGTTACTTGTGTAGGAGAACAGTGCTGCCATCTATTGTCGCCTATCTCCCTTTACACCAGCCACCAAGGAATAACATTACTTGTGTGAACGGACTTGTGGATAACATATACTAATATACTAACCTAAATAACTGATATAAAACATATTATGTTATATATTAATAACAATTATATCAATGGCTCGCCGCGGGGAATAGTGATAATTAATTTTCAACACTTTAGACACTGTCAAGTATGCTATGCACTTACCTTAGTTTCCTTCTCCTGAGGGAAATATATTGTTATATCCTCCTTCCTGCAGCTACTCTTCTGATCTTTGTCGCTGTCGGGGTAGAAAATCGCGTACTCTTTCTTGTGAATATTCTTCACCGCGTTATATTACGAGAATGCATTTTCAATTCTATCTTCTTAGGCTTACATAATTTACAAATAGCCAACTCAGCATTCGTCGCAATTTCAAAATAAACCTGGAACTTACTTTTACCCCCTGCTGTTTCGGATGGATCAAGACTCGAACTTGCAGAAACAGTACCTGAATCCGTTTCACTTTCAACTGGGTCCCCATTTGGCTCTTCTAAAATATCGTCACCACTATCAACATTTACACGTTTTGGTCGTTTTCTTGAAGGGTGATTTTCCATTATAAAGATGTATTTAGACCACCAAAAGCGCTTGTACATAACAAACGAACTCCTCACAACACAATACGACCCAATTCTTTTGGTTCGTTCGCGCTTATAGCAATGTTGCATTATCGCGTTTTATCAATTTTCGCTTTCAACTTATATATTGTTGCCATATCTAAAAAGTAAAATTACTGACAGATATAGGGCCATTCCTACCATCTCCCACCAAACCTATAGGGCCATCCTACCAAACCAGTGTTTGAATTAAACTTCCGAACTAGAGGGGGATGTTTTTGATAAATATATAGAAAAAATACTTACTCCATGTAAAAATATTATGTTATTTCTGCGAACCGGACCGGAGATAAACTTTAACAAGAGGGGATTTCCCCGCCATCTCCCAACATTAATCGCTAGCAGTAATGTGAAAAAGACAGAAACAACAGAAATATCACATTTCGCAGCAATAGGGAGTCTAATTCGCTTTTCAGACCAAAAACAGAAGTTCATGTATTCGTGCGCGCCCGCGTGTATGTGTTTGTGTTGCAAAATAAAGTCCTAAATCGATGCTGTAATAAATTTCCAATTTACAAAGCTTTTCTTTTTTTAATGATGTTTGGAAACTAAAGAAGGCTTTAATTCTGAAAATCAACCTTGAATAATAATAAATCTCATAAAATGTCTATTGCCCCAATCACTTTTTTGTTACTAGAGACATTAACGCTCAACTTAGAAAACTCAATAAATGTAAAATCACTAAATATACAATTAAATGTAGTTCATAAATGTTGCGAGACTGCGAGAAGTCTCGCAAGACTTCTCGTGCGAGACTTAACCGAGTCTCGTCTCGCGTCTCGTCTCGCATGGTTTAGTCTCGTCTCGCGTCTCGCATAAAATTTTGAGTCTCGTCTCGCAAATGCGAGACGAGACGAGACTTCTCGCGTCTCGCGTGCATCCCTATATATGTTAAATATCTTAGCGAATTATTTTCTAGTTACGAAGTAAAATCACTTTAAACACCACTCAAAATCACTATTGACGTCACAGCAATGGAAACGTTTTCTGATTGGTTTACGTCATCAGTTCGTAAACACTTCCTTTGCATGTCTGCTGCTGTATGTTGATGGGTAGTGATGGGTTAATTCCCGGGAAGATATTTTTCGGGAATATTCCCTGGGAATATTCCCGGGAAGCAGGCCCGTAGTCAAGGGGGGCTAGGGCGGGCTCAGCCCCCCATAATTTTTTGCAGCCCCCTAACTAAAGTCATAGTTCGAATTAACGGGGGATGCCGGGGAAATTCCCCTTCGGTAAAAATGTATGTCCGGCTCGTATCACAGAAGTAACATAACATCCATTTCTGGGATAAATTTTCGCCTTCTACATTTATAGCAAAAATACATAAGCATCCCCCTCTCGTTCGAATTTTTAATTCGAACACTGACTGAAATGTTGGAAGAAAATGTATTTCCAAATGTACTTTAAAGTGCAAAATTAAAATTTACTTTTATTATCCTCATTTAAAGTATTGGCCTATTTATGCGCTACGCTTCTTTGAATTGCTAATATTTCTTTGAGCGTGATACTTTTTTTTTCTTTTTAATGCTTCATGTGCAAACGACCCTCGCTGCAGGAGAAAAATAATTTATGGTTATTCTATCGGCAAACATTCATTTGTGTTCAGAAACAATATAGTTTTACCTTAGTCTGCGGACGAAGAGTTTACTTCTTCCTGTCCTTCTGGGAATTTGCAACTGAAAACACCCTTTTGCTGTGAGTCATTGGCTTTCGGTGAATATGCGAGAGATTGAAAAGACAGCATCCCTCAACAGGGGATCGCAACTGCTTCGCTCTAATCATCATACAGGTGTATGGGTTTGTTTTGTGTATATTGGACATGGAGAGAGGGGGGGCGGATTTTGACTATGTTTTATGTCACTTGATAACGCAGTAAGAAAAGTTTCCTTTTCTGAATTGTCTTTACTCTTGTTGTGTTATGAGTTGAACATGGTTGTAATTGAAAGTTGATCGATGCTGGTTTCTGAAGATGCACCGAAGTTGACATGAAGAATGAGAATTGTAGTGTATCAGCAACTTGACTATTTGTTAAATAACTTGGAATAGATAAGTAATACTTTTAATATATCTTTAAACTAAAAATAAGTTCGATTCACTTAATCTTTCTCTGCGATGAATTATTAGATACTTTATTAAAATAATTTAATAATTGTTGCCAATCTTTGGTGCCAGAATCAAATGTTCATGCAGATAATCAGACGTAAGCCTAATCATCCAAAGTTACTGTTTCGTAAAAGAATACCTTGCAATTTTCTGGTATGTAAACAAAAAATGTAGCGGACTAAACGGAGGTAGTAGTTGCACTTATAGGAAAAACAGAATTTTCAATTAAAAATTGAACCTTATTAGATGATAATATGTATAATGCTTTATAAATTTGACCTTTGACTTAAAACAGGGCGCGTTGGGGAGACTAGTAATAGGGGGAATATATATCCTTTTTAATGAACTTTTTCCTAATTAAGGATTAATTAAGCCGTATTTACTGGCCCGTATGGCCATATTTTGGTATTAAACGAAAGGGTTAACCCGGAATATAAGGATATTTTTGCATATTAATTAGGTAAAACTAGGTCATTTTAATATTTTTGCATATTAATTAGGTAAAACTAGATCATTTTTAATGATATGCATGAAAACTAGAGCATTTTAAGTGGGCGTGGCATTTTGATATTTTCATTGGAGCATATTTTTTTAATTATTCATAGCATGCTAATGTATGCAAATTTACCTGAATCGCGATTAATATTAATTTTTGTTAACCCTTTAATTATTTTTTATTGACCGGGGGGTATGGATTATATTTTATGATACTATAATACATATATAAATAAATAAATATAATATTTCCTTACGGATGACGTCAGCACATCCTTTGGAGAATCACATTGAACGAACTGCTCCGATTCTTTACAAAGAACGGTGATACCGGAACCGGATTCGCGATTTTTTTTTTCAGATAGAATGTACATCTTCGCAATAGCTCAGACTATGCCTGTTGCAAATTTATTTCTGATTTTGGAAGCTATACCTATGCTTACTTTATTTTCTTATTTTTGTTTGAGTACATTTGACATATTATTTAATCCCTGAATTTTTCCATGGATTTTAATATTATATAATAAAGTAGAAAATAAATTATTCCGTAATTATTCTTTATTTGCCTGACATATATTATATAAAAGGCTGAAAAGAACAGTACTACCATCTATCTTCAAAAGAAGGAAAGATTTGCTTGTTAATACTAGATGCTTTCGTTTTATGTTACGTAAAACTTACCGAAACCAAAGAATCTTGCCGCCGGAGAGTGAAAGATTGTGAATGATAGGCCCTCTTTCGGCATTTTTTTTAATTACATGGAAACTTAAATGTTTGAGATTGGAACTTTTTTTTTTTTTTTTTTTTTGTGGACGAGAGGATAAAGGGTATGCCGACAGCCTTGGAAAATAATGGAACGATGTTATTGATTGACACTTGTGCGGATATAGAGAGACCTTTAGAGGGGGGAACGGTGTTCTTAGAACTTAATGTAGCTTCATAAAGTCAGGTAGCATCAGGTATACTTGACCGCTGAAGAATAGAAAGCTTATTTCTGCTTGTTTTGACAAGTCCGTGAGAGAGAGTACACAGATGAAATTTCAAGTATTGGAACATATGTGGCATGTATTTGATGAAAATATATTGTTGGTTTTATGATTTGGAACCGTGTAGCTGCGAAAGAATTTTGAAGAATTTGATTGTTTGACAATGAGGCGTGATAGGAACACACATTTTTATTTTTATTTTAAGACTCACTAGAATTTTGATTGGAGAATGGCAATCGGTTATATTGTTTGAGAAACATTTTAGAAATGCAAAGAATTTCTTTTCCCTTTTACCGAGTCCTTGAAGAAATAATTGCGAATACCGTTTGACGTAAATTTCGTAATATGTTATTTTTTAGTTTGAATGGACACAGCAATTTGAAGTTATTTTGCTCATCTGGAGAAAGTGCGTATTATCTTAGGTATTATTGGTAGGCAATATATTTTTTAAGTAAAGTTTAACGGGAATTCCAACATTTAGGATTTCTGTTTTTTGTGTACTGTGAGAAAAGGCAGTTTAGGGACGCTGCATTTTTTACTGATATGAGACCCTTCCATTGAAGAAATATGACTTCTTTGAAGTATTTGAAAGATAAACTAAGGTTACACATTGCCTCTTTTAGGATTTTATTTTTTCTTGTACGCATATGAGAGTCATAAAGAAATTTTACTCGTCCCTTTTTGTTTTGGGAAACGTTCTCTGAAAGAAGAAAGAGAGAGAGAAGAGGTGGGATTAAAAAATGTTGGATAATAACTCACCTCAAGTTACCTTGAAAACGAAATAACGCATTGTAAATCACTTTCGGAAAAATGACTGGCGGGAATTAAGGTAGCTGTTGGACCCTGTTGTAAACCTTTGGATCATTAAGGGACAATAAGAAGAAGAAAAGTTATATTTTAAGTATTGTTTGTTGTCCCTATTTTTTTTCTCAGCTTTTTTAGTTGGAAGCATGTTTTGTTGTTCCTCACTTTAAGGAAGAACAGGATTTTTTTTCCTTTTGTGCTCCCACTTTTTTCTTTTTAGTGGGACTTTCATTTTTTTATTGCATTATTAATTTGCCATGTCTTGTTTTGTCAAGAAAGGCAGGGGGTTGTGTTAAATTGTTGTTTTGAAGTTGAGACTGGAACAAGTTGTATACTCCCTTTGTTTCTTTAAAGAACGGTATAGGATGATTTTTTCTTTCTTTACGTTTCCTTATATAAGACTGGATTGTGAAACTCAGAAGATCATTTCTACTTATGTGTGCGTGTGAAGTTTTGTTTCTGCTGTTTGTAAGTACTTGTATTCCACGACTGAAGTTTGAACCAGTAAGGTAAGTTATTATTTTTATTAATTTAGTTAAGTTTCAATGTTAGGATATTGCAGAATTAAGATTCCTCATCAACTTAAATATACTATGATTTAGATATAGTTTTCATGTATATGTAGAAAGGCGGTTTGTTGATTATAGTATTTGAGGAAGGAAGAAAGGATTATGAAACTGACCTGGGACCATTCCAATATTTGCGTAGTGTAAATACAAGAAGGCTGAAATATTTTTTTATAGTTTTGGTTGATTTCCGCGAATGGAATTTGTGACTGCTTACACTGAGAACTACAATAGAAATAATGTTGGGAGATATATATTTAGCATAGCGGTTATTTGTATCAGTAAGAATCGATTTTTGACATCAAATAGACGGGCGCTAAGAGTTGCGCAATAAGTAAGATATATGAAACGTGGACCTATATTTACAAACTTATATTATATATCTTGAGATCTGAACTATTGTTGGGAATGCTGCTATGTTTGTGCACAATAACTGTTACTTGATTTAATTTCAGTTTACCCTCCCGTTTAGCAGCTAAGCTATATGAGACCTGGGCCTGTATTGTATTTATATATGAGGACCAAAGCACATAGTATTTAGCCGATGTTGTGTTACTTAAAGAAACACTGGCTTTTTAGAATTGTTCCCTCAAGAGCCGCCAGTGCTGGAAACTTTTTGCTTGCTGTACATAGGTCTAAAATTTTTAGTGCTTACTCTCGAAAGTAATTGGAGACAGGAGTAATGCCTCTTTTTAGCAACAATATACGATTTACGAGAGGAAACAGAAGTGAAAATTTTAGGTTTCTTATATTTGTAATTGAATTTTCAAAATCTGAGGGGGAGGAGTTTATTTATGTTTGTACATTTTCTTGCCCTTACTTACATTGTCGAAAGCGAGAACATACTATAGAATGTATTTTAGATAGAGTATGGCATTGTTTGGAACTGTTGTGTCAGTTTTTTTTTTTTTTTTTTTTTTTGAGAATCACACTCTAAGAACACTATTATAACGGATACACATAGTATATTTTACTCGTGACATCTGTAGTAAATGCTGCTTATTGTAGTGGTGTATAAAATCATTAAGCGTAATAGAGAAATTGGACTGTTGCCTGCTTTATATGAGAAGAATAATTGGAAAGAGAAAAGGGTAGTAGACATTATTGAGTGATATTTGAAAATTAATCAAAAATGATATGCTTAAAAAGTGTGATCCTACAATTAGGAACAGAGCCATGCTCCGGACCCCAAGGCTCCAGGGACCCCTCAGATTTTTTTTTTAATGCTAACTAATCAAGTATTATAGGTTTTAGACCGATGGTATTTTTTCCGTTTGCGGTATTACTATAGCTAAGTCTTTTTTTCACTAACGATACTTTTGTTTGCGATGGGGTGTTTGTATTTGGCATTTGTGTGTTGCACTATAGTAGAAGTGCACTTAACTGTTAATAATGAATGTAATTATTGTAATCTCGGGGCACGTTAAAATATTATAGTATAGTTTTGATAAGCCTATGAAAGAACAAAGAAAATTAAGGCACTGTGATTATTCGTAAGATTGGGGGGTCTCAAAATTTTATTCCACCTATTTGTTTACAATAAATGGTGTGGAAATAGATACAAATAGATAAAAGAGGAAGACAGAAACTTATTGCTAATATCTGTAGTATTATTTTCCATTTTAATATGATTTGGTAGGGTGTTAAAGATTTTTTTAAAGTAATATGCCGTGAAAATGTATTTTTTTATTTTATTTATTTTTATTTATTAAACAAATTCCCAGATACAGCATAATTGTGCCATTTTACACACTGAAAAGTCAACAAGCAGGAAAAAAGAAAAGAATTTTAAAAAATAAACAACAGTAACATAAATAGTGTTAGCAAAGAGTGCACAAGTAATGTTATTATTGGAAAGTAGTGTACGCATATACTCCCTTAGGCAATGCTAAGAGGGGGAGAAAAATCACGAGAGGAAAAACGGACACTTGCTTGCAATGGAAATTAATTTAATATTGCATTTTGGGAGCTATTATTTGTTTGCGGTAGACGTAAGCAGTAGCGTAGCCAGGATGTGTTTTTTTTTTGGGGGGGGGGGGGAAGTGCTGTTATAGGTACATATAGAAACATTACAAACAAAAATATATAAAAAATTACAATCGTCAAAGTACCAAAGTACACTCTCGGACCTCTTTGGAGGGGCAGCCGGCCTCTCTGCCTCCCTTCCCTATTCCACTGCACATAAGAGGTTTGGTAATCCCTCAGAGACCCGAGATAGTTTGCATTGAACTGAATTATTAAGTAATTGTTAGAGCAAGGAATCAACAGAGTTCTTACTCATATGAGATGGAAATACGGGGTAAAACGGTGTTAGCGGTATTTTGACGGGGGGCGTTTATATTTGGAAAGTAATTTATTTCTTTGATAAAGAGATGTATTGAACATGAAATAAGGATTGATTTTAAAAAAAATGTAGGAATCCGAAATTAAAGATAGCAGGATCTAATCTAGTAATTGTCAGATTTATGCTTTTTTGTAGGGGGAGACGCATGATAATTACTGAATATAAGACAAATCTTTCAAATGTGGATGTGGAGAATACAGGTGTTTGGTGCGGGACAATTGGATGTAGAGTTCAAACGAAGGGCTTTCTATTTTTAATTTAACCATTGACCTAGCGCTGCGAGGGGAAAAGTATATTAATTGATGCACCATATATATTGCAAAATGTGGGTATGGAGAATAACAAATATATTTTTTTCACGAACTTTGCTCTTTTGTTGACTGCATCTAGATATTAATCTTTGGCCTTATTTTTACTGATTTGCCTTCTACCTTATCCTTTTACCACGGTAGTACATACTATTTTATTTCCCGGGCGCCATGAAACTTTTATTGATTGCTAAAAATCTTAAGAAATTGTTTTTGAATAACACACTTTATTGACTTACAGCCGAGAAGTTTCTAATTAGCACCAGTCAAACGTTTGCTTGGCTGTTTCAGAAGTTTCTGTGACTGGTTGTTCAAGATTAAAAGTAGGATGCTATCATTGTCATTGTCATTGTCTCCGATTTTCCTGAAATTAGGATATATCATTCTAAAAACAAAATAATTAGACCCATTTTTTCTGCATTATACAAAAATAGAACTAAATTAAGCATTTGTTGCAACTGAGACTTTTAGTGACTGTTTGCCATAGGACTATAACGTAACGAAAATTTAGAGTTTTGAAAATGTCATTTTAAAGAAAATTTGCATCAAATTTAACCTTTCCGAACTTCTTAATTTTAGGTTGTGCAACTATTTTTTTTTTTTTTTACTGTTTTAGTGATATTAGTGCCTATTTTTAAGGCTTTTAGTACGTAATCATCCGGTTTCTATTTTTGAAATGCATTATAACCCGTTTAAGTAGATTAACCTATTTAGAAATACGGCTTTGGGTTTAAACGTCCTGCTCCGGTATCACAGGGTGGTATAGGAGCAGAGGGCTGGTGATATTTATCACTAGCCTTTAAGATATATATAAGTGAGCATAGTGAGAAACACCACATATAGTTCTACCTTATTAATTTATACAGTATGGTGCTAAATTCGGTGTACAAAAGCAGAGGGGTGATTCCTTAGGATTCTAAAACATGTATTTTAAGATAGAGCACATACTAGTTCCTAAGTGAAGTCTTGACCCGACTTTGGTAGGTCCCACAGTTTTGGAGCTGTGGACCTAGTAGTAATGGGGTTACTTTGCCTCACTTTTTGGCCCCTGGGTCCCTGCCTCAGGACCCATGGTCCCTGGCCGGGGTCAATGACCTAGGGGTACCTAGGACCACCCCCTCTAAATTTTGGCAGGGGTACCATGGCCCACCCCCTAAATTTTGGCAGGGGTACATAGGACCACCCCCCTTAAATTTTGGAAATTGCCAAATCTAAAAATTTGGTGTGGTAGGGTAGGACCATAGTATGTACCTCTATTAGTATTGGGTGTCGATGTCGTTCCCTTTCATGGGTAAAAAATTGCCAAAAATTCAAATTTCGGGGGTTTTTGACCTAATTTATCCCCTTGCATGAGGTGTTATTACCCTATATAGTTATATGGGCGTATACAGGGGTCCATTCCCTTTCATAAGACATGGGTACATTAATGCACCCCTTGAAAAATTTGGGAGGGGTACCTTGGCCCACCCCTTACATTTTGGAAATTGTCCAATTTTAACATTGGGTATTATAGTATAGGACCCTAGTATGTACTATGATAAATTTGGGTGGTCCACCTCATTCCCTTTTAGGGGTACATAGGACCACCCCCCTTAAATTTTGGAAATTGCCAAATCTAAAAATTTGGTGTGGTAGCCTAGGACCATAGTATGTACCTCTATCAGTATTGGGTGTCTATGTCGTTCCCTTTCATGGGTAAAAAATTGCCAAAAATTTAAATTTCGGGGTTTTTTGACCTAATTTATCCCCTTTGATGAGGTATTATTACCCTATATAGTTATATGGACGTATACAGGGATCCATTACTTTTCATAACATATGGGTATATTAATGCACCCCTTGAAAAATTTGGGAGGGGTACCTTGGCCCACCCCTTAAATTTTGGAAATTGACCAATTTAAACATTGGGTATTATAGTACAGGACCCTAATATGTATCATGATAAATTTGGGCGGTCCACCTCGTTTCCTTCCAGGGGCACAAAATTGCCAAAATATAAACGTAAGCAATACGTTATACCACGTGTTTGATTTTTGGTCGATTTTATCCCCTTTGATGAGATGTTATTACCTTATATGGTTATATGGTCATGTATAGGGGTCCATTCCCTTTCATAAGATATCGGTATATTTGTACACTCCTTTAAAAATTTGGGAGGGGTACTTTGGCCCACCCCTTAAATTTTGGAAATTGCCCAATTTAAACATTTGGTATTATAGTACCGGACCTTAACATGTATTATGATAAATTTGGGTGTTCCACCTCGTTCCCTTTTAGGGGTACAAAATTGTCAAAATATAAACGTAAGCAATACGTTGTACCACGTGTTTGGTCTTTTGGCCCAATTTATCCTCTTGGATGAGGTTCTATTACCTTATATGGTTATATGGTTATGTATAGGGGTCTATTCCCTATCATAAGACATAGGTACATTTGTGCACTCCTTTAAAAATTTGGGAGGGGTACTTTGGCCCACCCCTTAAATTTTGGAAATTGCCCAATTTAAACATTTGGTATTATAGTACTGGACCTTAACATGTATTATGATAAATTTGGGTGTTCCACCTCGTTCCCTTGTAGGGGTACAAAATTGTCAAAATATAAACGTAAGCAATACGTTGTACCACGTGTTTGGTCTTTTGGCCCAATTTATCCTCTTGGATGAGGTTCTATTACCTTATATGGTTATATGGTTATGTATAGGGGTCTATTCCCTATCATAAGACATAGGTACATTTGTGCACTCCTTTAAAAATTTGGGAGGGGTACTTTGGCCCACCCCTTAAATTTTAGAAATTGCTCATTTTATATATTTGGTATTATAGTACTGGACCCTAACATGTATTATGATAAATTTGGGTGGTCCACCTCGTTCCCTTTTAGGGGTACAAAATTGCCAAAATATAAACGTAAGCAATACGTTGTACCACGTGTTTGGTTTTGACCTAAGTTATCCCCTTGGATGAGGTCCTATTACCTTATATGGTAATATGGTTATGTATAGGGGTCCATTCCCTATCATAAGACATAGGTACATTTGTGCACTCCTTTAAAATTTTTGGGAGGGGTACTTTGGCCCACCCCTTAAATTTTGGAAATTGCTCATTTTATATATTTGGTATTATAGTACCGGACCTTAACATGTATTATTATGATAAATTTGGGTGTTCCACCTCGTTCCCTTTTAGGGGTACGAAATTGCCAAATTTTAGTACAACCACGTGTTTGGTCTTTTGGCCCAATTTGTCCTCTTGGATGAGGTCCTATTACCTTATATGGTTATATGGTCATGTATAGGGGTCCATTACCTATCATAAGACATAGGTACATTTGTGCACTCTTTAAATTTTTTGGGAGGGGTACTTTGGCCCACCCCTTAAATTTTGGAAATTGCTCATTTTATATATTTGGTATTATAGTACCGGACCCTAAAATGTATTATGATAAATTTGGGTAGTTCACCTTGTTCCCTTTCATGCGTAAAAAAAATTGTCAAATTTTACTACAACCACGTGTTTGGTATTTTGGTTCACCCCTTGGATGAGGTCCTATTACCTTATATGATTATATGGTTATGTATATTGGTCCATTCCCTATTATAAGACATGGGTATATTGATGCACCCTTTAAAAAATTTGGGAGGGGTATCTTGACTCATCCACTCAGTTTTAGAAATTGATTAATATAAGCATTTGGTATCTTCGTACAGGTCTTCAATATGTACCATTATAAATTTGGATGGTCCACATCGTTCCCTTTCATGGGTAAAGAACTACCAAAAATCAAATTTCGGATGTTATTGACCCCTATTTAATACGTTATATGGTTTATTACCTCTATATGTTTATGTTCCCTTTTAAATTTGGGAATTATCAAATAACAAAATTCGGTAAACGTTTTCTAGGACCCATTGGTATTCCTCTTATGGCCAAATATTCAAAATTTAAAGGTTATTGACCGGCTTTATAATTGAATAAGTACAGGATTTATTACTTTTTCATAAGACACAGGTGTATTTGTGTACCAATCTTAAATTTTGGGAGGGGTACATTTCTTATTGTCATATCAATAATTGGTAATTGTTCTTTGGGTAAATCATTGTGATCACGTGATCAGTTATTGACCTATGATGGGATTAGGAGTCCAGGACATTGGTACATTGAAACTTTGTAGGATAATTTGAGAATGCGTCATTGGTATTGATTATTCCCCGCCAAATATAAACGTAAGCAATACGATGTACCACGTGATTGACCTTGATGAGGTAGTGTACAGGGATACATAGCTATCCTTATTGAATCTTATGACTCATAGTCTTAAGGGAATACATGCTACAACACTGGCAAAGTTATTGTTAATGCAATTTCATTGGTTGATCACTATCTTTCCTGCAATCTGATTGGTTGATCACTATCTTTCGTGCAATCTGATTGGTTGATGAGTTTTAAATCTTTGCTGTATTCAGTTTTAAGTTTGTTGTTTGAAATTTTTTGTTTCAAAATTTTGTTTGAAAATTTTTTGACAACTTTTGTTTCAAAATTTTTTGTTTAAATTTTTTTTGTTTGAAATTTTTTTCGTTTCAAAATTTTGTTTGAGATTTTTTCGTTTGAAATTTTTGTTTGAATTTTTTTTCGTTTGAAATTTTTGTTTGCAAATATTTGTTCGAAAATTTTGTTTAGAATTTTTTGTTTGAAATTTTTCGTTTCCAAATTTTTTGTTTGAAATTTTTTGTTTCAAAATTTTGTTTGAATTTTTTTTCGCTTCAAAATTTTGTTTGAATTTTTTTTGGGTTTAAAATTTTTTGTTTGAATTTTTTTTTCGTTTCAAAATTTTGTTTCAAAGATTTTTGTTTGAAATTTTTGTTTCAAAGTTTGAGTTGACATTTTTAAAAGTTTGTGCACTTATTAGTAAAGAACTGGAACTGTTTAGAACAAAAACCTTTGACAACATTGTGGTGCAATAGTACACGTCAGAACCTGGGGTTGTACTTGAAATGAAAAAACACAATTCATTGAAATGGATCATTTTATTACACTCCACATACATCCATACCAGATAGTGGTTCTGGATATTGTCGATACAATGTATTTTGAACTTCTTGCAATAGTTTGTCTTTAGCATATAATTTTAATTCCAGTTGAAGTCTTTTAAGGTCTATTGCAATATCAATTGGTGGAAACTCAATGTCCATTTGATCACAAATAAACTGTTTATCAATACAGGTATGCACCCACGAACGATGTTGACAACCATCACAATATCTAGATACATGTTGTACAATATGCATAACACATTTTTGAAGGAATATACTAGTTTTGTTGCACACTTCCACTGCATGTTTCACACACTGAAATACGCTGATGAATTTGTTCCATTCTGTTTCCGTTAGATACACCATGTTGCGAGGGACATGAAATGTACTCTTTTTACGTAACAGCACCATCTTCTCTTCGAGGACTGTACGCAGCACCACTTCATGATTTGAGCCTAATGATTTGACTATGGTCACATTTAGCTCATCATGAAAATAATCGTTCATTTGGTCGATTCGTGAACATAATATTTGCCATTCTTCACAGGTCAGTTGTACACCAAATTGTTCTGCTTTGCCCAATCGAATCACAGGTTCAAATGTTCTAACACTGATACCAATCATCACATGTTTTGTTTGAAATATATTTATTGGATAATAGCTTGCGAAGATGAACTCTTTATCGTTAGAAGTACACATCTTTCCTCCTGAAAAGCACTTGCTCAAATGATTTCGTGGGATGACAGTGTATTGGTTGATTTATAGTTATTGCTGACGTCATTGGAAAGGAATGTGCTGACGTTTGAATTCATGGTTTCATCACAGTTGCTGATGTCATGCTGGCCAACCAAATTCATACAACTACAGCTGACGTCATTGGAAAGAAATGTGCTGATTCATGATTTCATCACAATGGCTGACGAATCTGGCTGTGTACTAAATTCAAGTTGATGACTTCGACCCAAGAATCCTTTGTAACATAAAGATACAGATCCAGTATTTAAGAAACGCAGCAGTTCTTCTTGTTTTGATGCTTCCATGGGTAAATATCTTGCTGGTAAAATTATATTCTTATTTTCAAGCTTCACTACGATTCTTAATCCAAACTTTGTAGGGATCATTTGGCTAGCTAAGATTCTATAAGGTACATTCTGTTGTAAATCAGTAATCTTGGTAAATGATTTCATCACATCACGTGTGTTTAGAAACTGCAGACAAGTAGCCATGATGATGTTATCATGAATACTAACTCGAACGATACTTATATATGATGCAAAACTGATGACGTTGCATTATCATGTTCTGACGTGTACTATTGCACCACAATGTTGCCAGAGGTTTTTGTTCTAAACAGTTCCAGTTCTTTACTAATAAGTGCACAAACTTTTAAAAATGTCAAACCAAACTTTGAAACAAAAATTTCAAACAAAAATCTTTGAAACAAAATTTTGAAACGAAAAAAAATTCAAACAAAAAATTTTAAACCCAAAAAAAATTCAAACAAAATTTTGAAGCGAAAAAAAATTCAAACAAAATTTTGAAACAAAAAATTTCAAACAAAAAATTTGGAAACGAAAAATTTCAAACAAAAAATTTTAAACAAAATTTTCGAACAAAAATTTGCAAATATAAAAAATGAGCAATTTCCAAAATTTAAGGGGTGGGCCAAAGTACCCCTCCCAAAAAATGTAAAGAGTGCACAAATGTACCTATGTCTTATGATAGGTAATGGACCCCTATACATGACCATATAACCATATAAGGTAATAGGACCTCATCCAAGAGGACAAATTGGGCCAAAAGACCAAACACGTGGTTGTACTAAAATTAGGCAATTTCGTACCCCTAAAAGGGAACGAGGTGGAACACCCAAATTTATCATAATAATACATGTTAAGGTCCGGTACTATAATACCAAATATATAAAATGAGCAATTTCCAAAATTTAAGGGGTTGGCCAAAGTACCCCTCCCAAAAATTTTAAAGGAGTGCACAAATGTACCTATGTCTTATGATAGGGAATGGACCCCTATACATAACCATATAACCATATAAGGTAATAGGACCTCATCCAAGGGGATAACTTAGGTCAATACCAAACACGTGGTACAACGTATTGCTTACGTTTATATTTTGGCAATTTTGTACCCCTAAAAGGGAACGAGGTGGACCACCCAAATTTATCATAATACATGTTAGGGTCCAGTACTATAATACCAAATATATAAAATGAGCAATTTCTAAAATTTAAGGGGTGGGCCAAAGTACCAGTAGTAGTGGTAGACGTTGGCGCGAATGACTCATCCTCACTCTCTTTTATGACCAGGATTTTTGAACTTCGTTCCCTTTTACGACTAAGATGAATGCCTTGGTACCTCGATTCTGATTGGCTGAGACACGTGACGTTAGGCCCCGCCCACGCGGGAAACTCAAATTTTCCAGGTCACGTGGTATGACGTCATGAGTCACCCGCGGGGAAAATCCCTCACCCGGGATTTTTGAAATTTGTTCCCTTTTACGGGTAAGATGTGTGTGTTGATTGGTTGATAGCTGTCACGTGATCTTAGACCCTACGATATTTGAAATTCGTTCCCTTTTACGGGTAAGATGAGTGTTTATGATTGGCTGATAGAGGTCACGTGATCTTAGGCCCTGGGATTTTTAAAATTCGTTCCCTTTTATGGGTAAGATGAGTCCTTTGGTACCACGATGCTGATTGGTTGATAGAGGTCACGTGATCTTAAGCCCTGTGACTTTTGAAATTCGTTCCCTTTTTATGAGTAAGATGAGTGCTTTGGTACCTCGATTCTGATTGGCCGACAGAGGTCACATGATCTTAGACCCGCCACACGGTGAACAGAATACGTGGGAAAACCCCATCACTCATTTGTTTCCATGTTACGGGTAAGATGATTGCTTTGGTACCACGATGTTGATTGGTTGATAGAAATCGCATAATCTTACACACCCACCCCAATGCTAGACATTCAGAGTGCTATGACGACGATCCACCCTAGACCTGGATTTTTTTAATGGTTATCCTTTTTGGTACCTTAAAGTTCCCATGGAGGGTTCAACCCCATCCTTAAATAACCCTTTTATGGTATCATGATATTGTACTGAAGTTTACATTAAATATTATCGTTCTCTTTGGCAGATAAGATGATTACCAGCTTTTTTACCTTGATGGAGATCCTGTCCTTGAATTAGTAGCCTATGTCTCTGGAAGTAACAATGGTGAAAGAGGGGTGTCGCTTGTAGTTTTCTTATAACACATTGTTGTGAGTTTAAGCGATTTTTTTTAAACGCTCAGCGTTTTATTGCTCAGTAAGCGCTTCATTAATGGAAACAGTGTTGCCAGATTTTTCTTACCTAAACTGCTCCGATTCTTTTCGAAACGGTTCCGCAGAGTACAAGAAATTTTAAACTAAAAATTTTTTCGAACTAAAAAAAATTCAAAAGTAAAAAATTTTAAACAAAAATTTTCAAACAAAAAATTTTCGAACTAAAAATTTTGAAACAAAAAAGTTTCAAACAAAAAATTTTCGAACCCCAAAAAAAAATTTCGAACTAAAAAAATTGAAACAAAATTTTGTCGAACTAAAACATTTTTAAAAACAAAAGTTTCGAACTAAAGATGTAAATCACATCTAAAAATTTTCAAATCAAACTTTTTATCGAACTAAACTTTTAAAATTTTCGAACTAGAAATTTAAACCAAGTTTAAGAAAAAATCCTAAGAAATGTTTTTTTCAGGAATCGAACTCAGGTCTTTCAAACCAAAGATGTGTATCCTAACCGCTTAGCTATGAATGAATTCGGATTTAATCATGCTTGGTGGGTTTCGTTCGTGGATTAAAATAAAATGCTGATAGACTTCTTTGTGTGACGACATAGAAGCACATATGATTGAAAAATGCAAACGTCAGCGGATCGCATTACTTTTTGTTTTACTACGAACGTGTCAGCATGATTCATGAAAAAAGCAAACATTGACATTCTCGTATGGAATATGATGAAAATGAAATGTCGTCACAGTTACGACAAGTAGTGACATGTAGAAATCATTTGGGATCGGAATTGCGATACTATTGAGAAACGTGAATGACGTCACGATCGATTGTTACACATCGTTTTGGTTCGTGATTCATGACAAAAGCAGCGAGCGTTTTGATAGGTTCGTTGTGATGTCATTTTATAAATTTCCTCGTTTCTGATTGGTTGACGGTGACGTCGTTTTCACAGCGACCTAAATAAAAATCTAAATTTCATTTTTCAAATCCTACACCGCTTTGAACTATCGAGTGAGAAGGTAGACTTTTTTAGAAGTGTCTTCATTTAAGAAGCTTTACTGCACCGACTTTGTGTTCATTGAATTTGAGGTAAGTTCAGTGAGATTTTATTTTTCACACAAGATTCGAAAATCATTTTTATTTCATATTTGTGGGGGTGGATCACTCATACACTGTTTTACTTTTAGTACGAAATATTTAGGCTATGAAAGAATTAGTGGAATGGGAAAGTAAGAGTACCCCGAATAAACTCACGAGATCGAATCAGGAATCCCCACACATTAAAACTAAGCACGAGAAATGATATGTTTAGCGTCCCTTCAGCGAGCGCCCGTCGGGAATTGAACCATGGCCAGAAAATGTGTGCGCTTAGTTTTGAAAAGAATGCATTACAGAATATTAAAAACTATGTCTGAGAATAATATGGTTCGATTCCCTTTGAAAGCATTAGCGTCCCTTCAGTTTAACGTGATATTCGAGCAACCGCCCCGGGATTGAACCAAGGCCAGAGGTGTGTACGTCAACTATTTAACTTAGTTTTGAAAAGAATGTATGATAACGCATGAGAATAATACATTTCAGAAAAGGCTTGACAGCGCCCCGACGTGGAAAGCAAACCCACCGAGGATTGAACCAGGGCCTTTCACGTTAAAAGCATGTACGCTAACCGCTTAGCCACGAGTGTATGAATATGTGGTTAAAAGTTTTACGCTATACAGATTTTGTTTTGACAATTACGTATGCGTAACGTTAATGGTTGATGAATCTCTTCAACTTGCAAACGCATCATTTAAAGGTCGTTGTGAGTAGAAAAAATGCTTACGCGTACTTTATCACATCTCAGTACTGTTGAAACATTCATTCATTCATGCATTCTTTTTATCACTATAGAATGGTAGGTCAGTTACATGCTGATGTAATGGTCTCGAGTTTGACAGCAATAAAACACACATTTCAGTAACATAATTATTTTTAAAAAACTTTGATTTCTAGTACATGTGCTTTCATAATGAGATTCTGAACGTCACCGCCAGGAATCAAACTCAGGACCTTTACATGAATTACTTAGTTAATTATTTATCATGAATGTTATGATTTCCTGGGCTAAGCGGTTAGCATACGCGCCTTTGGCATGGGAGACCCGGGTTCGATTCCCGGCGGGAGCTCATGTGGTTCGGATTCCACGTTAATCAGTAGGTCCACGTCTCATATAGCCTCGCTGCTGAAAGGGACGCTAAACTAAAAATCAAAAAATCAACTCAAATTCACGCTGCTCAATTCCTTTTTTCCCATTACATATTTGTTTTACCGTACCTGTTTGTTTGTTTTCATTTTTAATCATGGCCCAATCGGGTTTTACTGTTTGTAATGAAATCACTCGTCATTATAGACGATTTATGTACGTTTATGTATTATGAGGTGTGTACGTCAACCATTTAGCTTAGTTTTGAAAAGAATGTATGATAACGCCTGAGAATATTAAATTTCAGAATAGGCTTGACATGCCCCCGACGTGGAAAGCAAACCCACCGAGGATTGAACCAGGGCCTTCCACGTCCGAACCATGTACGCTAACCGCTTAGTCACAATAATAATAAAAAAATACGCTATACAGATTTTGTTTCGACAATTACGCATGGGTATCGTTAATGTTTGATGAATCTCTTCAACTTGCAAACGCATCATTTAAAGGTCGTTGTGAGTGGGGAAAAAATGCTGACGCGTACTTTGTCACATCTCAGTACTGATGAAACATTCATTCATTTCATGCATTCTTTTTATCACTATAGAATGATAGGTCAGTTACATGCTGATGTAATGGTCTCGAGTTTGACAGCAATAAAACACTCATTTCAGTAACATAATTATTTTAAAAAAAAACTTTGATTTCTAGTACGTGTGCTTTCATAATGAGATTCTGAACGCCCCGCCAGAGAATCAAACTCAGGACCTTTACATGAATTGCTTAGTTAAGAATTTATCATGAATGTTATGATTTCCTGTTTATCAGGTGATTAAGATTTTTCTTTGTTCTTTTCTTTTGTAGTAAATTCACGCTGCACAATTCCTTTTTTCCCATTACATATTTGTTTTACCATAATTGTACCTGTTTGTTTGTTTTCTCCTTTTATTAACATGGCCGAATCGGGTTTTACTGTTCGCAATGAAATCACTCGTCATTATAGACGATTTAACATTGAGGGCAGAATGCTCGAAATTCAATTCAACGCACCGCCCGTAGGAACCGATATCATACAGTATGTACATAACAGTTTCCAAGCAATGCTGGACCATTTGTTAGTCAATGTCGACGATGAGGCGATGGTTGGTTTATCGGTAATATCACCACGCAACACGAATAAACCGTTTTGGGTGAGTTTTCGCCAAGCACGAAACTTGACACTGGAAACGATGTGGGCCTCGTTCGAAAGAGTGTTACAAAGTAACAATGCGTTTCTCCTGCACGAACCATTCACCGTTCATTTTCATCGTGTGGATATTCCACGTGGCTATGGCGGTTTGCGGCAAGGAGTACTTCAAAACGAAGAATTGTTACGTAGCAAGCGAGGGATTGTACGTGTAAAAAATCAAGATTCAAGGTGTCTGGCGTACGCCCTTGTTATTGCTATTGGCCTGAAGGCATACAAGAATGTAGATATGCAACGATATTGGCAATATCAACGTCAATCGAAATATGTTGTGGACGATGAAGTGAATGCGTTATGTGCAAATGCAGGAGTCAATTTGGATCATGGTGCCAGTGTAAATGAAATACGACAATTCCAGGCATACCTCAAAGAATATAAAATTACAGTGTATACTAGTTTCACAGGCCATGATATCATGTACGAGGGGCCCAATGATGAAAATCGCACTCCCATAAATTTGATTTGTTTGGCTGGCCATTTTGACATCATTCAATCTTTAACTGCTTGTTTTGCAACCAATTTCTACTGTGAAGCGTGCCATAAAAAGTATAGTGAGCGTAACAGACATGTGAAAAATTGTCCTGTAACGTGCTCCAAATGTTTACAGAGACCACTATGCGACAAGAACCAAACGCTGATATTATGCAACGACTGCAATCGTCAATTTTACGGCGAACAATGTTTTAACAATCATCGTAATATTGTATATCATCAAGGGGAACCTGTATGCAAAATGGTGAAGCAATGTACTAAATGCTACAGAGTATATTCTTTTGTGCATACAGGACAACGACTTCATGATTGTAATGAGATCTTTTGCAATGTTTGTAAGAAGATTGTTCCGGGATCACGTCAATGTTTTATGCTTCCTGATCGCCAATGCTTGAAACCTGGTGTTCCTTCACTCATGCACGCAAAGAAAGCCTTATTGATATTCTATGATATAGAATCTATGCAGGACATGAATATTGGCGATAATACGTATGTACACATTCCAAATTTATTGGTTGCACAACAAGTATGTTATGTATGTGTTGAAAACAATAATATCCAGCAGTCTTGCAGTACGTGTGGTCAGCGCCAGCATATTTTCCAAGGAGAGGATCCAGTTTATAATTTTCTCCAGTACTTGCGGGAACGTCGTCCCAATATAAATAGGATTTTCTGTGTCGCGCACAACGCTAAGGGATACGATGGACATTTTATCCTAAAGACCATGGTAGAACAATGCCAATGGAGACCTGACGTCATATTAAATGGGACCAAGATACTGAGTTTAACCTTGAATAACCTGACGTTCATTGACTCGTTGAACTTCCTACCTATGGCATTAAGTAAATTGTCAAAAGCGTTCAATTTACCCGCAACCAAAGGCTACTTCCCGCATTTCTTCAACACCAAGGAGAATCAATCGTATATTGGACCACTTCCAGAAACGAAGTATTATGGTGCAGATGAAATGGCCGTCGAAGACAGAAACAAGTTCATGCAGTGGTACAACGATCATCGTAATGACACGTTTGATTTCCAGAAGGAAATTCTCAAGTATTGTATTCAAGATGTCAATGTACTGCGGCAAGCATGCGTTTCGTTTATGACGTCATTTGAAACAGAAACCAAAGTGAATCCCTTCTTGGAGACGATCACGATTGCAAGTGCTTCCAATTTAGTATTTCGCCGGAATTTCCTCAAACCTAACACCATTGGAATTCTACCGGCACATGGCTATCGATGGAGAAGTACCCAATCGATCGCTGCAATGCAATGGCTGGCCTACATTGAAAAAACCGAAGAAAAACAAATCTTACATGCGGCCCGACAAAAGGAAGTGTTTATTGCGGGATTCCATGTTGATGGCTACTACCAAGATCCTGAGACGTTAGAGGAGCACGTCTACGAGCATGCCGGCTGCTTTTATCACGGGTGTAAAGTATGTTTTACTACAGGCCGTAATCAGCCCATCTACAGCAATCCAGAAGACACCATGGAATTCCGTTATGAACGAACGCAAAGAAAAAATGCAAGACTGCGTGAATTGGGGTACATTGTACATGAAATGTGGGAGTGCGAATTTAATCAGTTCTTAAAACAAAATCCTGCAATGGCGACGTATCTGAAGAATCACCCGTACATGAACCGCAGACCATTAAATCCAAGAGATAGCTTTTTTGGAGGAAGGACCAATTGCGTGAAATTGTACCACCAAGTCGACGAAAAAGCAGGGGAAGTAATAAAATATTTCGATATTGTCTCGCTTTATCCTTACATAAATAAGTGTGCTAAATACCCTGTAGGCCATCCACGAATTTATCTACAGGGTGATGAAAATATACCACCAATAAATAAAGTCAATGGTCTGATCAAAATGACGATATTACCAAGTCGCCATCTTTATCATGGTCTCCTGCCTTACCGATGTAACAAGAAACTGCTCTTTCCACTGTGTGCTGCGTGTGCCGAAGAAATGAACCCAGACCCTACAGCAACGTGTACGCACAACGACCAGGAGCGGTGCCTCACTGGAACATGGGTATCATATGAAATACAGAAAGCAGTAGAATTAGGATATCAACCAGTGGAAATTTTTGAAATTTGGGATTATGACATTGAACAATATGATCCCATCACGAAAACAGGTGGCTTGTTCACGGAATATATCAATACATTTTTGAAATCGAAAATGGAAGCGTCTGGCTGGCCCAGTTCCTGTGTGACCGAAGAAGACAAAACAAAATTTATACAAACCGTCCTGGAGCGTGAAGGTATTGCATTGGATCCGACCAAAATTGAAAATAATCCTGCACGAAGAAGTTTATCTAAGCTTTGTGGTAACGCTCTTTGGGGAAAGCTTTGCCAGCGTACAAACTTTAGCCAGACCACAATTATTGATCGGCCGGAAGAATTTTATGAAAAACTCACTTCCCCCGACGTTAAACTCCATCAAATTGTACCCATCAATGATACGATGTTGTATGCGTTCTGGGAGTACAATGAACATGTGCCTGTTCAAAACCGAAACACCAATGTCGTGTTAGGTGCATTTACAACATGTCAGGCACGTCTGGAACTGTACAAGTACCTGGAAATGTTGCAGGAACGTGTTTTATATTTCGACACGGATTCTGTAATATTTACGGAGAAGCCCGGGGAGCCAACCATTGAACCTTCTACGTACTTGGGATGCTTATCGGACGAGATGGAGTCTTACGGACCACGAGCATACATCAAGACATTTGTCAGTGGAGGACCAAAAAATTACAGCTTAGAAATATACAATCCGGACACCAACGTCACCAGTTACATATGTAAAATTAGAGGATTTACATTAAACTACAATGCAGGACAACAATTAAATTTCAACACGCTAAAAGAAATGATTACAAATCAATGCCGTGGACAAGTCACCATCACTATCCCCCATAAGATATGCAGGACTAAAGACCATACCATCGTCACACGCAAAGAAGAAAAAATGTACAGCATCCGATACACAAAACGTCGATTTAAAGGACTCAATTCCTATGATACGGTTCCGTACGGGTACGTTAAAAAAAACAAAAGTTGGAACAGGAAAAAAAGATGAAGAAGAAAAAACTGTAAATACCCAATAAGGCCGCCATTTCTTTTTTCCTTTTCCTTTTCTTCTTTCCCTTCCTTAACCACAAAGCAGCAACACCAAGAAGAAAATGAAGTACCCACAAGAGTTCATAAACCATCAACACCACCATCAGTGGAAGAAATGCAGTCATCTCGTACCGAAGGAGGAACCTTGACCATAAAGCAGCAACACCAAGAAAAATGCAGTACCCAGAAGAGTTCATAAACATCCATCGGTGAAAAAAATGCTGTCATCTCGTACCCGAGGAGGAAGATGAGCCTAAACAGATCCATCATTTACGAGTAAGTTTTATTTCTCTCTTATCAATATTGACTCATTTTTATTGTTTCAGAAAAAAAAGAAATTCATAAAGTAATCCGTCGTTTCTTCTTTTTCTTTACAGGATACGGCTACAAGATTCGAAGATGATGACGCGTCCAACATATTCATTAACTAGATCCTCTATTTATTATGTTAATAAACATGTATAGGAAGACCATACCTTTCGTTAAATACAACAAGTTGAAAAAAAATGTGTTTTATTATTTCTTGAAACCCTGAACACTTGTTTTCAAATCATGGTAATCTTGAAAATTTAAGGTGGAAAATACATCCAAGATTTGGTTTACATGATTTTGTTCGAAAAATTGATTTGAAAATTTAGTCCTAAATTTGGTTTTTAATTTTAGTTCGAAAAAAATTGATTTGAAAACTTTCAAATGTGGTTTACATCTTTAGTACGAAACTTATTTTTAAAAATTGGTTCGAAATTTTTTAAAATTTTTAGTTCGAAAAATTTTGATTTGAAAATTTAGTTCGAAAGTTTTTAGTTTAAAATATTTTCCAAAAATTTTAAATTTTTTTTAGTTCGAATTTTTTTTGGGTTCGAAAATTTTTTAAATTCCTTTTAGTTCGAAAATTTTTTTTGATTTGAAAATTTAGTTCGAAAGTTTTTAGTTTAAATTTTTTAGTTCGAATTTTTTTGAAATTTTTGTTTCAAATTTTTTTAGTTCGAAAATTTTTTGTTTGAAAATTTTTGTTTAAAATTTTTTAGTTACAAAATTTTTTTTTTAGTTCGAAAAATTTTTTAGTTTAAAATTTCTTGCACACTGCGGAACCGTTTCGAAAAGAATCGGAGCAGTTTAGGTAAAAAAAATCTGGCAACACTGTTTCCATTAATGAAGCGCTTACTGAGCGTTTAAAAAATCGCTTAAACTCACAACAATGTGTTATAAGAAATCTACAAGGGACACCTCTCTTTCACCATTGTTACTTCCAGAGACATAGGCTACTAATTCAAGGACAGGATCTCCATCAAGGTAAAAAAGCTGGTAATCATCTTATCTGTCAAAGAGAATTATAATATTTAAGGTAAACTTCAGTACAATATCATGATACCAAAAAGGGTTATTTAAGGAGGAGGTTGAACCCTTCATGGGAACTTTACGCATAACCATAAAAAGGGAACTAAATTCTAAAATCCAGGTCTAGGGTGGATCGTCGTCATAGCACTCTGAATGTCTAGCATTGGGGTGGGTGTGTAAGATTATGCGATTTCTATCAACCAATCAACATCGTGGTACCAAAGCAATCATCTTACCCGTAACATGGAAACAAATGAGTGATGGGGTTTTCCCACGTATTCTGTTCACCGTGTGGCGGGTCTAAGATCATGTGACCTCTGTCGGCCAATCAGAATCGAGGTACCAAAGCACTCATCTTACTCATAAAAAGGGAACGAATTTCAAAAGTCACAGGGCTTAAGATCACGTGACCTCTATCAACCAATCAGCATCGTGGTGCCAAAGGACTCATCTTACCCATAAAAGGGAACGAATTTTAAAAATCCCAGGGCCTAAGATCACGTGACCTCTATCAGCCAATCATAAACACTCATCTTACCCGTAAAAGGGAACGAATTTCAAATATCGTAGGGTCTAAGATCACGTGACAGCTATCAACCAATCAACACACACATCTTACCCGTAAAAGGGAACAAATTTCAAAAATCCCGGGTGAGGGATTTTCCCCGCGGGTGACTCATGACGTCATACCACGTGACCTGGAAAATTTGAGTTTCCCGCGTGGGCGGGGCCTAACGTCACGTGACCTCTCTCAGCCAATCAGAATCGAGGTACCAAGGCATTCATCTTAGTCGTAAAAGGGAACGAAGTTCAAAAATCCTGGTCATAAAAGACCACTACTACTGTACCCCTCCCAAATTTTTAAAGGAGTGCACAAATGTACCTATGTCTTATGATAGGGAATAGACCCCTATACATAACCATATAACCATATAAGGTAATAGAACCTCATCCAAGAGGATAAATTGGGCCAAAAGACCAAACACGTGGTACAACGTATTGCTTACGTTTATATTTTGACAATTTTGTACCCCTAAAAGGGAACGAGGTGGAACACCCAAATTTATCATAATACATGTTAAGGTCCGGTACTATAATACCAAATGTTTAAATTGGGCAATTTCCAAAATTTAAGGGGTGGGCCAAAGTACCCCTCCCAAATTTTTAAAGGAGTGTACAAATATACCGATATCTTATGAAAGGGAATGGACCCCTATACATGACCATATAACCATATAAGGTAATAACATCTCATCAAAGGGGATAAAATCGACCAAAAATCAAACACGTGGTATAACGTATTGCTTACGTTTATATTTTGGCAATTTTGTGCCCCTGGAAGGAAACGAGGTGGACCGCCCAAATTTATCATGATACATATTAGGGCCCTGTACTATAATACCCAATGTTTAAATTGGTCAATTTCCAAAATTTAAGGGGTGGGCCAAGGTACCCCTCCCAAATTTTTCAAGGGGTGCATTAATATACCCATATGTTATGAAAAGTAATGGACCCCTGTATACGTCCATATAACTATATAGGGTAATAATACCTCATCAAAGGGGATAAATTAGGTCAAAAAACCCCGAAATTTAAATTTTTGGCAATTTTTTACCCATGAAAGGGAACGACATAGACACCCAATACTGATAGAGGTACATACTATGGTCCTAGGCTACCACACCAAATTTTTAAATTTGGCAATTTCCAAAATTTAAGGGGGGTGGTCCTATGTACCCCTAAAAGGGAATGAGGTGGACCACCCAAATTTATCATAGTACATATTAGGGTCCTATAGTATAATACCCAATGTTGAAATTGGACAATTTCCAAAATGTAAGGGGTGGGCCAAGGTACCCCTCCCAAATTTTTCAAGGGGTGCATTAATGTACCCATGTCTTATGAAAGGGAATGGACCCCTGTATACGCCCATATAACTATATAGGGTAATAACACCTCATGCAAGGGGATAAATTAGGGCAAAAACCCCCGAAATTTGAATTTTTGGCAATTTTTTACCCATGAAAGGGAACGACATCGACACCCAATACTAATAGAGGTACATACTATGGTCCTACCCTACCATACCAAATTTTTAGATTTGGCAATTTCCAAAATTTAAGGGGGGTGGTCCTATGTACCCCTGCCAAAATTTAGAGGGGGTGGTCCTATGTACCCCTAGGTCATTGACCCCGGCCAGGGACCATGGGTCCTGAGGCAGGGACCCAGGGGCCAAAAAGTGAGGCAAAGTGGGGCCAATACTACTGACCTTTAGAATTGATTTTTTTTCATGTTTTCGGTAGCCTATAACACGTGAACGATGAGCTTTTCGCCCTAAGTTTATAGGAACTTTTTTTTTTGTTTTACTCTCAGGAAACAGTCCTTTTCTTTTGTACGACAAATTTAGCGCCATACTGTAAGTATCGTTAAAAAAATGTATATATTAAGCTACCCTTAATCTGCACTTTTTAAAAAAAGTTTATATCTCTATTATTATATGGCAGGCATGCAAATAGCAGAGTTGGGATTAGGGCGCCAGAGTCCAGCGGGCAAGCTCTGTGTCGGTTTTCTACATTATTTATTTACAAATACTGAACAAAAATTCACAATAAATTAAATCTTTTAAAAGTTTTTTTTTTCTTTTTAACTTTTTAAAGTGAGTTTATCTTCTTTATCTCTTAAGTCGAAGCTGGAAATATAAACCACCGAATGATTTCTGTGTATGATCTCTGTCAAACTCGTAACCCAGCTGAGTTACTTTTCTTCCTTCGTTCAGCAATACTCATGCATCTACAGTTTCCATTTTCATCCTAAGTTAAGTTTATTGTGTTCTGTAATATCATTATTTTAAGTTTGGATCATAGTTTCAATTCTATATCTACACTATAACTTTATTCAGCGTACCAAATTTGAGTGACAGTTATTAAGATATTTAGTATATAACTTCCAAAAGTATAGGAAACAATGTTTTAGTGTTTTGGATAGCCTGAGGTAAGATGTATATATATATATTTTAAAAAAACGCATAAAACGCTTCGTTTGACTTAACCTTGATTCTGAGAAGGAAGGGTCACGCAGTGGCTCCGCTGAGATCCGAACGAGACAATTATGTTTGCATTTGATATGTTATAACTAGATGAATCCCAAAGTTATACGTGCCACCGGGCGGAATATCGTGAGTTACAACATATTTTGTAATGTAAAAACTACAAAAAATTACCTGGCAGAATAGTTTGAACCGAGTCATTTATTCGGAAACGGTTTTGTAAGTGGAAAACTCGGACAATACGTATCCCATCATTTCCAAGTACACACATTTTTCGGATAAAAAACTTTGCCCCAGGGTCCCAGACGGGGTCCAACTCAAAATTTTCAAATGGCAAGGAGTGTTAAGTAGCACATCGTTTGAAAGCTGTTGTAAAGTGAAAGAAAATGCAGCAAGTCTCGGCTCTCTACGACGACCCTGTGAAAAATGGCGGAGGATCAAAGTGTAAACAAAAACGTAATTGAAAAGTCCATGGTCACCCCTATAAATCTTAAACGGTGAGACAAATGTGAAAATAGGAAAGGGAGTGTGGCATTATTTTCAAAGTACAACAATTTAAGATAAAACCTCTTGTTCCAGGGTCCCAGGTGGGGTCCAACTAAAAAGTTTCAAATGGCAAGAGGGGTAAAGTATCTCATCGTTTGCAAGATCTTGTTAAATAAAAGTAGATGGAGCAAGTCTCGACTTTTTACGACAACACTGTCCAAAATTATGGTGGGTCAAAATGTAAACAAAAGCTTAATTAAAAAACTTTGGCCACCTTGAATCCAAGATGGCCGCTTAAAATCTATGTCATTCATAACAGTACAAATCTGAATCTCAATTTTTCTCTAGAAACAATAGGAAGAGTAAAGAAGAATTGAATTTTGATTCACTGCAACTATTATTTCATTCGGTAACAACACATACGTTTTGTTCTTAATGCACGTTCGTCACGGTTCTCTCGACATCATTTACTTGAATATAACGAATATGCGATGAACACACAACTCTGACTTCCTACTCATACTGCTAAACAAAAGTTGAATACCTTCGAGTATTTTTTCTAATTTTGTCATACATAGCTCATGCATAAAGGACTTGCTGGACCAGTAGGTTGGGGCTCTATTGCAACGTATTCGTGATGGTTACATTTGCATGACATACGTTGGTTTGATCGCAATACTTCAAGCAATCCCAAATATACAAAAAAAAAAAAAAAGATTCATTTACAAGATTGGCGAGTAGTACTAAATCATGTGTAAGTCATTTTAGTACATCGAGCTGCGTCAAACTTTGTTGGTTTGGTCACAGTATTCCAAGAAATAACATTTATATACGATCTCATTTTTTACGCTGACAGCCATATTGGATTACAGATTATACTCTTTAATATTTTGTGGATACCTACTGTTAACCATAAACGCAAATACCACATTTCACTTCTCCAACACTAGTGGTGTGAGCTGGACATGCGTTCGATACATAGTGCGTCATTTTGAACTCAAGATGTTGCGTTTTTAAACATTTCGCATATTTTCGTCACCTACCGTACTAATCAACATTAATGCCAAATTTAGCTTCCCAAGCTTCAGCAGTTTGGTATGCTTATCCTTTCGATATAGGTTTTAAGCAACCATCTTGGACTCAACGTGGCCATAGATTTTCAATTAAGCTTCTATTTACATTCTGACCCGCCGCAATTTTGGACAGGGTTGTCGTAGAAAGTCGAGATGTCCTCCATCTTCTTTCACTTAACAAGAGCTTCCAAACGATGTTCTGCCTCTCTTACCGTTTGAAACTTTTTAGTTGGACCCCACCTGGGACCCTGCGACAAGACGTTTTCACTTAAATTGTTGTACTTTGAAAATAGTGCCAAACTTCCTTTCCTATTTTCACATTTGTCTTACTGTTTAAGATTTATAGAGGTGACCATGGACTTATCAATTAAGTTTTTGTTTACACTTTGACCCTCCGCCATTTTGCACAGGGTCGTCGTAGAGAGTCGAGACTTGCTGCATTTTCTTTCATTTTACAACAGCTTTCAAACGATGTGCTACTTAACACCCCTTGCTATTTGAAAAATTTTGAGTTGGACCCCGTCTGGGACCCTGCAAGAACCCTGGGGCAAACTTGTTTATCCGAAAAAAGTGTGTACTTGGAAATGATGGAATACGTATTGTCCGAGATTTCCACTTACCCAACCGTTTCCGAACAAATGACTCGGTTCAAACTATTCTGCCAGGTAACTTTTTGTAGTTCTTACATTACAAAATATGTTATAACTGACGATATTCCGCCCGGTGGCACGTATAACTTTGGGATTCATCTAGTTATAGCATATCAAATGCAAACATAATTGTCTCGTTCGGATCTCAGCGGAGCCACTGCGTGACCCTTCCTTGTGAGATATCTTTCGTTTTTAAATTTTGCCACACATGCTACAAATAGTAATTTTACAACAATTGCTTTATTTTAGGAGTCCACTGTGTTTGGAGGCTATCAACCGAGATGATTTCAAGGTACGCCGCACACAGGTACTACATAGTCGGTACCAAATTTGACCGTAAATAAGGATGAATCCCAGAAAAAGAAAGTGTTGTGACTCACCTAGCATTTCAAAGTGTCTTCCTGTGTGATGAACTATCATCAGCCTCCCATCATTAGCGCGCGGCTTGCTCAATTTGCAGATTCGACGAAAAACGTTTTATATATAGAGAGTTTGGCATAGAGACATTTAGTGTAGGAAGCCCAAAATTCATAGCGTCAACATAACACCAATTTAAATATCTAGACTGAAGATCTAATTAATTCTTATTGACTGTGATTTTTTTTATTGGCGTAACTCGCTTCGTGTGATGTGTATGGTACTCATTTAAGCTAATTTGCGTGCATATTATGCTGAGTTTTAATTTATGGCAGTTAAATCACACTTCAGATTTTAAAGTAATGTATAATATACCTACTTCGTATCGTTAAATATATTCTTAGATGAAGGTGATAGAGAACTTTTCAAGAAATAGTTTAACTTATTTTGTATGTTTTGAGGGGCTGGGAAGATGTAAGTAAACGCATGATTCTGCTGCTTGGTTTTCGGTGATTGGTACAGTCATTTTCTGAACTACAATACTAGGGTGTGGGGAAGAGTTTGTAAGGTGCAACTCTGTTCGAGCTTTTCTTACAAAGTAAGTGTTTTTTTAAATGTTATATAACACTTGTTAAATTTGATACACTGATGAGGTGTATATACTTTTCAGACTATTATAATGTACGGTATGCAATTAGTAGACTTAAATTAATATAGACTTTATGTTTATGTATTCACATTAAATATATTGTGTACTTCATATGGATACTTAATGTAAAATTAAGTAATTATTACTGTAATTATTCTCAATAAATCTACAGGATTTTATTTTAAGTATTCTCTTTTAAAGGTTCATTCCTTTATTTGGCTTTCGGTTTGTAATGTAATCATAAGTAATGTAGGATGGTGGAATTTAGATCATTTTAAGGATAATTTCTCTATTATATACGATAACTCAAGGAAATAATCGATTGTATATCGCATTAGATATTTACATGATATAAAATAAGTTATTTTCCCCATTTATCATGTATAAATCTTACCACAAGTAGGGTTCTGTAGTATTGCCCTTTGGGGATCTTGGCTTTTGGGGCTATTTTTGAGACTTTCAGTCAAGCAGCTACTGCATCGTTACTATTTATCCTAGGATCATGGTTCATACCTCATTCTCTTCAGAATAGAGCTGGCTTTATTTCCATTTTTTCAACTTTTGCCCCTCTGGACACCCCTGTTTTTACGCAGAAATCGAAAAAAACTTCTGGTAAATACTACTCGGTGGACTGAATGTTTGTGCAAAATTTCAATCTTCTACGTGAAAAAATAGGCCCGCCAGAAAAAATTTCCCTACCATGCCCCACTTTTACCCTATACAGAAGTATATTTGGATAAAAATTTACTGAGACGGCCCTAATTACCCTAGAATATAAATTCGACCGTCGTTCTCTTCAGAATGGAACGGCCTTTCAGACGGCATGACTCACGTGGTCCTATCGTGTGTGAGGGGCGAGAAAATGACGAAAAACGGGATTTTTTGGGGTAAAAATATCCCTTTTTTTAACCATTTGCCCCTCAGGTTCCCCCCTGTTTTAACACTGACATCGGAACAAAAAATCTGGTAAATACTACTCGGTCGACTGAATGTTTGTGCAAAATTTCAATCTTCTACGTTCAAAAATAAGCAAGCCAAAAAATATATATACCGACAATGCCCCATTTTTCCCTATATAGAAGTATATTTTTCAAAAAATTCCTGAGACATCCCTAATTACCCTAGAATAATAATTCGACCGTCATTCTCTTCAGAATGGAACGGCCTTTCAGGCGGTGTGACTCACGTGGTCCTATCATGTACGTGAGGCGGGAAAATGACGACAAACAGGATTTTGGGGGTAAAAATATTCCTTTTTTAACCCCTTTGCCCCTCTGGTTCCCCCCCCCCTGTTTTAGCATTGACATCGGAACAAAAAATCTGGTAAATACTACTCGGTGGACTGAATGTTTGTGCAAAATTTCAATCTTCTACGTTCAAAAATAAGCCCGCCAAAAAATAATGAACATAGGTTTAAAAAGGGAAATAATACATTTTAAGATTATGGTGTCATCACCTCCCATGTCTGGACGCAGGACGGTCTGAAACCATACGTAATGTCTTCTACAATGCCTCTGGACTTGAAAAACAAAAAAAAACGGACGAAAAAGCTCAAATAGAAGAGAAATAACGCAATGTACCATGAAAAACGCGTATGGTACAAAATGTACCATAAGATCCCCAAAGGGATAGACACTGGTTGCCCAAGTACTTCACAAGTTGCGGTATAGTCAATGCGGTCTGGTTGCTTGAGCACTGACTTCAGGAGTGGTAGAATGAATGACTATTCGGAAACAGTGAGTAGCATAGTGGTTAATGCATCGACACGGTAAGTTGAAATTACAGGTTCAAATCTTAGTCCATTCTTGCAGTTTCTTTCCTTTTGTAATTATGTACTTTAACTTAGTAGAGCTGATTTCTTTATACTTGAGTTATTTCATCATGACTTTTAACACAAGAACGACATGAACCACTTACATGTTGATACCTGGGATGTCTTTCTTGTGCTCTGTCATTTATTCGACGCACTACAATAGCTATTTTAGTGTTGTGTAAAACATACAACGAAGAGCACAATTAAGACACCTCGGCTGTGAACATCTGAGTAGTCTACGTCGTCCTTGTGTTAAGAGTGATGGTGCAATAAAATGGTTTCATGGTGATATGATCACCTTTTACAGTGATTCTTAATAAGAAAAACTCACTATATACACGTGTTCGTAAGTTTCGTATATTTTTAATACTTTAGTAAGAAACTGTACTATAGCATTTTTTTTTAGGAGTTCCATTAAGAATACTTTTCACAAAATGCATGTGATTTGTTCCGATTGTTATTGTTCCTCCATATCATTTTTCAGTGAATATTGGCATTGATATAATGTAGTGTGTCCGAGATAATTTATTTTTCTCCACTTATACTGCACAGTGCCCCCTGTGGTGTCGCCTTGTAATATTAAGGGAACCCGGACACATGAAAAATATTTAGAAAATATTTTCTGTACATGATAGAAAATATTCAGAGAATATAAGGTAGACATATCAAAAACATTTTCAAATAACTTTTCTTGGTGTTTTGTAGCAGTAGCAAATATTAAGAAAATATTAAACTTGTTTCAGACGAATTTGTGCTAACAAAGAATATATTTACGATTTATTTTTTCAAAAATTTATATGTTTTTGATTTGTTATTGTATGTAGTTTCAGAACGTACTTAAAATATTTTTTAACATATTCTGCTTTTCGCAGAGAAATATTTTAAATTCTTTCTGAATATTTTTCCTTCATTACCACCATAACATCTACAGTTTGAAATACATTTCTTTGTTCAACCTATAAGTTAGAATACTAGAATTTATTTCCACAAATTTATGTGATGATATGTTTCCGTGTGTTCTAAACCGGTTCCAACACACACAGACTTCTACCACCCCATCAATTTGTAAAAATGAAATCCAGATATTTTAAGTCACAAGAGTTGGAAAACTGTTCAGTATGCATTTCCTTCAGTTCTGAAGAAAGAAATGTATTTCAAACTATAGGTGTTATCGTGGTAATGACGAAAAAATGTTCTATGTGAAAACCAGAATTCGTTAGAAAGTATTTTAAGTACGTTCTGAAACTACATACAATAACAAATCAAAAACATATCAATTGCTATTTGAAAAATGAATCGTAAATATTTTTTTCTTAGCACAAATTCATATCTGAAACTAGTTTAATATTTTCTAAACATTTTCTACTGTTATAAAACACCAAGGAAACTAATTTGAAAATGTTTTTTATATGTTTACCTAATATTCTCTAAATATTTTCTGTCTTGTACAGAAAATATTCTCTAAATATTTTGTCATGTACAGAAAATGTTTTCTAAATATTTTGTCATGCACAGAAAATGACGTCCGAGAAGTTGGCCCCCCCCATTGAAGCACTAATGATCTCTTCTAGTGCAATCGTTAGTGCTTCGTTAGTGCTTCTTAGAACACCAACTCCCAACATTAGTGCTTCAAAAGTTTGGACGCTAGAAGCAAAAAACTTTGGGGGGGGGGGCCAACTTCACGTTAGCCCCCCCCAGAAAGCACTAACGATTAAACCTAGTGCAATCGTTAGTGCATCGTTAGTGCTTCCAGAAAACACGAGTAGTTTCGTTAGTGCTTCACAACTAGTGTGGTTATGGCCAGTTATATGCCACGAAATTCCCATAACTAATACATGGGGAATTTTTAACTGGCTCTAATTCCCGCCAAATTCAAAAGCGCTAATGATCTCTTCTAGTGCAATCGTTAGTGCTTCGTTAGTGCTTCTTAGAACACCAACTCCCAACATTAGTGCTTCAGAAGTTTGGACGCTAGAAGCAAAAAACTTTGGGGGGGGCCAACTTCACGTTAGCCCCCCCCCCAGAAAGCACTAACGATTAAACCTAGTGCAATCGTTAGTGCATCGTTAGTGCTTCCAGAAAACACGAGTAGTTTCGTTAGTGCTTCACAACTAGTGTGGTTATGGCCAGTTATATGCCACGAAATTCCCATAACGAATACATGGGGAATTTTTAACTGGCTCTAATTCCCGCCAAATTCAAAAGCGCTAATGATCTCTTCTAGTGCAATCGTTAGTGCTTCGTTAGTGCTTCTTAGAACACCAACTCCCAACATTAGTGCTTCAAAAGTTTGGACGCTAGAAGCAAAAAACTTTGGGGGGGGGCAACTTCACGTTAGCCCCCTCCAGAAAGCACTAACGATTAAACCTAGTGCAATCGTTAGTGCATCGTTAGTGCTTCCAGAAAACACGAGTAGTTTCGTTAGTGCTTCACAACTAGTGTGGTTATGGCCAGTTATATGCCACGAAATTCCCATAACGAATACATGGGGAATTTTTAACTGGCTCTAATTCCCGCCAAATTCAAAAGCGCTAATGATCTCTTCTAGTGCAATCGTTAGTGCTTCGTTAGTGCTTCTTAGAACACCAACTCCCAACATTAGTGCTTCAAAAGTTTGGACGCTAGAAGCAAAAAACTTTGGGGGGGCCAACTTCACGTTAGCCCCCCCCAGAAAGCACTAACGATTAAACCTAGTTCAATCGTTAGTGCATCGTTAGTGCTTCCAGAAAACACGAGTAGTTTCGTTAGTGCTTCACAACTAGTGTGGCTATAGCCAGTTATATGTCACGAAATTCCCATAAGGAATACATGGGGAATTTTTAATTGGCTCAAATTCCCAACAAATTCAAAAGCGCTAATGACCTCTTCTAGTGCAATCGTTAGTACTTCGTTAGTGCTTCTTCGAACACCAAACCCAACATTAGTGCTTCAAGAGTTTGGACGCTAGAAGCAAAAAAAAAAAAAAAAAACTGTGGGGTGGGGCCAATTTCACGTTAGCCCCCCCAGAAAGCACTAATGATTAAACCTAGTGCAATCGTTAGTGCATCATTAGTGCTTCTAGAAAACACTAATTTTTTCGTTAGTGCTTCATTATTAGTGTAGATATGGCAAATTGTGTGTGACGAAAGTCACGTAAGATAAACATTGGGAATTTTTTATTGGGTCAAATTCCCACCAAATTCAAATGCGCTAACGATATCTTCTAGTGCAATCGTTAGTGCTTTTTAGAACACCAACTCCCAATATTAGTGCTTCAATAGTTTGGACGCTAGAAGCAAAAAACTTTAGGGGGCAACTTCACTTTAGCTCCCCCTCAGAAAGCACTAACGATTAAACATAGTGCAATCGTTAGTGGATCGTTAGTGCTTCCAGAAAACACTAATGTTTTCGTTAGTGCTTTACTATTAATTTGGCTTTGGCGAATTACATGTCACGTAACGCCTGTAAGGAATACATGCGGAATTTTTCATTGGGACAAATTCCCGCCAAATTCTAAAACGCTAATGATATCTTTTAGTGCAATCGTTAGTGCTTTGTTAGTGCTTCTTAGAACACCAAGTCGAAACATTAGTGCTGCAATAGTTGGGACGCTAGAAGGAAAAAACTTTTGGAGTGCAACTTCACGTTAGCCCCCCAGGTAACACTAACGATTAAACCTGGTGCAATCGTTAGTGCATCGTTAGTGCTTCCAGAAAACACTAATGGTTTTGTTTTGCTTTACTATTAGTGTAGATGTGCCCACTTATATGTCACAAAGATGTCCAAACTCACGAGGTCGGCGCTCACGAGTTCGAAACTTACGCTAACTCGACCTCAACCTCAAGAAGTGAGGGTGAGATAAGGCTGGTGATGTGAGCGTGAGGTTGAGTGAGCTCTAGGTGAGACGGTTGAGGTGAGCGTGAGGTCAGACTGGTGATGTGAGCGTGAGGTCAGACTGATGATGCGAACGTGAGGTTCAGTGAGCGTGAGGTCAGGCTGGTTATTTGAGCGTGAGTTCAGGCTGGTGATGTGAGCGTGAGGTTGTGTGAGCGTTAGGTCGAAATGAGTTTGTGAGTTCAGGTCGAAATTAATTTTTTGAGCGTGAGCTTGAGTGAGGTTAGGTCAAAGTGGTCACCTCTGTTTACGAAACTCCCATAAACACATGGGGAATATTTCACTGGGACTAATTCCCGACAAACTCAAAAGAGCTAATGATATCTTTAATACAATCTTTAGTGCTTCGTTAGTGTTTCCTAGAGCAGTGACTCTTAACACTAGTGCTGCAATAGTTGGTCACTAAAAGCAAAAAAGTTTCATAGACAAACGTGAAGTTAGCCCCCCAGGAAGCACTAACAATCAAACCTAGTGCAATTGATAATACATTGTTGGTGGTACTAGAAAACACTAATAGTTTCGTTAGTGCTTCATTATTAGTGACGAAACTCACGTAAGAAAAACATTGGGAATTTTTCGTTGAGTTAAACTTCCGCTAAATTCAAAAGCACTAATGATCTCTTCCAGTGCAATCGTTAATACTTCTTAGAGCACGAAATCTGAACATTAATGCTTCATTAGTTTGGATGCTAGGAGTAAAAAAAAAAAAAAAAAAAAAAAGGACTATCTTCACGTTTGTCCTTGAATTTTTTTTTGCTTTTAGAGACCAAACTATTGCAGCACTAGTGCTAAGAGTCACTACTGTAGGAAGCACTAACGAAGCACTACAGATTGTATTAAAGATATCATTAGCTCTTTTGAGTTTGTCGGGAATTAGTCCCAGTGAAATATTCCCCATGTGTTTATGGGAGTTTCGTAAACAGAGGTGACCACTTTGACCTAACCTCACTCAAGCTCACGCTCAAAAAATTAATTTCGACCTGAACTCACAAACTCATTTCGACCTAACGCTCACACAACCTCACGCTCACATCACCAGCCTGACCTCACGCTCAAATAATCAGCCTGACCTCACGCTCACTGAACCTCACGTTCGCATCATCAGTCTGACCTCACGCTCACATCACCAGTCTGACCTCACGCTCACCTCACCCGTCTCACCTAGAGCTCACTCAACCTCACGCTCACATCACCAGCCTTATCTCACCCTCACTTCGTGAGGTTGAGGTCGAGTTAGCGTAAGTTTCGAACTCGTGAGCGCCGACCTCGTGAGTTTGGACATCTTTGTGACATATAAGTGGGCACGTCTACACTAATAGTAAAGCAAAACAAAACCATTAGTGTTTTCTGGAAGCACTAACGATGCACTAACGATTGCACCAGGTTTAATCGTTAGTGTTACCTGGGGACTAACGTGAAGTTGCTCTCCAAAAGTTTTTTCCTTCTAGCGTCCCAACTATTGCAGCACTAATGCTTCGACTTGGTGTTCTAAGAAGCACTAACAAAGCACTAACGATTGCACTAGAAGAGGTCATTAGCGCTTTTGAATTTGTTGGGAATTTGAGCCAATTAAAAATTCCCCATGTATTCCTTATGGGAATTTCGTGACATATAACTGGCTATAGCCACACTAATTGTGAAGCACTAACGAAACTATTCGTGTTTTCTGGAAGCACTAACGATGCACTAACGATTCCACTAGGTTTAATCGTTAGTGCTTTCTGGGGGGGGCTAACGTGAAGTTGGCCCCCCCCAAAGTTTTTTCCTTCTAGCGTCCCAACTATTGCAGCACTAATGCTTCGACTTGGTGTTCTAAGAAGCACTAACAAAGCACTAACGATTGCACTAGAAGAGGTCATTAGCGCTTTTGAATTTGTTGGGAATTTGAGCCAATTAAAAATTCCCCATGTATTCCTTATGGGAATTTCGTGACATATAACTGGCTATAGCCACACTAATTGTGAAGCACTAACGAAACTATTCGTGTTTTCTGGAAGCACTAACGATGCACTAACGATTCCACTAGGTTTAATCGTTAGTGCTTTCTGGGGGGGGCTAACGTGAAGTTGGCCCCCCCCAAAGTTTTTTGCTTCTAGCGTCCAAACTATTGAAGCACTAATGTTGGGAGTTGGTTTTCTAAGAAGCACTAACGAAGCACTAACGATTGCACTAGAAGAGGTCATTAGCGCTTTTGAATTTGTTGGGAATTTGAGCCAATTAAAAATTCCCCATGTATTCCTTATGGGAATTTCGTGACATATAACTGGCTATAGCCACACTAATTGTGAAGCACTAACGAAACTATTCGTGTTTTCTGGAAGCACTAACGATGCACTAACGATTCCACTAGGTTTAATCGTTAGTGCTTTCTGGGGGGGGCTAACGTGAAGTTGCCCCCCCCCCAAAGTTTTTTGCTTCTAGCGTCCAAACTATTGAAGCACTAATGTTGGGAGTTGGTTTTCTAAGAAGCACTAACGAAGCACTAACGATTGCACTAGAAGAGGTCATTAGCGCTTTTGAATTTGTTGGGAATTTGAGCCAATTAAAAATTCCCCATGTATTCCTTATGGGAATTTCGTGACATATAACTGGCTATAGCCACACTAATTGTGAAGCACTAACGAAACTATTCGTGTTTTCTGGAAGCACTAACGATGCACTAACGATTCCACTAGGTTTAATCGTTAGTGCTTTCTGGGGGGGGCTAACGTGAAGTTGGCCCCCCCCAAAGTTTTTTGCTTCTAGCGTCCAAACTATTGAAGCACTAATGTTGGGAGTTGGTTTTCTAAGAAGCACTAACGAAGCACTAACGATTGCACTAGAAGAGGTCATTAGCGCTTTTGAATTTGTTGGGAATTTGAGCCAATTAAAAATTCCCCATGTATTCCTTATGGGAATTTCGTGACATATAACTGGCTATAGCCACACTAATTGTGAAGCACTAACGAAACTATTCGTGTTTTCTGGAAGCACTAACGATGCACTAACGATTCCACTAGGTTTAATCGTTAGTGCTTTCTGGGGGGGGCTAACGTGAAGTTGGCCCCCCCCAAAGTTTTTTGCTTCTAGCGTCCAAACTATTGAAGCACTAATGTTGGGAGTTGGTTTTCTAAGAAGCACTAACGAAGCACTAACGATTGCACTAGAAGAGATCATTAGCGCTTTTGAATTTGGCGGGAATTAGAGCCAGTTAAAAATTCCCCATGTATTCGTTATGGGAATCTCGTGACATATAACTGGCCATAACCACACTAGTTGTGAAGCACTAACGAAACTACTCGTGTTTTCTGGAAGCACTAACGATGCACTAACGATTGCACTAGGTTTAATCGTTAGTGCTTTCTGGGGGGGGCTAACGTGAAGTTGGCCCCCCCCCAAAGTTTTTTGCTTCTAGCGTCCAAACTTCTGAAGCACTAATGTTGGGAGTTGGTGTTCTAAGAAGCACTAACGAAGCACTAACGATTGCACTAGAAGAGGTCATTAGTGCTTCAATGGGGGGGGCCAACTTCTCGGACGTCAGAAAATGTTCTCTAAATATTTTCTGTGATGTACAGAAAATATTCACTAAATATTTTTTGTCACGTATAGAAAATATTTTTTGGTATGAGTGGAAAATATTTTAAAACTATTATTTTACAGAACATTATTTTTTGTTAAAAATAGATTAGAAATCTTCAGAAAACATTCCAAATAAGTACCCAATACATTGTAAAAATATTTAGAAAAAAATTCTTTATTTTAGACAAATGAGTTTCAGTGTTATTGGCAAATGATTTTAAAATATTCCATGCGAAACATTTTAAAAACCATTCCGTTCACATTGTATAAAACGTTTCAAATACATTTTCAGTAATGTGTGGAAATGGTACAGAAAACATTCTTTGGAAAACTTTTCTAACGGCGTATAAAATATTTCTACAACGTTTTTAAGTATATTGCGAAGATATTTTCAGTATTATTTGGAAAATGTTTTCAACAGCATATGGAATATATTTCCTGCAGGGAAGTAGGATACATTTTCTGAAGGAAAATGATGGTACGTTTTAGAAACGTTTTGAAAATATTTCATTGCTGTGTGGGATTCTGCACCAGTACCCAAGATAGGACTTTGCAAGTAAATATTTTAAAGAAATGAGTAAAGTTTAGAACACAAGCTCCAGCTGTGCATCGATGAGGGCCGCTTTAAAAGGATATAGTAGAATAGAGTACGATAGGAATAAGTAGGGTAGGAGTAGGAATAGTGTAATTTCTCGTTTCTGAGTAAGTATACCAACTGGAGCGGGCATTGTAAAGTTAACCCAAAGTAACTTAAGGTTAAAATGTATTAATACTCAATAATATAGTAACAATCAAGGAACACATTTATTGGTGCCGCACATAAAAGCGAGGCAGGAACGTACAAGGATAATTAAGCAGTAAACGTCATTAAATTGGGAGCACGTACGAAATACACGTATTTTACAAGCAATCTCACAACATTCATATCTTCACCACACTTTAATTTAATTTAGTTTCTCAGAATCCTTTTCTTATAATATAATAACAGAATATGAAGTAGTGCTGCATAAGACAAATCATTATTATTGTGTAGGCTATCACAAGGCAAAACAACTAAACATGCAGTTTTACTACGCGGATGCACAGGGAAGTTCATAAAAAAATATTACTTTTTCCCTAGTTGCACTTTCTGTACCTTCAGCAATCATTTTCGAGGCGTGCTCTTTTATTCTCTGGTTCAGGTTCATTTTAAGAGGTCTTCTGCAGAACACCATCCAACCTGTGCTAGGTGGCCATTAGAAAGCACTAATGCCTATCAAACAATGTGTATTTTTACTATACAGATCCATAGTATAAATAGTAGTAGTAGGAAGTGTTAGTAGGTATAGGAGTAGAAGTAAGTAGTAGTAGTAGCAGTAGGGGTAGGAATGGATTAGAAGCCCCGCAGGGGTTGGTTGGGTCCTTTTCTTGACATAAAATGGGGAAATTACAAACTTGTCAAAATTTTTCTATACATTTTACAATCTACGGATTCGAAAAAAAAAAAAAAAAAAAGTCCTTTCTGTTGCCTACATCTGGACGTTAGCATTCTTTTCTCCTGGTAATTTCTAAGAACTCGAGAAATACGTCCTCTCGTCGTGTTAGAAATTCATATGATAAACATTTCACAAACTAGAAATTAATGTGTAATTAGGTTATGGAAGATTACGTGCATTTGACATACGTCCATGTAAATACGTATCTCAGACATAAGTGCACACCATATTTGCATTACTTATATGTACTGTATTAAAATCGTATTAGAAATTTCGGCCTAGGTTTAACAGAAGGGGTCCAGCTCTTTTCTCTAAAAATGTTACACTTTTCGTAATTTCTGTTCACATTCGTTTAGTTTAGGGTAGATTAAGCTAGTTTAGGCTACTTCAGATTAATTTAGTTTATGTTATATTAGTGTAGTGGTCCCGCATAATTTTCCAAAAAATGATTATTGGGCCATTCCATCGTCACGGGCAGGACATTTACACTACATTTTTGATGCTTTAAAGTTGTATATTTCTAAAAGTACAACATAAATTGTGCTAATTGCATGATGTATGAGCAGTACAGACTTGGCAGTATATGTAGCTGATATTTTCAGTATTTTTTTCCGTTTAGAGTAGAAAATATTAATTCCTAAACGTCTGTCACGGGCGGGGACAAAAAAGAGAAGTGACTTTCCACACACCAAGTGAATGTTACAAAACTCTGTGAATTCTTAGCTCAAAATGTTTTTATTTAAACGGAAATGTATAAATGATGAAATTTTTAAACAAACTTCACATAAGAGAAATTTGCCAAATATTTATATTGATAAATAAACTAAACTTTACTGTGTCACGGGCAGGACACATGGTTGTCACGGGCAGGACATCGTGTGAATCAATACACAAAATCTCAATAAGAATGATTTCAAAAATGAAATAAAATCGAAAATAAGTCAATTTCTGCTGGTCTGTTATAGCGTTGTACACAAATAATTCTATTTACTTTACTTGAGGCTCGCTTTTATCACATAAAAATAATAATATGTCGTACACTTATTTCTCACCACCTACACTTTAGGAAATGGTTTTATTTGCCCATTTACACCTACGTTGTAGGGAAATTCGTACTAAACACTGTCTAACAGTATATAAAATAGGTGCTGGTATCTAGTGCCCGTGCCGTGGAAAATCAGCGCCCGGGGCGAGAGTATACGACGCGTCGCGATGGCGCCCCGTAAATATGAGTGAGGTCGATAGACCAGCCGCAAAGCGTCACCATGGTTGGCGCGACGCGCAAGAAAATTTTCAAAAATAAACCCTGCTTTTCCTTGATTTTGAGCACTTTTCAATACTTTTCTCCTTCCATTTTATATATTTCTTTTATTTTTTCCTCCTGAATTTTGCCCCTCTTACTTTGACGCCCAGGGCCGTCACCCCGCTCGCCCCTCCCCCCCACGGCACGGCACTGCTGGTATCACATGTATTATTTGATCGAAATGCACGTAAGACACATCTTCAACAGTCTTGAAAATTTTTACCGCAATCGCTTTCGGTCTTCATACGAATTTCGTTGACTTTTTCGTCCTCTTCCACTGGGCTTTGTGCGATGGTTGCATGTTTGTGTTTTCTTTTTCTGTCCACTAGGGAAAAATTCCATTAAAAAAATGTTCCTTGTGTTATATCTTCAACAGCTGGTCTAACACAAGCCTTGTTAACATGCACATCTAAGTCGTCCCTCAGTATAGCTTCATGGCTTTCGAAATCATCATTTTCAGAATCTGAATAAAAGTCTGTTAGAAATTTAAAGATTTTACACGGATGAAGCTCTGATATAAAAGTTCGACGAACTACCAAATTTTCGCTGTCGATTTGCAGGGAAAAAACTGTTTTGATTGGAGACATTCAATTGACAAGAGCATTTTCCCGTCTTTTATTCAAAGTCTTTTTTCTTTCAATTTCTGTTGATGATAAAGTACGGGACAAGAATAAACGACCAAAAATACCATTAAAACTAATGGCATTTTTGGTCGTTTATTCTTGTCCCGTACTGTTAGTAGTAAAACAGATATATTTTGAAACGGAGAGCTTAAAGCTACTACGAAATCAGCATTCTACAATTACTTTATTTTGTCCCTTCTTCACTTCTCCCTTGAAACGAACAAAAAGGTGACGCTAATGATAATATTTATATGAAACTTATTTTAAGTTAAAACATCATACTGACAGTAATAGATAATCCTCTATTTAAGTAAAAAATGTTCATGCTTACAAAACTTCATTTTAGTGCACATGGAATCATTTTCTATCATAAATAGCCAATGTACACAAACTATCCCACCAGTGGCATGCCCACTGTCACGGGCAGGACAAGTTTTCAAATTGAAATAAATCGAAATATATTACTAGCATTAGTCCAAAATTTGGTACGTGTGAAGTACACGTGCAAATTGTTACTTCTACTAAGTACGAACCACATTCTCAAATTTAGTAATTCAGTACATTAACTTTTGGTAGTTTTCTGTCACGGGCAGGACACTCAAGTTGACGTTTATATCTTTAATGATATTATAAACAATTTTTATCCTGTGAACACTTTTTCAACTGCAGCTTGTAGCAAAAAGAAGCATCTTGAATAGCTAGAAGTTACTTCAGCCAAACATGCACAATATACCGTAAAATGTTGCCGATTACAAGAATAAAAAATTTCCTCGCAGCTGACATGTTACAAATTCACAACTTTGACTTAAAATTTTACGTGAATTCTAAGTATAAATAAGTTTTTCTTTGTGGAAAAGTAAATTTCGTTCTATTTACTTCATATATACGTAAAAATGCATTGGTTTTGACAGTTTTCGAAAATTTGGGTTCAGGCTCACTTTCGCGTGGAATGGCCCTATTATTAGATTATTATTACTTCTATTATTAGGTTAGTTCAGGTTAGCTTCGGTTAGTTTATGTTAGGTTAGGTTAGATTTGGTTACGTTAAGTTACGTCTAGTGTTGGACAGTGGGAATATTCCCAGTGGGAAGGAATTTAAAAATGGGAATATTCCCGGTTTTTTTCCTGGCCTATAAGTTCCCGGAAAGGAATTTATTTCCATTTTTTACTTTATCTTCCAAATTATAACAACCATATGACTAATTACTTTATTTTAATATATTATGATTTACTTCTAGGTTTTAAAGAATTTGGAGGTTAAAAAATTTAAAATTATTTGACGGTACTTTTTATAACTAATAAGTTCCATTTCCATTTGCACTAAAAAGTAAGGTAATTGTTTAGTATTGCGGGGCCAAAACTAGCAAAAAGTAGGATGATTTACGGGAGAAATGAGTTGACAATGATGTTCAAGTAGTCAAGAAAGTATCGAACACATTTCTTTTTAGGACAGTAGGGAATTTATACAAAACGGAAAGGTAAGTGGAAGTGATTTATGTGAGAAAAGAAAGTGAACTGTTGGTAACGAATATAGAAAACAGCGTGCTATGGTTGGCTTTAACCCGCCTTCATTCGCTAAAACCGCTCTGCAGTGCTCTCTGAATTTAATGTTGGTAACGTAATTTAACGTATGAAACCATGAAACAAACGCATCGGAATAGAATATCACAAAAAAAAAAAAGTAGATGCAAAAGCTGGCCTTCGATGCTAAGCAACAGCCAAAATTAGCAAAGTACTAATTTACAAATGATGAAAAGGAACCATTTTGTAAAGTAATGTAGAATTATGTAGAAATAGAGATGAAGTACTATTAATAAACCCTGAACCACCGTTAGTAATAGACGTCGGTCTTTCTCCTCTCAATGACTCGAATTTCTGAAGAGGTACTCGGACTTCTCTTACATGTGAATTAATGCATGAAATTTCGAGAAATGGGCAGGAAGGACGGTCGTGTATGGCAATGTTACATGCAAAATTATAAAGACAAGAAAGTATCCTGCAAATATTGTGAATATACATATTTATGCGCAAATGTTGACAAAATTGATTATAACATTTAAAAATTTAATGTTTATAATATCAGTAGTAGAGTCAAGATTAGAAAAATCACTTACATGTAAATTTAAACTGTTTAGCGGTTTAAAAGTATGTGGATTTACTATACCGTTTTTGAAACATATTTACTTCTATAGGACCCTGTTGTAAATAAATGTTCATTTATGCGTCTCTCTAAATATAATATAATATTAATAAAATAACATAACATCATTTTAAAGACTCCTCTGGGGAAAATAGTAATAACATACTGATATAAAAACGAATTTATCTTTGAAATCATAATTTAATAATAGAATGCAGTTTTCTTTGTTATTGTGCATAAATTTTCTGAAGATTCCCATTTTGGGGAATCTTCCCCTTAATTTATCAATCATTATCTCTGACTCTATTTTGTGAAGAGGTACTCGGACTTCTCTTACATGTGAATTAACGTATGGAATTTCGAGAAATAGGTAGAATGAAAGGTCGTGTATATCAATGTTACGTGCTAAAATACAATGATAAGTATTTATCTTGCAAATTTTTTGAACATAAATATGTATGCGCAAATGTTGATAAATTGTTGAGACATGTATCATCTGGCATTTACCCAAACTATTTGGTTTATAACATTTATAAATTTAATGTGTTTATAATATCAGTAATAGGGTCAAGTTGAGCAAATCCACTTACATATAAATTTAATCTGTCTAGCGGTTTAAAAGTATTAGGACTTACTATATATTTTTTTCACACATATTTAATTGATAGAACATATTGTAAAGAAATATAGATTTATGCGTGCTCTGTAAATATAATAAAGTGTTAATAAAGTAAATTGTTCAGATTATACATTTTAAAGAATCCTCTGTGGACAACAGTAATAATATGCTGTGGTATAAAAATTAATTTAACGTTGGAATCATACTATAGTAATAGAATGCAATTTTCTTTCTGATTGTACATAAATTCCCGGATAAATTCCCATTTTGGGAATCTTCCCGGGAATATTCCCAGGGAATATTCCCGAAAAATATCTTCCCGGGAATTTACCCATCACTATGTGTGTATAAAGAGAGAGCCTAAATTCAGACTTTCAACAATTTTTCTGCCCTTTGTTTTTAAGATACAAAATTGGAATTTTGCACACGTAATAAGTACATAACAATATTTTTAGAAAAAAAATTCAGATCCCTACGTCAACCCAGGCGTAGGCCAGAGGGGCAAAATGTGTTGGTTGGATTTGCAAAAATACTTCCGAGGTTTTCATTAATTATCTGGCTTAGGTGTATGATACGGACATGTGAGTGATACCGTTGGAAAGGGCTTATTATACAGAAGAAAATGGCGTTTGAACCATGACTCTAGGCTAAATAGGAATGACGCAGTACATTTATAAAAAAAAATATTTTATACCTAGGTACATATAGATGAAGTTCAAGTATTATGGAATACCATTTTTGTTTTGCTTGGAACTCAGTTAATAATTGCACATTGAAACAAAAAGGAAAACAAGTATACGCCTTACATATTTGGCTTTATTTATGTATATCTTGATAAAGAAGTTTCGTTACAGGGGTGGGTAAAATGTATAACTTGTAAAGAAACCACTTTGGAGGGTAATATGAAATAGTCGGATGATATGGAGTACAAATGCTATATAGAAAAGAAAAAACGTTTTCTGTTGAACATACAATGAATATAGTGACAATATATTAAAATTCTGAATGCCAAGCCATAACTGATTGTTATTACTTGCAAAAGTCATAAATATAATACGCTGCTTTAGGATCGGCACATTCATAGTATGCTCACACTAAGCATGATGAACGCTGGACTCAAGCTCACCCCTTGTATCATCAGACAATTTTTTGTACCGGTAATAAAAAATACACTTAGTATTGTTATCATCATAAATGTATGTTTAATTGCCCAATACTGATAGATATTTTTGTAATCGAAATACCATGCTTTTCTTGCGGGTATTCCATATTGCCCTTCACGCCAGCTTGGAAACGAAAGAGCTTTTAAACGCATTCGAAGGCGTATAGGTAACGACGCTTATCAAACTACTACTCTGTATATCCAACGTCATTGTAAATGAAGAATTGTTGTTCTATTACATTTCAATAGGAAAACACAGGTTGTAAACCACTTACCTGTAAAAGTATTCCTGAATAAGAAATCAGATTTTCACGTCTATCAACACAACGAATGTCACAATCACGTGGAGACTGACTGTAGAGCATCATGGGGACGTGAGGTAGTAGTTTCTTTCCTCTCTACTTGGAAGCAACACATTACAGGCGAGCTAATGAGGTATTCCCCATATTATCCGACTATTCCATAATACCCGAACTTCCTTTATTTATATACATGTATGAAAAGGTGGGTCACCTTCAGACTTTCAAAAATTTCTCCCGACCTCAGTTTTCAAGATACAAGAACGAAATTTTGCGCACGTATTATGTATATAAGAAGATTTCTTTAAAGATTCAAATCCCTGCGTAAACCCAGGTCCGGGCCAGAGGGGCACAAAAATTTCGAATATTTTTCGAAAAAATCTCATGTTTTTTTTTTTTCAATTTTCTTATTTCTTGTGAATAATACGGACAAGAGAGTGGTACCGCTGGAAGGTATGATCTATCTTGAGAAAAATGAGGTATGTTACACGATCCTACGATCAATAGTAAAGAAGCAGTAGCTGTTTGAATGAAAGTCTAAAATGTACTTCAAAAAGTGGAAATCCTAAAAAGGTTAAACGCCGATTTGAAAACGGTGCTTTTTATCGAATAAGAAGGCTCTTCCTAATATTGAATTAAAGGCACTACGTAATTTACGACAGAAATTCTTGCTCCTCTTTGGTAATTCTTCCTCTACTTGATTATATTTGGGGGAGAGGACCCCACCCTTAAATATTAGGGGGACACAAGTGCCCTGCCCCCCAAAGTCGGCGCCTATCCTACTTAAGATGTCCCCATTGATGAAAATCATGGGGCGTTAAGTCAGGGGATCTGGGCAGCCACTCCACGGGACCACGGCGACCAATCCACTTCCATGGCAGTTGTTCATCCATTCACTGACACCAAGCCGGTAGTGTGGAAGGGCTCCATCGTGCTGAAAATAAGATGGGAAAATACCGTCAGCGTTCAGTGTGGCAGGGATCACAAGGTCCTGCAGCAGCATCAGATACTGTGGTGCATTTAAGGTATTGTAAATGAAAAATGGCCCAATGATGCGGGTGTCCCATATGCCATACCACACCATCACCTTCGCTGGACTATGTTCTCGACTCGGGTCAACCCATTTTGGATTTGCGTCACACCAGTATCGACAATTATGTGGATTAACCTCCCCGTTCAAAGTGAAAAACACCTCGTCGCTGAACATTATGCCCTTGGCAAACGGAGGATCCAGTTCGTGTTGTTTAGTAGCCCACATGCAGAACTCCAAACGGCGATCAGGGTCATCCTCGTTCAGTTTATGTTGCATATGCAGCTTGTAAGGATGCCACTGATTGGCGTGCAATATCCGGACAACGGAGGATTAGTTTATGGCACATGCTAGGGACACACGACGGGTACTTCATTTAGGACTTTTCACAAACGACGTAACGACCGCCGTTGCAGTTTCCTCATTGGTGGCAGTCTTTGGTCACCCACTACGTGCCCTATCTTGAATAGAGCCATTCTCCCGGAATTTGTTGAAACGTGGTCGGTTGCAATAACGACTTACTCTGTCGGGTGTTTTTTCAATACGGAAGATTAGATCCGGTGTTGTTTTAAGGCACTGTAGATTCGTAAAATTTAATAGGGACATATAATTAATAAAACTATATTAGGAACACCTCAGACATCCCCCCTGTTTATAAGTAATCAAAATACTTTCAAGCAGGTAGTTCTCTGTAAGGAAAGTGTAGTGAAGTAAATTCGTATGTCAATGCAGTACATTAAGTCGTGATTAATAACGATAAAGCTGGCCGAAAGGTACGGCATTTAGTTACATGAGAGATATAGTGTGTTTCCGCTATATTCGCTTACTCGTGTATGCATACCATCGCTGACGCATCTGCTTCCTACGGACGCATCCGTGGCAATCCACTAGCTACGCGCTACCCTTAGACAGGTTAGATATAATTCGTACTTTTAGGCGGCCACTTAGCACAGATTGTTTGTGTTAATTTCACTGTCGCTTTTATGATGCATGTCCACATGTATTTATATCCATAATGGTTAAGATCTCCTAGAGCGAATTTGTATCTATAAATGCAATGACTTCTGTGAGAAACAATTTATGCAATACTAATCGTATATTTTGTGAAGAGATAAGTAACCCATAAATTCATGTATCGGTGCGTAATTAGAGATGCACTTAAAATTCTTGCATAACGAATAACATTAATATGTACATACGAGCTTACTCGATTTCTTTTGTTAATAAAATAATAAGTTACTAGCTGAACCTGCGCTCTCTACACAGCGCATCATTCTCATATGGGCATGAATCTCCTTATCATTCCTCAAAACATCTGTACATGTACCTTTACAGGCACAAGTGAAAGATATCATGATAAAAATTGGCAATGAGTATCATAATTTGGAGATAATTTTCCATATTTTTTTCAATATATCGTATCGTTTGCAAGATTTAAACCTACCTCCGGTTGGGAATAAAACGAAATCTTTGAGTTTTACGTCCCACGATTATGCTGGTTAGGCTAAAAGAGACGGTGATGATGACTGGTGAATGAAATGGTGGAATGATGAAAGTGAGAGGAAACGGGAGAACCCCGAGAAAACCCAGACACACGGTGTTTGTCCACCGCAAAGTTCACTTGGCGGGGGCTGGGATGAAACCCGGGACCCCAAGCAGCAGAAGTGATCGCTCTACCACTGAGCCACCGCGGCCTCTACTTCCGGTTGGAGTTAGAATTGGCGAAGGTATGTTAAATTTGGTTTATGAATGTATCGTAATGAAAATCGACAAAAGGGTATCATAAAGGGGGAACTTTGTAGATATTTTTTTGATTATTTCGCGCCGTTTGCGAGATATGATCCCTAATAAATTATTTTCTTATTGTTTCAGATCAGCAAGAACCTTATATGGAGATGGAGCTGTAGGATTCGTCCAGCTCAAGAAAGAAAATGATCGCTGCATTATTAAAGGCCACGTAACACCAGAGCACAAGGCTAAAAATTACACCGTTTATGTAATTATGAATGAAAAAGACGAAAAGGTTGAAGTGGCAAAATGTGAAGATTGTGCAGCTGCAGCAGGTTAGGTAATGTTTATGACTTTAAAGAATATATTTACGGTGTAGGAATGTAATAGTCGCGGGTGCACTTTGAATTTGTTTAGCTTGTTTATTTTACCAGAGTTTATCAATTAAAGCAACCTTTCAGCACCAAAGCTATGAGACGTGGACCGGCTTAACATGGAAACTGAACCACATGAGATTCCATCAACTCGGGTCTCCCACTCTAAGGTTGGGTATGTTAGAATGGAATTTGTATCTGTATATGGAATTTGTATCTGTGAAATGAGTATAGAATATTTACGAATTGCTATGAAAATCAATTGTTTTATGTTCGACAATCTAACGATAATACAGTAAGTTCAGATTTTCACGTGAGTAGCTTTGGTTGCTCGGCAAACGTCAAGGAGGTATTGAATCTTTAAAGTATTACAGACTTGCGGGCAGCAGTATTTCTTGTAATAAGTCATCTAATCCTAACACTGGTGTATGGTATACAATGTTCGCTTAAAAAAGTCGGGATAGCCTCTTTGGTCATACAGTAGGGCCTCCTCTTAAACCGAAATTCTTTAGGGAATGGTTATCTAGGAAATCTGATATTAAAGGTGTAATATGGCAGGGATCTGTGTAGTTAGCATATGTTTCAATGTGTTGCATCATCGTGGGATCCGAAGTTGTTTACTTATATTCCTGACTGGTTCGCGTGAGTTTTGCTGAAAAGCTTCCCGAACTGCCTTAACTTTCTCTTCACCCATTAGTTTCTTGTCACTGTCTTTCTTCCTCAACACTGCCAGTTTCCAGCTATTCTTTTAGGTCACCGAACAATGTAACGATGGTCTTGTGGTTCTGTTGCCTAAATTTCCCTGTACGACCTCAAGCAACTTGAGTTCAGCGAACCACAAACAGCACTCAAGTTTTTGACGCACAGTAAACGACGCAATTTCCAACACTTTTAAATCATCATCAAAAGCATGCGCTCCACTAATGTTCTTTGGGATTTTCCGTGCACTGAAGATAAAACTTGTCCAGGAAATTAAACTTTGCAACTCTTTCACTGTTAATTGCCGGATACTTACATTTCTTAGTGGTGTATTTTCAGCTGATACACTGCATTTAAATTTACTTAATCGTAATGACAGTAGTGCATTACCGTGTTTGTAGCTGCTGGTGCTGAAAGATAAGAATGTTGTAAAGTAGGATAAATGAGACTCAGTCATGTTATTAGGTAAAATACAAATAATGTTTTATCAATGTATCGTAAATATGTGTTAATATGCAATATAATATTTTATACTTATCTCTTTTTAAAGAAAAAAGTCTTATTATTTACTTATTTGTTTTTTGCAGGCGGGTGTAAACACGCTGTAGAATTTTTAATGTGGATACATAGACGGAGTGAGGAACCAGCTACCACGTCCACTAAATGCTACTGGAAAAGTCTGTTCTTTCATTTGTTTGCGGGGCAAGAAAATTTGTTTGTACTAGTGCATTGGTTTCTTCAGACGTTAATGTACCATGCGTTCCCCCTAGAACAGATCTTTTGTCAGCAGTGATTGAAGAAGGTAAAAGAAAAGAGCGGCAGAACTTGTTAATTAATAATTCTACTCAAATTACACAAATAGATGAACTTATAAGGGTGTTAGGTTCGTTCATTATCTGTCCCTGTGAGGGAAGCCATATATAAGGGGAATGGGATTCGATACTCATTTGTTCCAGTTCAAGAAGACCAACTAATAATAATATTGGGATCCGAACCTTGGATCTTTTTATGAGTCTTCCTATACAGCATCATTCAAATGCACATATTATTAAATTGAAGTAAGAGACTGGCAACAAAACAAGTGTCTTCACTCCTCCACGGTCCTGGGATTCGGGCATTGTACAGCGGTGGACACTTCTAAATGGTACAGCCATATGGAGATTTACGGCTAAGGTGTACCATTTAGAAGTGTCCACCGCTGTACATATCAAAGGCATAAGCCATATACCCACCGTCGCTGGTACGTCAGCTCCAAGATACACTGGACAATACCTGTAAAAGGAAACAAGGTGGGACAGCAATGCATTATTAACACCAGACGAGTAGTGGGAGACGAAAGTAATGTTTGACCTCCACTGCTTAGAAGTACCTTACCTGTTTAATTTTGCTCTAAAGCCATATACACTATTATAAGGTAATATCCTCCATTCACTGAGAAAGAGACAATACAGATCACACACGTTGAAATTATTAAAGATTAATTTTCATTGCGTATTAAAGAAAGAACTATTTTGCAAAATATTTATATTTAACTTTTAACTTCAATGAAAATAAAGCATTTACACACGTATAAGAACACAAGATTTCACTTGTATAAAAAGGATGGCCCAATCACTGTGGTATACGAACCGATATGTAAACGCGCACGACGATTCCGACAACTATACGGAATAAAATTCACTAGTCCACTGTTGAATAAAAATGAGTTTTGCATCGTTTCCCATAAATTTCCTCATTCGAAAAAATCAACTACAAATGGTGAATATGTCTACGTCGCTTACTAGAAGTCGGTGCTCTCCTTGACATTGCGAATTGTGAATTTCCGTTATATTGTTATGTTGTTTCCATTATTCACTGGTAAATGAAAAGGTGATGATTTGTTTACTTAGATTCGAGTGTTGTGTTTCTCAAATCATCTTATATTATTCTTGGGAGTTAAACACTAAAACTTTACATATTTTAATGGTCTTAGTGAAGATAGAAACTCAGTACATTTACTTCACATGACGGCTAGCAGGACACACACGCTTCTCTTCATGCGTCACATAGTTGCCAGTTAACAGCGCAAGAATACACTGACAAAACTAAAATATAGTTCGTAGAAAACATTAAGTTTTTGCTTCGTAATATTGCTGATTATATATAATAAATGGTTGATAGGTTAATAGAAATCACATTAAAAACACTGATTATTCCAATAAGTTATGGAACTGACGATTATTGATAGTTTTCACATTGTCACGTAAAAATCTGTCATCGTCTTGAGGACTTGTGCGTGGGCGTTTATCTGGAGAGTAGCAAAATTCCTCTTCCTTATATGGGCTGACGGGAGGAAGGAGAGTTGTCTGGAAAAGTGAGGCACCTTTTGGGTGACAAATTCTTAAGCGTTGTTCTCCTCCAACTGTTAGCTGATTGCGTTATATTTCTAAGAATTGACGCTGGAGAAATACGAGGGTTGATTTAAAATTTCAAGCCAATCCATCTTGTTATAGATGGCGGAGAACGGAATGTCCACTGAAGGTATCACAGAAGTGGGCAAGAACCCTGGAATCCAAGTCTTCATAATAACATTGTAACACAACAGCAATCAAAGTACACCATTTGTCCATAAAGGGTTAATGTCATTTTAAGTTTGTTCACATTAAAGAATAACAATTTGTAAATTCACTCGGACGTACATGATCGCGAACATTCGAAAAATAACGAACGCGAGGGCCATTTACGATAACGCGAGGGCCATTTCGTAAATGTCTTTTAAGTTCTTTTATTTTCATTATTTGTTTATATTTTCCATTTATTTTAATTATTCCTTGAAATTTAAACACAACAATAATTTCAATATTTGAATATAAGTCAATAGTTATTTGTAATTCAAAATACTATTCAGCATTGTACTTCATAATGTTTTTCAAAATTCAAACCAAATTATACAAACATATCAATATATTCAATGCAATACAATATTCAATAAAGCATCATATTTAATAAAATATTATGTGTGGTAAGGTATCGTATTCAATGAGGTATTATATTCAATGCCATTTTTAAAAATGCACAACAAAATATAAATAGTACAAACTAACTGTATTCCAATAAATTTAAAATGGTAAAATTACTTTAATTTTTGCAATAATGCTTTTTAATTCTAAAATAAAACACACAATATCACTCAAAAGTAACATATCATCAAATAATTCAACTTTTCATGATTTTACTTTTCATGAAGATAAAATATTCCTTAGTGCTAAATGCATAAAAAATTATTATATTTGAAAGATCAATATTACTCATAAAATTCAAAGGTGTATGTTCCTTGACATATCAGCACAAGACATTTATAAAAAATATTTGAAATAATTCAGCACAACTAAAACATATGATATAGTGCACACAATTGGTTCACATTTCTTAAAATGGCATATTAAAAACACATATGTAAATATAACACTAAAAATATTTCATTTACTATGAAATGAAATAAACTAGACTAATGCGAGTTCGTCACGCTCGAAGTATATAAAAATATACTGCCTGCATTAAATTTGCAAGACCCTACCCCAATTATTAGTTAATATATTTCCATCCCCGAAGCAAAGTGAAAGGATAGAATGTTTGGTTAAGATTTAAAAATAATATAGAGGGGACTAATAAGAAAATTGCCTACTCCGGGCATTACATAATGTGAATAACCCATAATATTGGAAGGACCTTTGCTTCAATGTCTTCAAGTACTACTTGAAATGTTTTCGTATTCAACGAAAAGATTAATACAAAGTGAATGCAACAATAGTTGCTAATAATTATCATGTATACAACTTACTTGGTACTCATTTATAGTAAGATGTCTCATTGTATATTCTTTTCAACTAAACAACGCGCCATGAAAGTGGGTATAGGTAACTACCATAACTTACCACACCAAACTTCAAGTATCTTCAGCTGATTACTAATCCCAGAGGCATACTGATTTGTTAAAACAAATAATTTGACAAAACATATCGTAAGTATACATTACTATTAATTGACGCTTGGTTATTATTTAAAAATTTAAGAAATTTAACTCATTAATTTAAAATGAGCTTATTTAGGTTTAATACCGAACGGTTTTTCACCAAAATATTTAAATTTGTGATTTAAAACATTTCTAATTTTGTAAAATTACAACATTGTGATGGAATATTCTATACAAATTTCCCACATCTTCACAATTTAAATTTTATTTTATTTCACTATATTTAAAATTTTCACTGCGCAAATTTACTCTTGCACTTCGAAAAGAAACACTATATTTCTTATAATTCGAAAAATTAAATTTCGTTGTGAATGCATTAACAAAAGATATAATATTACAAGTAATTTCGTAATGTGTATATTTGAAATATCATTTTTTTAATGGTATCACTCATCCAACATTTTCAATATCTTATGAGGTGTAACAATATATGAAATGAAAAATTAATATTCAAAATTTTCCAGAATCTATCGGCTATAGCCATTAACGTGATACATACGATAAAGTATTATTGATTTAGTTGAACATTCAAAATTTTCTGAAAAATTAACAATGTTAAGAAAAATAATTACTAATATCAAAAAATTTTATATAAAAATTTCTGCAATGTTACAAAAATTTATCTTTCATTGCCATGTAAAATATGGAAAATGGGCAATCCGGCTATGTATTAATGTCGTTTACCCAATTCCTTTTCGTATTGGATTTAACACGACATCGTAGATTAAAATTCTCATGCATTCAAAAATTTTGTTTTTAACTTCCATACTCGGCATCCGTTTAAGTTTGTCAGTGCAAAAACGCAACATTCTGTAAACAGTAGATTTTTGTGCTACCTTACTATGAGAATTAACAGGTTTCTTACGATTGGTTTGTACACTCAGAACATTTACCACTTGAGTGTCATTACAAACACTGACAGCAAAGAATTTACACTTTCTACGTAGGCGTAATACTTTACTTACTTTACGCACCTTTTTGCAGAATTGTAGGTTATTTTTCATTTTTGCACGGTGGAAAAACCTTTGCTTACCTTTTTTGCTTTCTAGGCAAAAATTTCTGTTTCTAAATTTTTCAATAGCATTTCGAGTTGAGTACAAAGTATTGGTTCGTGGATAGTCAATCTGAACGTTTTGATTTGGTTCGACATACTTTTCCTTACCTTTTCTGAATCTAACTTTCATGGATTTACAAGTTACACGATGTATGCCAGTCGAACATGGAATGGTTTGATTTCTACTACAACATACAATTACAAGTGTACATACTGTACCTTCTAGCAACACTAAAGATATATTACCAATGGAAAAATAATGCAACTCATCAGTGTGAACTGGTTGCCTAATGCATCTTACTCTGGGATAACTTGTAACATGCCGTGTATACACCACAAAAATTACAGGACTTATAGACAAACATTTCTTATGAACAGGTAGCATTGAGCTGGAGGGGGGAAACAGCTGATCCACCCACTTCCTTTCACATAAGGGACAAGTGCAGACTTTATTTTCGTCTAAAAATACTACAACAGTATCACTTTTTATTTCTCTAGTTGTGGTTACGTTAACCACACTCGTACTACTGTTGGAGGTAACCCCCATGAAGACAACCTGCACGGTGTTTGTATTTACACTGGCTAATTTAATACTTACTTCATTCCCTTGAGAAAATACATCATTGCTATGTAAAACAGCTATACTTTCCAGTTTGGTTGTAATGCCTAGTAATTGTACAGTATTATTATCCAACAACTGAAACAATTCATTCCACCTAACATTTTCACTTTCATTAATTTGAACAAAATGCGACTGTTCGACTTTAGATAACCTACCTTTTTTAACAGGGTTTGGATATAAATCAGTATCATCGGCAACATTTTCCAATTTCCTCTTACAACTTTTAGTTCTAACCTCAGAAGGATAACTATGACGAACATGTGCTAACGGGTCCACATTAACTTCATCTGCAAATTTAACCTTTTTTGGAATTCTGTTTTCCTTTTCGGTTTGACCCACATTACATGACATAGTATGTAAACTGACATCCTTGCTACGTTTTTTGAGGATAGATTTGATACTACTAACAACAATTTCAGGAGAATTTTCAACATTACTTGAAAATAATTCTTTCTCCTCTCCATTGAACGTACTATCATGATCACTAAAAGAACTAACATCATTGGAATACATTTTCTGTAGCCGTTGAACTATTATTTCAATGACTTTATTCTTGACATTAACGTCATCACATTGAAGTTTCAACTTTCTAGCTACATAATTAAAATCTATATACTTGCCGCGAGCACACTTCTCTTTTAATTTTTCGTACTGAATTGATTTCCTAATACCACGTACGCGGAGATTGATCTCTTTTTCGACATCTCTCCTATATTCACAATTACAATTAAATACAGATTCACAAATTGCAATTTTTGCTGCTCTATTAAAACTATGAGTTTCTACATCAAGGCCTACAACATTTTAAACTCTTCTAAGCAAAATGGAACAGTACTATATTTATATTCATTTATTACGTTAGCGTACTCTAACTCTACCTGTGCTCTTACTTTCATTAAATTTAGCGCTAGCATTTTGTACGTGGATTTATGAATTATATATTCTAAAAAGAACACAAAAATATAAAAATGTAAATAACACTACATGTAAAAGAATGCAAAGATATATTTCTTTCGCAGAATATGAATTGTTAGATTTACATTTTAAATTTCAGTGATTGTTTCGCATTCTTGTATGCATAAACTAGGACCTACCTGCTTTTGTGCAGCAATGTTTGGCTGATTTAACAGCTCCTGAGAATTATTTTCAACCTTTTCGCGTAATTCAACCAGTTGTATATTTAGATTCTCAAATTGTTTGGTCAACTCATTATGATTTGATTTTAGTATTTGGTTAGTTGCAGCCAAATCTGCGGATAAATTTTCAACGCTTCAAGCAGTGTTTCCATTTCACTAAGCGTTGACATTGTAAAATATTATGCTTGAAAATACAACACACAAATTACTAAACTGGCATTGAATACGAAGCAGTGGAGTTCAAAAACTCGCTTTCTCCCCACTAAAACATCTGTCCTTGTTCGGTGCGTCATTTATAAGGGTGCCGGGTTCGTTCATTATTGGTCCCTGTAACGGAAAGCCAGATATAAGGGTGTTAGGTTCGTTCATTATCTGTCCCTGTGAGGGAAGCCACATATAAGGGGAATGGGATTCGATACTCATTTGTTCCAGTTCAAGAAGACAACTAATAATAATATTGGGATCCGAACCTTGGATCTTTTTATGAATCTTCCTTTACAGCATCATTCAAATGCACAAATTATTAAATTGAAGTAAGAGACTGGCAACAAAACAAGTGTCTTCACTCCTCCACGGTCCTGGGATTCGGGCATTGTACATATCAAAGGCATAATCCATATACCCACCGTCGCTGGTACGTCAGCTCCAAGATACACTGGACAATACCTGTAAAAGGAAACAAGGTGGGACAGCAATGCATTATTAACACCAGACGAGTAGTGGGAGACGAAAGTAATGTTTGACCTCCACTGCTTAGAAGTACCTTACCTGTTTAATTTTGCTCTAAGCCATATACACTATTATAAGGTAATAAGGTAAATATCCTCCATTCACTGAGAAAGAGACAATACAGATCACACACGTTGAAATTATTAAAGATTAATTTTCATTGCGTATTAAAGAAAGAACTATTTTGCAAAATATTTATATTTAACTTTTAACTTCAATGAAAATAAAGCATTTACACACGTATAAGAACACAAGATTTCACTTGTATAAAAAGGATGGCCCAATCACTGTGGTATACGAACCGATATGTAAACGCGCAATACGATTCCGACAACTATACGGAATAAAATTCACTAGTGCACTGTTGAATAAAAATGAGTTTTGCATCGTTTCCCATAAATTTCCTCATTCGAAAAAGTCAACTACAAATGGTGAATATGTCTACGTCGCTTACTAGAAGTCGGTGCTCTCCTTGACATTGCGAATTGTGAATTTCCGTTATATTGTTATGTTGTTTCCATTATTCACTGGTAAATGAAAAGGTGATGATTTGTTTACTTAGATTCGAGTGTTGTGTTGCTCAAATCATCTTATATTATTCTTGGGAGTTAAACACTAAAACTTTACATATTTTAATGGTCTTCGTGAAGATAGAAACTCAGTACATTTAATTCACATGACGGCTAGCAGGACACACACGCTTCTCTTCATGCGTCACATAGTTGCCAGTTAACAGCGCAAGAATACACTGACAAAACTAAAATATAGTTCGTAGAAAACATTAAGTTTTTGCTTCGTAATATTGCTGATTATATACAATAAATGGTTCATAGGTTAATAGAAATCACATTAAAAACACTGATTATTCCAATAAGTTATGGAACTGACGATTGTTGATAGTTTTCACATTGTCACGTAAAAATCTGTCATCGTCATGAGGACTTGTGCGTGGGCGTTTATCTCGAGAATAGCAAAATTCCTCTTCCTTATATGGGCTGACGGGAGGAAGGAGAGTTGTCTGGAAAAGTGAGGCACCTTTTGGGTGACAAATTCTTAAGCGTTGTTCTCCTCCAACTGTTAGCTGATTGCGTTATATTTCTAAGAATTGACGCTGGGGAAATACGAGGGTTGATTTAAAATTTCAAGCCAATCCATCTTGTTATAAACTATCGCTGCATAATTTATGTTGCTGGTTTTCTTTCAGTGGAAAGAATACTCTTGATGAGTTTCAAGAGTTCTGCAGCAGTATGATGAAGGTTTCGCCCGTATTGAAGCTTCAGAACTGACGACATCTCAGAGTGAGTCCGAGCTACGGCATAAACTTCGCTTTGGAGGGATTACTGCTTCAAGAATTTGTGAAGCTAGTCGCAGTCAGACTACTGAGGGTAGTCTTGTAGAAACCATATTGGGTTCTCGCAGTGTAGAAACTCGCGGACGCAATCTTGAATCTTCAGTTCTTCACAGGGTCGAAGAACTACCAGGTAGGAAATTTTCCAGATGCGGACTAGTTTTAAAGCCAGATTTGCCTTTGGTGCATCACCTGATGCTGTGGACGATAATTGTGTTGTGGAAATAGTGTCCCCAGAACACTAAATCTGTAAAAAGATTATCCTCAATACAGGCGGTCCGGCTTCAAAATATCTAGCACAGATTCAATTTCAGATCCACATTGCAGGTAAGAGAGATGTATTGTTGTGCATTGCAGATCGACTATTCGAAAAAAAAATATCGATATTCATCTTATTAAATACAGTGAGACTTTCATTTCAGAAATTATTCTCCAATTAAAAAAAAACTAGAATGTTGCTATATTTCCGAGACTATTACATCGTTAATAAGCCTTTTTTTAGAAAAATGAAAAATAATACACGGTGGCCCAAAAGTAGGTATTAAGTAAGTAAAATAGATCATTGCATTTTGTATCATTTCTTATTTTTATCCATCAGGTGGACTTACTTTCTTTATTATTTGTTCTCAATGTTATTTTACATACATCTCAAGCTCGGAAGAGCCGAAGAAAATACTGTAAACCCATAAACTAGAATGTTATACTTGATCAATGCAGGAGTGTATAACTACCTTTGGGCCACCCTGTAGTCTCTTATTTCTCTGGTATCAGTTTCAATTTGCAAGAAAGACGTAACTCGTGATGATTGATTTATCCGTTACTTTAATTAATTGAGTTTAATCATGTATCAAGAAAAGTGTCGGTAGAAAATTGTTTCTCTCACCTTTACACGAAAAGGAAAACAATTGTAAATAATTCAAACTAACAACTAAGAGATAATAATAAAACTAAGAATATTAAGGCTGTTATAGGTTACATAATGAAAAGTGAAAACACTCTTTGTATCTGATTACATGTAGCTTCCATTTATATTCCAACACACGCTGCTATCTTTCTCAATACCATGCATCGTTGACTGCATGCAGCAATGTGTGCATATTGAGGAAGACACCAGCGTGCATTAGAATATACACCAAAGTACATTTAATTGGGTGTGACGGCTTATTTTCGCGAAACCAAAAAATCAAGTACTATAATAATTATATTCAGAATCAACTTTGTTTCAGTTCTTTGGAAATGTGTTTTATACTCTCGTTTTACTTTACAAAATTGATTTTGTTGAAGATACTATGTACTATTGTGTTCTGCAATGGCGAATATTGTATAAAATGTAACTTTGTTTATTTACTACTAATAAAATATGTGATAAAACATTCCTTCGAACTAAACATTAAAAATTCTAGATTTAAGTTATGAGTTCAGTTGTCTATTACCTGAATAAATTTTGGTGTAAATACACGGGGAGATTCTTTCGGTACCCAAAACTGCAAATATTTCAAGTCGGAAGCGTATAATTATGACGTATGCATCAAACAAATATAGGTCCTTGGGAAATAAGGGGAAAAAGTCCTTATGTCGTCGCGAAAACTGGCGCCGTATTACGCATTGCCGTATCTAGAATATGAACACTGCCATGATTTTGTGTTGGTGCTGGCAAAGGGCAACCATGTACACAACAGAGGCGTGATTTTATAGTTCGTAACTACAGCGATACGTTCCTTTAAGTAGTAGCATGTCGAATGTTTGAATAAATACGACGGTAGGAAAGTTCCATCAAAGCTAACCATTGCAGATGTCTCGAAAAGACTAGAGAAGACGTAACCCTAAACATGACGTGTTGCGTTGAACTGTGCTTCGACAGTAGGGACAAACATTACCAGCATCTTCTCTAGTAACGACGTGCTTGCAAGGCGTGTGTTACGTATGCATATTTAGAATGTACTGAATAGTCTTGGAGATAATGGCAATTACTAGAGTCTAGTAGCAAAATGATCTCTGTATGTCTTCGTTATAAAATTAGTTTTGTTACTGGTTAACATGTGATTTGAGTCATATTTCATGTTGCCTACTCATGTTTTAGGTGTGAAATTGGGTCATATTTGTATTTTATTGTATTGTATTTATTGTCATCCTTTCTCATACAAATTGTTCACAACGTGAACGTATGATTTGGACACGTCATAAGAACACTGAATGTGTACATATGTATAGATTTAAATCTACATGCAATATTAAAGACATGTGAATTTATGTATAAAAAGTACAATTTTTCATTATTCTAATTTACATACATCGATATAAAACAACATAACAGTTAATAAAACCTTACATTATAGATATACAAAATATATATATATATATTTAAACATTATTCACTACAGGCGAGATATTCTTCTACAGAATAGAAACAGTGCTCGAGTAGGTAGGACTTGACTGCTTTATTGAAACCAGATGTTTTGTTTTTTAAAGTGGAAGGAAGCTTGTTATAAATATTCACTGCCACAGGAAATGTACTATTCTTATGTACTTTTAAACGTGAGGACTCTACATGAAGGTCAGACGCTTGTCTTGTATTATGCATATGAATATCTGAGTTCAACCGGAAGCTGCTTGTATCTATCTGTATATCTTTTCTTACAAATTTTAGAAGTTCATATATATATATAAACATGGAAGAGGAAAGATTTCAAGAAATTTAAATAGAGGTTTACAAGAAGCTCGAGGTTTACTTCCGGTCATAAACCTTAACAGCGTTTGCACACGTCTCCGGCAATGCCGGACCCGGTTCCGACAATTCCGGCGATGGAATCGGCGGTAATGTAATCAAATGGTAGCTTGCAAACGCTTTCCGACCCGGCAAAAAAGCCGGTGGAACTCCCGGCTCCGGCAAATGCAGCCGGACTAGCCGCCGACATGTCGGTGTCGGCTCCGGCTTTGTCGGCGGCAATGTTTTCTTATGCGTGGATGCACACGCAACCGGTAAAGACGGAGCCGGCTTGCTGATAGGTTTCTTCAATCTAGCTACAGTGAGTGAGTGGCAAGGCCTTGTGTATTCTTGTTTCTTTTCCTGTATTTGGATTTTTTGTTTACTTCAGTTTTTTTATTATTATTTTCTTTTTTTCACATCATATGAATATATAATGAAGAATGAAATAATCAAAATGGCCGTAAGGTACCACAAATATAGTGGCTTGCTATTTACATAAATTCTTAGCAAGGGAAATTCGGATCTTGTTTGAATTATCCAACTACGGCAACGCGGAAAGTGTTTCACAGATGTATGTATATATATTAATTTGATGTCTTCTATAGCTGAAACTTACTTAAACGATTTAAACAAAGGGGTCTGCTATACAGGTGAAACTTATACTAGCTATACTGCTATTACTTTTACTATTAAAATAACTACTTCCAAACTAAGGTACTCTTTATTTACGGACACGGGTACATGCAAACAAACTTCAAAAGTACTTTACTAATTTTTATCCCCATGCTACTAAATAATATTCTTCACAGTACTTCTAACAAGCCCACTTGCATACTCCAACTTCATTCTTGCTCCCACGAACTCTTTGACTCATGCCAAAGCCGGCTATCCTCATGCTCATCACAGACTATTGACAGTAGTGTCACACTCTTCACAGACTATTTGCTATACCACATTCTCCACAGATTACTCACTATTTAACTCTTCCACATTCTTCACAGATTATTCACTATTACATTCTTCCACATTCTTCACAGACTATTCACTTTTACACTCTTTCACATTCTTCACAGATTATTCACTATTACACTCTTCGCCCGGTTTTTTTTTTTTTTTTCAATGACAATCTATTAGGTGGTCTCCTGATCCTTCCGGATCTTCTTGGTAGCTGCCAATCTTGCTGCTCTGCTGATGTTCTGTCACTTTCTGCATTCATGTTTGGGCTTCTAGGCAGTTGTACATCTTCCACTGCTGCGTCTGCGAGCGGGTTCTTTCGGCAAAGAAACCATATATCTTCCTGACATTTTCTTGGCATGTTATCTTCTCGGTCTCCCTTTGCTTGCGGAAAAATTATTTGATGTCGATGGCACTTCCGTATTTTTCCTTGTATTCTTACCAAAAATACGACTGGGCTCATCTGCCTGACCAGTTCGGCTTTGATAAACTCAGGAAAACGATCGCGATAGTTCTTCACCCAGACCACTTCATTCTTTTCTTGTTGCTCCACTGGGTTCGAATCCCATCCTCGTCGCCACTGCTATACAGGTGAAACTTATACTATCTATACTGCTATTACTTTTACTATTAAAATAACTACTTCCAAACTAAGGTACTCTTTATTTACGGACACGGGTACATGCAAACAAACTTCAAAAGTACTTTACTAATTTTTATCCCCATGCTACTAAATAATATTCTTCACAGTACTTCTAACAAGCCCACTTGCATACTCCAACTTCATTCTCGTTGGATTCGTTTTGATAGAGAATATGTCTTAGCATATATGAAGTCATAATTTAAAAAAAATCAACATGGCGGAAATGAACAAAATGGGGATACAAAGAAATTATGATTCTAGGATAGTTGTCCAGTGTTTATCCTGTTAATTATGCAACCCAGTGTGTATGGTATAAATATCCATCATAATCGTAGAGGTAGGCGTTCATAACAAAGGTTGTAAATAAAATTAAAGTAAATAAAAACTACAACACAACTACAGAAAGAACTGAAAAAGCACAAACACAACAAGAAAATTTCCATTCTTGTGGTTGCATACTCTTTTACCCTATAGATCATAATAAAAAATATTCATGTACTCTGTCTTGTCTGGAATTTGTTCCATAGAACGATTGTGGACTGAGTGAATAGGCAGCCGCAATGTTGCCTTTCCAGAACCTATTATTATTATTATTATTATTATTATTATTATTATTATTATTATTATTATTATTATTATTATTTTAAATAGCTTGATCTCAGCCTGTTTCAATTTTGAGAAATTTAAATAGATGTTACAATTATGGCAACAAAAGTGAAGAAAAAGAGAAAGAAACCAAAAGAAGGCCATATATCTCGTGCGCACACATCCACACACACATAGAGCAAATAACCTTTTTTTTTCGATCTTCTGTTTAGTCTCCCCCGAGGGGAAAATATAGATAAATAATAGTTTGCAAGACTCCTTCCATCAATCATTGATAGTTGGGATTGTCTTTTTTGGCTCCTGCAAGATCACAGTACGTAATTTGGAAGGGGGGTGTTTGTTGAAAGAGGGAAAGGAATGCATAAAAAAGAATATCTTGTATAATAGTATGATTTGATTTAATCAACACAATAGGCTACAGCCCAAATAGCCTATGTTTTTGTTTTACAAGATGCATTGCAAAACGTTATCTATGAATGTTATATGGGACATACTACATATGTAGGCCTATCTAAAACAAAATCTCCCCTGGAAAAAATCCTCCTATGCTGAAGAAAATTATAATTTAGTTCCGCTTCCTCCGTTCGATTCCAGGAATGTACTCGATTCGTCTATCTAAATGCAACTATGCAAGCCCGCAGGGGATCAAGAACAGAAGTAGGTCAAGTTGACAGGGGGTGAATTAAACTGACGTTTAACATTTATATGAAATTATTCTGGAGTGCCATCCTTGCTGCGTGAGTGTAGCTATATGTTACTTATTTCCGCTTGAAGTAGCTTTTTGATTTAGTAGATTGTTTCCTGCAGTGCACCGAAGTCTTGCTTCAGTGACAATTTATTTCATCTTTCATCGAGTGAAAATGATTAAAGTGTTTCAGTACGATATTTTGAATTTCATTGAATTAGTGGAAATGAGACCTTGTCTATGGGACAAGACTACAGATTCATATAAAGACAAGGTCGAAAAGCAGAAAGCCTGGAAAGAAGTATATACAAACCTTGCACAAGACTTCGACACTATGGACAAAAAGAAATGAGAAGCGACAGGTATGTATAGGATAATATAAAACAATAGTGATTCAAACGTTTTCTGTTTACTTATAGTTGATACATAAAATGTAGATTATATGTAAATGAAAATAAAATGTACAATCGAAGACAGAAATGGGCTACTTGGGGCCTACTTCGATCTTTTCTTCGGGGTACGGACAATTTATCAGCGGTCAATTTGCCACCAAAATTCGACAAAGC